>NC_092044.1:114093235-114436319 GCF_003086295.3 Arachis hypogaea
AACACTTTAATTTCATACAAGCATGATACAGAGACAAACACAACTTCTCGATCGGGGAATACCTCGTTACAATATCAGTCAAAACTCGACTAAGGTAATAAACTACCTGCTCATGCCCATTTTCATCGTCTTGGGCTAACATACATCCTATAGTATCTTTAGACGCTACAATATATAATTTCAAAGTCTCAGATGGACGAACATTCGCCATAATTGGGGCTTTAGACAAATAATTTTTAATCGAATCAAACGCCAACTGATGTTCCGTTGTCCATTCAAATTGTGAGTTATTGTTCAACTTTACTAGAGGTGCAAATACTCTAGTTCGATCTGAAAGATTTGAAATAAATCTACGAAGATAATTTACCTTACCTAAAAAGGATTGTACTTCTTTCTTCAATTTGGGTGCTGACAACGATAATAACGCATCTGCTTTATTTTTGTCGATAGCAATCCCTTTTTTATGAAAAACAGAAAATCCAAGAAATTTCTAGCCGATACACCAAAAGCACACTTCAAATGGTTCATTTTTAACCCTTTCTTTCTCATAGTAAGAAATGCTCTCTTTAAATGATCGATGTGTTGACTTACTGAAATCAATTTGACCATAACATCATCGATATATACTTCCATGAATTTCCCAATAAACTCATGGAAAATAGCATTCATTGCTCGTTGATATGTTGACCCAGCATTCTTCAAACCAAAAGGCATAACTACCCATTCATAAGTACCTAATGCCCCCGGACAACGAAAGGCAGTTTTCGCCACATCGTCTTCTGCAATGAAAATCTGGTTATATCCAGAGTAACCATCTATAAAACTAAGGATTTCATTTTCTGTCGCAGAATCGATTAACATATCTGTGATAGGCATAAAATATTCATCTTTTGGAGTAGCATTATTCAAATCTCGAAAATTGATGCATACTCTTAACTTCCCATTCTTCTTCATAACAGGAACAATATTCGATACCCACTCAACATAACCTGTAATTCAAATAAATCTTGCTTTGATCAAGCGTTCTATCTCTTCTTTATTTTTCATATTAATTTCAGGAGTAAAACATCTTGGAGTCTGTTTCACAGGTCGAGCATTGGGTTTCAGTGCTAATCGATGTTCTACTAGGAAACGATCAAGACCAGTCATCTCATGATAATCCCAAGCAAAACAATCTTTAAACTCATGTAAAAGATTGAAGAGTTCAGTTCGAAAAGGATCAACAAGATCTTTACAAATATATGTAATTCGAACATCATCAGGAGTCCCTAGATTAATCTCCTCTAAAGGATCTTGAGACTCAAACCCTTTATAATAATCATCATCTTTTATTGAGTATTTTTCAAAAACCCAATGGTTCTAAATCATAGATGCAATCAAAAGTGAAATCAATAGAATCATTAGAAACAGAAGAAACTTGATCATTAATTGAATCTTTATTACTTTTATTTTCTACACAATGAGCCTTTGCTATTAAATTGGCAGTCCGGCTTACATCGTTAGTTTCATTACGAGAAATAGGGAAATCATAACTAAATTCGACTAAAGATGTCGAATCGAACATATTACAACTAATAAGATTACTAACCCTATCGGATTCAACTTCATCAGAAGAATCATCTTTATTTTCTAAAAACTGAAAATTATTTAGATAATTATGCAATGTTACCAGGTAATCGGAAACTTCCTCAACCCGGTCTATAGAGCAATTTCTTTAGGACCCTCAATTAAGACATTCCCAACCCGTCGGTTTGAAGCCCAAGTCTGGATAACGCAACTTCATTGAAAGACCTTCCGAAATTAAATAGCACCCTTCACAATTATAAGGATTTAGTGATCGATCAACATTTAAGGGCTTTAACTTACGACTATATATCCTGAAATCGACATGTATTTGTTCGACATACAGACTCGAATATGCTTTGACAATTTCAGGTTTACCCTCTTTAGTCCACAGAAGCACGCTCTGATGCACAGTAGAAAGTACGACTCCCACGCTGTGAATCCAATCTCGCCCCAACAAGGCATTGTAACTTGCCTTCGATGGTACTACCACAAACACCGAATGTCTTTCTAATGACCCCACCTTTACAGTCAAGGTGACCAACCCTTTCGCTGGTGTAGAAGTCCCACTAAAATCAGTCACAACAATGTTAGTAGGAACCAGATCATCAGGATGCTTCCCTACTTTTCCCAACATCCTTTCAGGCAAAAGACTAATTGCTGCCCCTCCATCAATCAACACCTTGTTTATTTTAAATCCATTCAGTATGACAATAATATGAAGTGGGCGTAAATGAGACATTTGCCTTTCAATAGGTAGAGGAAAGTATCTCGGCTCATCTTCAATTCAAATAAAGGAGAAAGCTCCCTCATCTTCTGGATCATAATCCTCATCGGGATTACTCTTACATTCTCCAAGGTATTCAGTTGGGATGATTGAAATCGTTCCAATCATGTCATCATCTCCTTCATCAAAATACTCTTCATCGACATCAACATCTTTACTTTTGTTGACCCCTGAGAACTGGGCCACAGCTTTGCCTTTTTCCAACTTTGCAGGCGATGGAATCTCCTTATGATAAGTCTCTCCATCAGAAGGAAAGACAATTTGAGAGTGCACAGAAGGCGTTGCCTCCTTGCTTATCTCCTTGCCTGTTTCTGGCTGAAGTTTCTTACTTTGATTGAAACTTCTCCTTCCATCTCTTCCTCTTGTATAACCCATGGCCTGGCCTCGATAGTATGAATATTGATTTCGAGAAGGTGCTCGATGCCCCCATTGAAGATTACATCGATACAAATGATCACGCCTCTGGAATTCCTGACAATTCCTAATCCACTGAACATCAATAGCCTGGGATCGGCTTAAAGGTGTAGTTACATCAAGCTGAGAGATCTTTGAACTTGAACCCTCCACACGTCGAATTGGCTGCCTCTGGCGTGCTTGCTCTTCCCTATGAGCCAATTCTTTCTTCATCCTTTCCTTTTCAAAGATTACTGTCGCTTCAGCATCAAAGACAGCATTGCACTGTGGACACAGAGATACGTCCCGGTCTTTGATCTTCTGCTAAACCAAGAAATCCAGTAAACCATCCCTTGTTTTGGGATATACAGATCTCACTTGTGACTCAAAATCATCCAGAGCCACATCAAAATTATAGGACATGCCAACCATGTTCACCCCTAGACAAGGTTTGACATAACTAGCATCAACTTCGAAGGGATCTACATCAACCTTCATATTTTTCTTGCCGTCATCGAATTTCAGCCATCCTTCCATTATTGCTTCTTGAATAAAGTCCCTGAAACGGACACAACTGTTAGTCGAATGACTTGTTGCTTAGTGAAATTTACAGTAAGGCTTTCCTTTCAAATCTTTCATGGAAAGCAAAATTCTACCTTCAGGCAAAACTAATTGTTTATCTTTAAGCAACACATCGAAAATCTGATCAGATTTCGAAATATCAAAACTATATTTCTTTCCACTTTATAGTTTTGAATCATTCGACTTTTCACCACTCGGGAGTTTTTTCAGTAAAGAACAAACGTATGGAGGACATTTCTTAAGCTCGGCCAAATTGACTTCAGTTTTGAAATCACATTCCTCCTCTAAGGACTCCATGTTTACATAAGCAACCTTTTCCTTTCGAGTAAAAGGTTTACCCTTTGACCTCTGCTCATTTCTATACTTTTCTTTTTCTTTTTTCATGAGTTCGGTTTGTCGAACCTTTTCAGCCAAATGGGCCAAATCAGAAATATGCACATTAAGCAATTTTCTGCGCATCTAGAATCCTAACCCCATGGTCGCTATTTTCACTAGCTCATTTTCGGGTAATGTCACATAGCATCTGCTTCTAGCATTTTTGAAACGTATTAAGTAATCATCAATGGTTTCACCATCTTCACGTTTCAAAGCCACTAAATCAGTAACTGCTACATTCATTTTCCCTCGATAAAACTGAGCGTGAAAAGCAGTTTCTAACTGATTACATGTTGTGATTGAATTTGGCCTGATATTTCAAAACCAAGTAAATGCATTATTCGTCAATGAAGAAGGAAAAAACTTCATTTTCAAATTTTCATCATTAGCTAGGTTCCCAATCTCGACCAAATAACAAGCAACATGTTCAGTAGTCGATTCTCCAACTTCGCCAGCAAATTTTGTGACTATTTTTTTATTCTTCACCCCTCTTGGCACTTTAGCCATTTGAACAACTTGGGAAAAAGCCGACACAAAATGTGGTCGATTCATAAAACCAACATTCAACCCAACCCAATTTAATACTTCTTCCATAATTCTAGTGACTTGATAACACTCACCGCCACGATTAGCACGTAATCTAGCTAAAACATCATCAACATTTTGACCTCGGGGAACCACGTAAGGATTTTCTTAATTTAAAACATTATTTTCATTTAGAAAAATATTTTCTGCTCCTTCGTTATTTCCCTTGGCATTATGCCTATCACCTTCATCATAATCGACAATTCGAGCAATCCTTTCGACTTGTCTAGCAAGACGCTCAAATTTCGATTCATGATCAACCATCATAGGATTCAGAATTGTAGTCATTTGTTGGGTCAACAAATTAACCAAGTCATGATGACTTTTCTTCCCTTGTTGTCGATATACTGCCATCGAATTAGCAGCATTCGAAGTGGAGCCCACATTATAATCACAAGAATACTCTGAATGTTGTTGTGGGTTTTGAGTATTATTCACTCCATTTACATTCTCAAATCGGATAGGTGGAATGAAACTACCCACCGGCGGGGTGTAACCATGAGGAAGACCGTAAGGAGGCCAACCAGCGATTAATGGAGGTTGATATGGTGGCACAGGACCACGTGGACGAATATTACGTCCCACATTTCCAGTTTGAACAGTCGTAACTGCAATACTTTCAGTTCCGATTGCAGCCTCTGATCATGAAGACACGTCGACCTGTTGCACAGATACTGGTATGCTTTCATTAGTGGATGAACCACCATTCACAATCGATATTTCATCAGCCATGTGAATGATTTTTTCACTCCATAATCGCATACACTAAATAACACTGGAAAAAATTATTTCACACACTTCGATTTAAAAATTGTCCCACCGGGCGTGCCAATTTGTTTTGTTGATTTTTAGCAAATCGATGGTGGTTCGATATCTAGTGGTTTAGGAGCGAAACCTACTCCTCTGTGCGAGTACTAGTTTTCTAAAAGTGCATCAAAGTGTTCTTCGATTAGACAAGTGTTGAAAATAAAATAAAGAAAATTTGCAAATTGATAAACGAAATATAAAAATTAAAATTTTCAAAGAGTAAATGTACGGAAAGTAGAAAGACTTGCATTGAGATTTAAAATGCTGAAAAATAAATTGAACAATAAGAATAGAAAATACTGTGAATAATAAAATTACTTGAAATGTGAAATTTACAGAAAAGTAAATTAAAAGAAATGAAGAAGATGGAAGGAACCCTACAAAAGAGTTACTCGATAATCGCTGGGGTGTGAGTGTGCTCGAGTGTTTTTCTGAATAAAAGTTCCAACCCTTATTCACTAATGTTTCCTAGTATTTATAATATATCTAACGTAACTGACAATTAATTACAATCAATTGCAAAATTAAAGCTTTGAATGTAATTACTCTTGGTAACCATTTTTCGCCGCTTGATTGTAATTGTTTCCCATGATTTTCTCACGTGATGAAAGTCATTAACTGCTCCACTATCATGACTCTTCGACTCACTTATCGAATATCTCATTCGATTTACTTATCTCGAATCTCTTATTCGATTAGATTTATCCAATTCCAAAGTCAATCGAAATCCCAAATTGCACCAGTCACTTACAACTTTACGCATACGCGTACATCTTCTCGAGAAACTGCCTTTGACTTGTTCCAAATCAATTTACTCTTTATCGCATTTTTCGATCAACAATTTGTTTATAAATATATGTATTATTTAAATATTTTTAATATGTATTTTATATTTTATATAGATAATTGATTTTTTTACATGTACATAATATAATTATTTTTCTTCTGATAAAATACATTTTTGTCCCTAATATTTATGATTTTTTTTTAAAAATATTTATAACATTTAATTTTATTCAACTTTGTCCTAAGGTGTTCAATTTTGTAAACTATTCTTTGACTTTAATTCTATCTAAAACAATAAGGGCAAAACTGGAATTCTTTAGAGATAATTTTGACACAAATAAAAAATATTAAAAATAAAATTAAATAAGTAAAAAACATTAAGAACATAATTAAATGTTAAGAGTATTTTTTTAATTTTTTACACTATCATATAATCTAGTAGGTTAAGAATTAATTCATGATAAATTGTTGTAAAAATTTAAACTCTTGACACTTATTTAATTGGACGAATAGACTAACAATTTTACTAATCAAATTAATTACGTTAGGATATTTCTAAAAAGAATGGCAAACTTTAAAAAAAAATTATTTTATTAATTTTCATAATTTCACCAAATTTTTAATTAAATTCTTATATTTTTTAATACATTATTTTTAATTATAATTAAGTCTTTCTTAAGTTAAAAATAATTAGAAATCCCTTTCTTTGCAGTCTCTATGGAGACCAAAAAAGTTATGATTTCCAGTTGCCGGTTGACCCGAGTCCATCAAATAATAAAAAACGGGTAAATCCAACTCGATCCTACACAAGCAGAACGAAAGTCGCTTTTCGCCAAATTTGAATTCGGAGAAGCGCCAACACCAAACCCACCCCCAACACATCTCCGCCGTCCATCCAAATCTGAAACGAATTTCTCTCTCTCTTCTCTCTCGCTTGTCTCTGGATGGATGAACGAAGATCGAAGAAATGAAATGGAGGGTGAAGTGTGAAGTGTGTGAAATTGAATTGTGAATTGCGAAGGAGGAAGGAAGGTTTGAAGAATGTCGGCGAAGGAGAAGCAAGTGGCGCAGATCTTCGAGAGGAAGAGGTGGATAATCGAGCAGGCTCGTCAGCAGTACCTTGCGTGGGAGCACCACCTTTACCCCAACCTCATCCTCCACGGAATTCCCCCTCCTCCCTGGCTTTCCAACTACTCACTTCCCAAAGGTGCCTATCACTCCTTCTTCGTGCACTTGCCATTTATCTTGCTATTCTAGATTTTACTCTGTTTCCCTTTTAGCGCACCTTGTGTTTGTTTAAATGTTTTGTTGTTAAGTTCTGAACTCGTTTAGTGGATTCACTTAGTTCTAATAAGTGATATGCTGTTACAAACTGCAATTTGCTGTCCTCAATGGTAGTTCCCTCTCCTTAAAACTATAGATGTTCCCACTTACTTCACTTAGTAGGTTAACTTCGTTTTTTATTTTAAAACACAACTTCTCTCAGTTCTCACTTAGCTAATTTTCTTTTAGGAATTTTGTTCCTGATTTATTAGATTTTTTCCCCCTTGCAGATTTGGACAAGGATGATCTTGTCTCTGAAGTTCTATTTTCTCAGCCACCGTTTGGGGTTCCTTTCTCTAGTCATCGTTACAGTCTATATAGCAATCTCGGTGTTGTATCAGAGGCTGCTCTGTATCAGAGTGGTTCACAGAATGAAGTCCATGCTCCGAGGGAAGACTATAACAAAGGAGACAGGCTTTCAAATTTGCTAGATTGCTCTGTCAACAATGATGGATGTGCCTCAAGTGGTCCTGCCGAACTGGATTCTTGTGCGATATCTCCTCAGAATCAAATGGAACCAAGAGTTTCAGATAGTTACCTTGACCCAGCTTTGTCACTGGCAAAGTTACAAAGATCTAAATCAAGGCAGAGGGCTCTCGAGCTACGTACCAGTGCTCAACCACCCAAACGCAGGTCAGAAGATGATAACAATGCTAGCATCTGTGCTGGGACAGTTACAGGTTCTGGATTTCCAAGAGTACAGGCAGATGGTAGTGAGGAGCCAGAATTGATCAAGGATTTTAATTCCAACATCCAAGGTTGTTCCACCAAAGAAGTAAGAAGTTACCGTCAGACTCAAACAAGTGACAAGCATAATTTCTCTCGTCGAATAACAAGATCTACGAGCATAGCTCAGAAATCTAACTCTTTCAATGTTGCTAACTCTTCGATTATGAAGGCAGATGGTGCACCTAATAAATTGGGTGAGCCATTGGAGCTAGTTGACCAACCTTTATTTACAAATGAAAGATGTGAAGCTAAGGAAATAATCGAACAAGAGCATCAAATGAAGGAAGCTAGAAGCAGTGCTTATCATACAACAAAATCCAGAAGTTCCAGACAGTCAAGATACAATAGTGAAATCATGAAGATTGACAGCACCATAGACAGAGGCAAAGGACTCGAAGTTCATGGTTTGATGCAGTCATTAGCTCCCGTTGAGTTAACCAATTTAAGCAAATCGTCTGATCACAACAATGGAGGTAGGACAAATATAGTCGAAGATGGCAATTTTTGCAATAATAAAGAAAGCCAAAGTTGTGCTAGGATAGATTCACTTAGAAATTCCACTTCATCACCCTCTGATGACCTTTTGATGACTGGTTGTCAGGGCAATTCTATTAATAAGTCAGTGCAATCATTTCAACCTTTAGTTTCACAGCATTCACAAGATTGTGCAGTGTCTGTTGTTGGTGCCTTGTGTAGTCAAAAGGATCCTGACTTTTGTGTTGTAAAATCAAAAGAAAGTTTGAGCAGAAGTGGTAGTGGAATGGTAAACCTAACCACAGATTCAAAGTCACAGAATCACATTGAAGATATATCAAAGCCTCTTAGCTCAAACTTTTGTAACCAAATTGGCAACTGCTCTGAGTTTGCTGGTGAGAAGTCTCAGAATCAACAGCTTCCTGAACTAGATGCTAGAAGGTTGTCTTCTAGTGACAAGGATTCTGTTTCCAATGCAGAAATGATCATGAATCCTGCAGAGAAAGAGAATATTGAATCTGCTTCTGGAAATACAACAGATGTGACTACTTTTGCAGCTGAAGGATTTTCAAGACCTGTGGGTGCTTCCAATTTAGATGGTGGGTCTTTACTTGTCAAGTCCCTATACTGTGAAACAGCTGTGGCTGGGAAAATTTTGGATGGCCAAGAAATTGTACCATCTGGTGCCATTCCCAATGGAGATATCAAGGACAGATCAAATGCAACTTTTGTCAAAGTTTATGCTGATTTGGATGGCTTAGTTGGAAAAGATCCTTCTTGTTTAGGCACTAGAGTCACTGTTGTTAGCCCTGGGGCTGGGATGGATGTTTCGGTCTTGGGGGTGCCTTCTGGTACTGTTATGTTGCCCAAGCAACTTAAATTTGATCATGTAGAAGAGTCAAGTATGAAAGGAATTTCTAGTCCTGATACTGAAGAAGGACAGAAGGATATGTCACCAGAAGAACCTCAGAATTTGTTGGAACCAGTGAATGAGCTTGATGACAAAATTTCTCCTGGTTGCCAAGTTAACTGTAAATCTTTGGAGAAGATGCATGTGCTGGAAACAGAGGAAACTCTGATCAGAGAAGGGCCTCAGATGGAATACTGTGCAAGCCACTTTGAGGAGGCAGATGTAGCTAGGAAAGCAAAGAATGTTGTGTCACCAAAGAAAAAGTTAACTGTAGTTCAGCAGGAATCCTGCATCCTTACTTCTTCCTTGATGAATTCTTCAAGTCCTTTGAAAGTTGCCTGTCAAAATTCATCAGGAAATTTGTCAAAGGAAGTTAAGGCATCAAAATCTGGTTCTGTAAGAAGTAAACTGGAATTTGATGAAAGTGATGTTGAGTTGGGTGATTCTTTTTCTGCAGTTGATACTGGAGATATTCTGCATAAATACACAGATGAAACAGTTTCAAACTTTACAGTTGGGATGTCATCTCCTGCTCTTATAGACCAAGTGATTGTTGAGGCCCCAAACAACATTTCCTTAAGCAAAAAAGTTGACTTATTGAGGCAGAAACGGCTCAGCGATGGAAAGAATACTATTTCAACTGAGCTCCAGATTTTTAAATCTTCCGAAGAGAGTTATGATGTGAATCATTTGTGCTCTCAGCATAAAAGAAGAAAGATGGAAATTGAAGGAGTGGAGTTTCTACCTTCCTCTTCAAAGTTTCTTGAAAAGCCACTTAATTCTATTGACCAAAAGTCTGTAGGTAGAGACCTGAGTACTGAAGAAGATAATCCTGAAGCTCTCCAAGATCAGCATTTGACATTTGATCAGGAGGATGGTACAGGACGTCCATATGTTTGTAACAGCCTATCAGAAGAGTTGCAATGTACCCAGCCCTGTGAAACAATGGAAGGGTCCTCAGTTAAAGTGAGCATAGCAGAGGTAAATATTATTTCTGTTTTACAATCTGAAAAGATTATATTGATTGTCTAAGTTGATACCACTGAATATTCCATGTCATTTTTATGTACAATCAGAGTAATGAACGTGTCATACAGTGGGGAGACTGGAGAGATTAGTTACTTAAAAATCCCAGATTCACAAAATATACAATACATGCACACCGGAATAGCAGATTAGCCTTGGTTACTAATTAAAAAAAAAAACATTAGTTATATAGAATGATACAAATCTTATGACGTAATAATAGATCATATAGAATAACCGTTCATGTATATTTCTGTTTTATTACATCTTTCTTAATCAACTCTATTTCAATGGTTTTCCGTTGGGCAGAAACTTCTTTTTGATGGAAGGCACAGAAGCACAGAGAAACTTATTTTGGAAGATAAGAGGGATGATTCATGGCATCCTCCGTTAAATGGTGGACAGGAAAGTGCCCAACGTCTAACCTGTGTTGAAGATGGCACCTCGGAAGGAAGAATTTATCTGGAAGGAAATGCTAGGTTCTCAAATGTTTATTCTGTTTCTCCAGCGATCGAATGCGCGGATTTGATTGACGCAGATGTTACTGTACCAGAGTTTGATGGGTTCATTATGCCGACCGATAATATACAGCCATGTACTACTGGAGATCAGATAGAATTCGAGAAAATGAATCCACTGAGCAACTCGGTAGATTATTCATCCCTTGGTAAATCCAGATTCATGCATTCTCCATTTTGTTATTCTTCAACTCCTTGTAAGCTAGATACTATACTAGGCCTTTGTCGGTCTTTACCTAATGGCCTTTTGGAGGGGATGAATTTGAGGACTTCTCTTGCTCAAAACGATGAGAGTTCAAGGGCCTTCTCTGATTGCCTACCAAATAGTAAGGTTCAATACTCACCTTCAGTTCAAACTTTTTGGGATAAAATTAATTCCTATGGAAGTTCAGGGAAGCGCCAGAGTTTGAAACTGGAGCTTCCTTGCATTAGTGAAGAAAATGAAAATGTTGATGAGATTGCTGATACATCCCAAAAGGGCATTGGTTCAGAAGGAATGACTAGCTCAATTACACTGGAACCACTTGCTGATATTATGGATGGAGCAAAACCTTCTGCATCAGCTTTACAAGATGATATGTTAACCGCGGGAAGTATAGATTTTGTGGGCTCACAAGTGAATGTCAGTGGTACTCATAATAAGGCAAGAAAGAAGCAAGATAGCAATAGGAAAAGATTCACGGGTAAGGGGAAGGAGAACCAGAGTGTTTCTCTTGGAGCAAATGGTGCCAAGAGAACTACAGAATCAGTTAGCAAGACCAATAGGCCGAAGTTATCTGGAAAAGATAGTTTGAAACAAGGTTCCACTTTCTCTATAGGGAAGACTTCCTACAACAATATTGTCTCCAACGTCACTTCCTTCATTCCATTAGTTCAACAAAAACAATCAGCAGCAGTTGCTACAGGTAACCCTTTAAAAAAAACATTGCCTACACTTAAAGTGAAGTTATTTTCCTGTCACAAAACATTACCCGCTTCCAGATTGAAATTCATCATACAGGCTTAGGATTACCCATGAATATTGTTCCTTTCGTGATTTATGAAAATTTAGTTTTGCAATAATTTTAAGCTGTGTGACCATGCAGGCAAAAGGGATGTCAAAGTCAAGGCCCTGGAGGCTGCTGAAGCTGCAAAACGTATGGCCCAAAAGAAAGAGAATGAACGCAAGATGAAGAAGGAGGCATTAAGAATTGAGCGGGAAAAATTAGAGCAACATAACCAAAGGCAGCAAGAGCTGCAGAAGAAAAAGAAGGAGGAAGAACGGAAGAAAAAGGAAGCAGAAATGGCAGCAAAGAAGAGACAGAGAGAAGAAGAAGGGAAAAAGGAAAAAGAAAGGAAAAGGAAGCGTGTTAATGATGCAAAGAAGCAACATCATGAGCAAGAGAAGATACACGCTAAGAAAGAAGATAAACAAGTACAAATCCGAGCAGCAGTAAGAGCCTTCTTCTAATAATTTAGTTCTTACTATTTAATTTGTCTGCCTTTTATTACTGGTAATGCTGATGCATGGGGTGTCTGGTCTAGGGTGAACAAATCCGAGAAAGCAAGAAACTTATGGATGAGAAAGAAAATCATCAGAAATTGCAAATGGACATCAGTGAGGGTAATTTGGAGCTTGTTTCTGAAAGTGAACCTTTGAATACCAGGAATTCGACAAATGATAAAATAAAAGAATGCTGTCCTGCATATTCTGAAGCTATGAATGGTGATAATAAAGAAAAGGTACTATTAAGGCTCACTTTATTATAAGCCATAATCAGCATTTGGATTTTGTGTTGCGAAACAGTCACCCTGACACAAATATATTTATAGGTGACGAGCAATTTTATCAAAGCATCTGAAGATGATGCCTTCATCAACGAACACCCATTTCAAGAGCAATCATATGATATCTCTCCTTATAAAGAATCAGATGATGAAGATGAAGATGAGGATGACAAACCAAATAATAAGTTTATTCCTTCATGGGCAAGGTTTGTGATTGTTCTTGTTTTTGGTCTTTACTCTTCAACAAACTTCATTGCATCCTCTGTAAATGACATGCCTCGGTTTGGAAACCATCGTGCACTTGATTACATGGGGGGCACATACAGAGTCGTAATTTAAACAGAGAAGGAAAATAATAAATCATATAAAAGGTTTAAATAGTGTGAAGTTGATACCAAGAATATATCGATTGCTTTAACTCAATATACCTATTCTCGAATCATTGCTGTAGCTATGTGAAATTTATGGATTAATGACAGAATTTCATACGAAGCTTTGGGAAATCTTACATTTACTGAATCTGATTGCATTCTGCAGTAAGCATCGCTTGTCTCTAGCTGCTTCTTCCCAGAAAATGGACCCGGAAACGATATTTCCCCAGCGAAGTTTTTGTAATATAGCAGAAGGTAACTCTTCAATTTTTTTCCATTATTTTTATTGAGTTTTTCCCCCTCAACTTTATAAATGTATTTTTATGGAGTATCACTGAGGGAAAATGGAAATTTCTGTTTTGTAGTACTCCTTCCACGGAGGTTTCAGTCGTATTAGCAATTTATTGAAAATGCAATCCAGATGTAGCGATTCTTCAACTCATAATTATGGATTTTGTTGAGGTATGCTATTTCTGGACGTTTACTAGTAGCATTGTATCTCATTTAAATCAATCGGCTAACTGAATATGGAAATTGATTCTCATGTGCGTGTGGCAGGGTTTCGAAGAGCTTCATTGAGCATAAAGTTGTAGCAGCTAATGATTTCTTCCATACCTTTTCATCTGTTGAGTAAAGATTAAAGATTGCCTACGGAAGATAGTACTTTTGTACAGTTTCATCGATCTGTATATATTAGTGAAATTTGTAACTTTTGCTCAGTTGCTGTCAGTAGCAACAATTTTTTAGCATAAAAATGCTAATATTTGATAATTAAAATGTGCTTTAAGTAGAAATTGTATAACATTCTCGACACTTTTTTAAAAAAAAATTGATAAATTTACATTTAGAGTAAATTTATAATTTGCTATTATAGGAGATAATTAGAAATTAATAATTTTATTTGATTTTAAATATATTGAATTTAATACCATGGTCATTAAAAGAATAAAATATCTAGAAATTTATGGGTTTATACTTTATATTTGTCGCCATGAAAATTTTTAGTATGGGTATACAAGTGAGTCTAAATTGCAAAACAAGCACGAAAAGCATGTAATAGACATCGTGGGATAAAAGTAAATGAGGATGGGGGAGGTTCTTAGACATACAATATTTTAAAAAATTCGAAATACATAAAAGATTCAAACTATAAAGTGCTTTATGGATGACAGAAATACAGAAGACATTTAAAAAATTCAATTAGATTTCTAACATGAAACTTTTAAGATTATGACAATAATAAATGATAAATGATTTTAATTGCAAGAAGATTCATGATGAGATAAAAAAAAACGAATTGGTCTCATATCCTTTAATTCCACCAGATTTTGAAGACATTATTAGAAAAACTTACTTCAGCCAAGTTTTAAAAATAAGAGACTAACCCAAGTGAAAATGAAAAGTGTGAGAAAGTGTTATCTGAAGGAGAAAAAAAATCTTTTAGCAAAATCAAAAGATAAAAAAATTAAAACATATAATAAAAAAGGAGTGATGGTGGAAGAAAAAGGATCAAATCAGAAGTGTAGTACAAGAAAAAAGGATATAAAAGGGGGAAGAAGAGCAAAACAGAAATTCTAAGTACAAGTGAAGATGATGTGTTCGAAAGTGAAACTACTAAAATATGTATAATTAGGATCGCAATTTGATCTAATCTTGTAGCAATGACGAGACTACAGTAAATTACATTAGACAAAATATAGGTGAGGAAAATGATCTATCTTGTAGCAATGGCGAGACTATAGTAAATTACATTAGACAAAATATAGGTGAGGAAAATGAAATCGAAAATCTGAATATAACGATAAGGAACAAAAAAAAAAGAGAGAGCGACGTAACAATAGGAATTAGAAGAAAGAAGTTCAACAGGAGAGAAATATGATGAAAGTCTTGTACTGTCTTTCTTATGAAGTCATGTTGGTGTCTTCCGTAATATGTAGCCATATTTTATCTTTCTATCAGTGAATTGCAGAAATGTCAGACATTAATTTCGTTAGGATTTTTGTTTTTGTGTTGTTTATGATGTTGTGTCGGAGTATTTTTTTGTATTAATTTCTGTTATAGTTTTTTTGAGCGTGACTTCTTGTGATCTCTTGATTTGTAGTCCTGGAAGCACCAAGAGCTGACCTAATCTCCCTTTTGGAGTCGAGAGTTTTACAAACAGTCGGAAAAAAAAAAGACACTGAAAAAATTTCATTCAAGACCTTTAAATTTTAGAATTTTTTAATTTTAATATGGAGAGAGAGTTAGTGTATAACAGAATTATGAAGGTACATGGTGTTTCACCAGGGTATGAAGATTGCGCAAGACAAATCGGAACGTTGGATTGGAGGTACTGAAAACTCTGGGTCCGATTTGTGTATTGGCAGAAAACCCTGAATCCGATTTGTGTACGGAGAGAAAACCCTAAATCCGATTTCAGTATCTACGGAATTCTACTCCACACAAATCAGACGATAACCGTGTATATCTCCCCAATACTCCATAGCTATGTCAACCTCGTATAAAAAAAATTAGCCAAAATTTTACGCTACACATTTTATCCCGTGAATTTATGATTTTGCAAATGTACCCACCGAATTCTTAAATTTTCAGAATGCAATTTGCAGTCGTCGCTCTCCTGCTTTCTTCTTTCGTCGCAACAAGTTCCCTTTTTCTCCATCTCTTCAGCATCACTAACAAGACGATGCAATGCAGCAGAACCCCATAGCTAGGTTTCCTTCATTTTGCACAATCTCTTCAGCTTCTGAGGCAGTTAGAGAACCCATAACATGGTACTGGTGAAAGTGCTGAGAAGAATTATAATATAGTATTAATGATTGTTGGGAAGCTTCAATTTGATTTCTTTAGGTACCAATTTTGTGTGTAATACCTTGGATTCTACACATTGGTTCTGGTTCCTCATGAGTGAAGAAGTTCACCAAAACTCCCCACAAGAACAGCAGCCATCTTTAAAGTGGTGAAAGCGGTTTGTATCTCGAACAATGATCTCCCTACTAGTACACTTAGACACAAGTTTCATAAAATTGTGGCAATCGCCACAAATTCTTAGGTTTTTCATAATCCTTATTGGTATATCTATATCGCTAGGTAAAGACATCAATCCATAGGAAACAGCAAGTTTCTCACTGTGATGCTTCAAAAGCGTCTGTTTCCTGTTCTCATCTACATCATGCAGATCATGGTTGGTATCAACCTTGTAATTTAGCTTCTTTAACTCCTCTACCAAATTATCCAAATAATCATAAATCATATTCATTTGTGGATGGTTTCTTTCACCAACGGTGAATGAATGAACCTTGTTCTTTATTTCAATCCAGCTCGAACCCCTCTCCTTTCGAAGATCACTCTCTCTCAGAAGCTTCCTTGCTCTGGCAACTTCCTCCCACTTTTTATTTGTTGCATAGATGTTTGCTAGCAAGACATGGTTTCCGGCATTGCTAGGTTCCATTTCAAATAGATGCTTGGCTGCAATCTCAGCAAACTCAATATCGCCATAATTTCTACATGAGGCTAAGAGTGAACCCCACATAGAAGCAGTTGCTTCAAATGGCATTCTCTGAATCAAGTCATATGCGTTGTGAACCAATCCTGCACGACCAAGAATATCAATCATACACGAATAGTGAAGGGCATTGGGCGAAAGATTGTGCTCTCTGACCATGAGTTCAAAGTACTTCTCTCCTTCTTTATACAAACCCATATGGCTACATGCATTTAATACAGATACGTAAGAAACTTCATCAGGAAGTAACCCTCTCTGCTGCATTTTTTCGAATATGATCCGGGCCTCTAGTGCACAAGCATGTTTAGCAAACCCTGAAATCATGGCATTCCATAAAACCTTACTTCTCAGCTCCACTCCTTGAAACACAAGGGAAGCTTCCCTTATGCAGCCGCATTTAGCATACATGTCTATAAGGGAGGAGGCAACATATACGTTTGAACCAAATCCAGATTTCCATGAGATAGCATGCACTTGTTTTCCTTCAATCAAGGTTGCCATACCTGCA
Organism: Arachis hypogaea; assembly: GCF_003086295.3. Taxonomy (NCBI): domain Eukaryota; kingdom Viridiplantae; phylum Streptophyta; class Magnoliopsida; order Fabales; family Fabaceae; genus Arachis; species Arachis hypogaea. The sequence continues at coordinate 114,110,242 of NC_092044.1, forward strand.
CAAGCACAGATAGCAGAAGAAACCATAAATGGGTCCTTATCAAAACCGATAAGCTGAGCATTACGAAAAAGCAGCAAGGCTTCCTCAAATAAACCATTTTTAACATATCCTGCTAACATTGAACTCCACGTAACAGCATTAGTTTCAGGCATACTCTCAAACACTCGGCTTGCGTCTTCAATTGAAGAGCACTTGGCATAGACATCAACTAAAGCAGTTCCAACAAAACAATTTGAATCTATGGCAGCCTTAATTGAAAAAGCATGCAGTTGCATGCATTCGAGAGTGGCACAATTCAAGGCACATGCGCATACAACACTGGAAATGGTAAACTCATTGAAAGGGGTTCCGTCTCTTTGCATTTGAATAAAAAGCAAGAGAGGTTCTTGATTCTCTGCATTCTGGGTAAGTGCTCCAATAATTGTGTTCCACGAAACCAAGCTTCTCACCGGCATTTCATCGAACACTTGGCGAGCATCATCAACTAAACCACATTTGGAGTACATGTTAATGATCATATTTGAAGTTAAAACGTCGAATTCCAATCCAATACGAATAGCATAAGCATGGCATGCCCTTCCAGCCATGGATGATCTTATTTTAGCATATAACTGCACAAGATAGTGCAGATTTGAAACACGAGTAGCATCCTTATCCGCAGCCGCATGAAGAACTTGTTTCGATTCTAAGAAATCTGGTTTGGACTCGGCAAGAACTGTTAATTTCCTAAAATGGATGGCAGCATTGCCACAGAATCTCTGGCACCTTCTCACGGTTTTCATGTCATCATCAAAGAGAATACAACGAGAAATAACGATTGTTTATTTCTTCTCTTTTTTTTTGTCAAGATTTTTTTCTTCTTCTATGCTTTGGGCTTAAATACTTAACTTTCACCCCATTGGGCCTTCTTTTCGGTCATATAATTGGGCCTTTCTGAGACCAAAAAAATGGACCTTTCTACTTTTAATGAAGAAATTTACCAAGAAACCTGACTTCACAATTCACATCCCAAATCTGAAATCCCAACAAAAACTGAGCTTTTTCTTATAAAAAAAAAAGTGAATTTAGATTGAAAAGTATTTTTAAAGAATTTATTAAAAGGGAAAGTATAGAGAGCCAATGGAATATTTGTACAATGTGTACAATGGAGGTTTATGAAATATTAGATATATAACTATTAGTGTTACCTTTTTCCATTAGTTGAAGTTTTTGGAATAAGTGGTATCATGACATTATATTAGAGCGCTAGATTCGAAAGGTCAAGAGTTTGGAAGATGTTTATTATCCCTAATACTTGGATGGTTATTCTAGATAGTATGAAAGATGTTCATTTTATAACACATTGTACAAATAGTCTATTGTTTCCCTAGCGGGATTTATATCAAAATTAAACTAAAAAAAATATACGTAATTATTTTTTAATATTTTTCAATTAGATTTTCTCTTTTATAACATTCTTAAAGAGTATCTTTTTATCAGTTATATCTTTTATTAAAAAGTATGATTTTCTTTCCCGCTCACTATCCCTCCCTTTCTACAAGTCTCAATAATTTAATTATGCAGCTCTGATTAGGAGCCAATCATTGCATATTATGAAAATGGCGGTTAAACAAAGTTCTTCTGTATCTTTCAAAATGTTTGTATTGATTGATCTAATATTGCACTTTATAGTTTATATCACTCTTCATAAACATTGACACACTCTGCTTACTCCATTCAATAAAACAAAGCAAAAGAAATCAAACCTAAAAGGAAAAGTACAGGGTACTAACATATTATCTGCCAACTTCTACTAACTCTTATTTATATTTGTGTTTCATGGAAGTGTGTTCGTAGATGTGTCTAATAATTAATATATTTTAAATACATATATAAAGAGACACATCCAGAAAATATATCTATAAAAACACTTCTATTAAACACAGTTATAAAAAAGACATTTTTATTAGACACATCCATGAACACACTTCCATGAAACACAATTATAAATAAGAGTTGGCAGAAGTTGGCAGATATGCTGTTGGTAACGTAGCAGAACCGAACCTAAAATCATCATAAAAGAAAATTATATACGGGTGTACCTAAGTGAACCTTTATTGACATTCTTCAATTGAAAATTAAGTTTAACCAATGAATAAGATATTTTGTGCAAATACCAATTTACATATATGGCACCATCGTTACATAATTTAATTTCATGCCAACCTGACAAATAGAAACAAAGGAAAGATACAACTATAAGCAATATATAATTATATATACGCAAAAATCCAAAGAAGATGTGTGGTGTGTTTGTGTGGACCTCACATCAATCTGTAAAGTTGAGCAGACAAAAAAACCAACCAACCCATTCTCTATAAATAATCTTTCGTAGAATTCTCATATAGTCAATACTCGATACGCAAGTTGGTTTGAATTCAATTAAGAAAGTCTTATCAATTTGATCAACCATATCTTAACTAAACCGAAACCTGAAGAAAACAAAGAAACAAAGATAGATAGGAAACTTTCAAGTGTACTGATGATATATTGATGTTTCATCGATTTTTAACTGTTATCTTAATTATAAAAAATATATATAATTAAAACAATTAAAATTTATTAAAACATCGGTATATCAGTATATTTAAAAGTTTTCTAATGAGATACTCTAATCCATCATTATCACTGCATAAGTGAAACTAGTCTCCAAAAATTTATTTTCTCTAAATTAGTTTTTTTTTAATTTAAATTAAATTCGTCCTTAAAATTTTTTTAGCCCTTTTCTTATTTCTATTGCTAATGGCTTCAAAATGTGTTGATGTGATACATTAAGTAATATCAACACACACACACCTAACAGTCTTAATTAACTGTTAACATGATAAGTTTATTAAATTAAATCAAATCAACTTTAAATTGAAGAATTTTAATGTCTCAAATTCTTCTATCAATTAGGTTTTGATTTGACATAATTTCATAAATTTATCATACTAATAGTCAATTAAGACTTGTATATAGGTGTTATAGTATCACTTTAACGTGGCACAATTATAAAATTTGATATTGTCAACCAAAAAAAATAACAGAAAGACTAATGTGATAATTTAAAATTTTTGAATAACGAATTTAATTAAAAAAATTTTAAAAACTAATTTAAAAACCAAGTGATCCTAATTTTTCAAAAACGAATTTAACCATTTACCTTAAAAGGATATCTCTCTTTCAAATTTCAACCTAAATATCTTTTTTCTTTTTTATTTTATATATATATATAATTTTTTTTTAGTTTTGATGCACGGTAAAAAAAATACTTATTTTTGTTAAACTGCTTTATATATACCTGTGTACTAAAATGAAATCATATATATATGCCTTCCTTTTTATGATAAAAAGACGGATAAAGCTTGCAAGTTGCAATGAGAATGAAATGTCATACATCTCTTCATCGCTCTCAATCAGAGATGACTTCATTTCAATTTGGTTTCTTGATAAGATCCTTGGAGACGGTCCCTACAACATGACACCTTTGTCTACACGTGATGCATGAGACACAAAGACAAAAGAAAAGAAGGGAAAGAAAATGAAAAAATGGAATAACAATTAGATAGCTAAGGGAATATATAACAAGGGAATATATAACTGAATATATATATATAAGCATATGAAGAGTGAAAGACAAAACTCGAAAAAATATAGGAATGGAACCCATCGAATTTCCCCCATGATATCCAATCACATCACTAAGAAAATATTGAAAATGGCACCTTAAGTTAACCATAACATCAAGTGGAAAAGCATCAAAATGGACAATGGACTGTACAAGGAAATTCTCATATATTACAATCCCATTTCTTTTAGCTATTATTATAATTGATGAGTACGTTATTCTTTATTGGGAAATAAGAATATATTGTTTGTTTGTATCAATCACATGTAACTTTTTTATATTATAGATTTGGAAAACATTCACATTATAATACACTTAACTTTTAGTAGTATAAAATTTGTTTTATCTACAAAACTGAAATATAAGATACTCTTTTGAAAAAATAAAAAATTGCTAACAAGGATTTTTATTGAAGACAAAAAGCTTAAAATTTTCAATATTTTTGTAATACATTTAGTAAATAAAAAAACTTCAAAAATTTCTGCTATAGATAAATTTAAAAAGGCAATACTCTTAAAAAAGATGGTACTACTTCAACTAACCATATTCCTTTTAATAAACGTATCTTAATATAGAATATTTTGTCTCACTGGTTAATTAATAGAAAATTGCAAGGGGTTATGGACTTTCGGCATTGAACTTCTCAACTATGTTCCTTTGCTTTTGACCTTAGCTAGTAGTAGTGGAAAACCAATAGTAGTGGGACTTGTGAATCCATGTCCATTGACTGTTCTTGATTCCATGAACACCGTTTAATAATTATCAAAATATTGAGATGAGCACCAAAGCATAACTTTGTGGTAATTAAATCACAACTCTTATTCCCATCCACTATGTACTATAGTACTATGTCACAACCTATAAGTAAGGATGCTGACTCAAATATAAAAAGGTTTCAATAGTTAAAAAGCTACCACTCCAGGTTAATACTCTCTTTTAAATTTGAAAAAAAAATTATAATAAAGTATTATTTTGATCTTTAACGTTTTGATTTCTAAACATCTTATTTCAATTCCAAAAAAGTTTTAAGTAGATTCAATGTTGTCTCACAATTAAATTTAACACAAACAATTTATATATTAAAGAGGCAATAATATTCGATTTCAATATGTAAATAAAATCGATCTACCAATAATTATTAGTATAAATTTTTTCTTTGATTTTGAAAAGTTGATGATTGATTATTAGTATTTGGAACTTTGTACAAAACTAAAATTGAAAAGAAGTGTGAAAGTTTTTGTTATATTTTTCTAACACATGAAAAAATATATGATTTAACAAGTAATGTTATTAATGTCTATGACGTTCATTTCGTTAACTATTAGTGTGAAATTTAACATTAGAACAATATTGAACCTATTTAAAATCTTTCAAGATAAAAATATAACATTTAAAATGTTAAAGATTAAATTAGAATTTAATCCAAATATTAAAAATTAAAATAATAATTTACCCAAAATAATAAGTGTGTTTAAGTAGTAGTCCTCACATGAACTCAAAAGTCTCTTCCAATAACTCGCAAGAGGAATGGAATATTGATGTGGATCTTATTCAATTCTTTACGTAATAATAATACAATTACTTTCATCTATTCTTTTAACGCAGAGTTTAATTAATACCCTCGATTGGAATCTTTCCCTTTTGTCTGTTTTTCCATTGTTGAAATTACAGTGTGATGGATAACAGACAAGAATGAATAGCTTCAAAAATGAAAAGATGCCACCGGCCAATTTAGATGAATGGGGCCATAGAAAGAGAAATGAACTATGTGGAGATGGAGAAGGCAAAAGCAATTAAAAAGAACAAAATATATGAAAAATAGTTAGCACATTTGATAAAAAATAAAATGATCTCGTATCATACAAAGTATGCTTAGATTCGAATAAAAAAACTAAAACTTTAATGGACCAGAAAAAAGAAAAAATAAAGAAGAAAATAGGCAAGGCAACTAAGGAGAAAACAAATGGTGGCAGCAGACAAGAGGGTTCAATTAGGATACAAAAGAAAAACATGGTGCCAACATATTGGCCCATAAATTTTTGTCCCTATGCTTACTTTGTCAATTAGAGACCACTATCATCCAACTAGCAAAGTTAGATAAGGCGTGAGAATGATGATTTGGTAGATTTCTAATTACACTTTTTTGGTTCTGAATCACTATTTTTTATTCAATTGGCATATTAATTTACTACTGTGACACTTAATATTTAAGGGGGTAGCAAGGCTAGCATGGAAAGGAGCAATGTCTCGTCAATAATGACAAATTCATATTTATAAATTATTCCATAGACGGTAATTGATTATGCGTGTGGAATAATTGGACCTATGAATTAGTGGATCATTTTGGAGTTTTAGTGAATGAAATAAGCAGTGCCAATAGCTCATCTAGTTAATGATATCATGCACCTCGTAAATGAACTTCCTTTTCTTGCTGATTTTAGGGTCATTTATCATTAGTGATGAAGAAAGCCCAATTATAAATTTGAATGTTATTATATATTATTTTGGTTCACAGTGAGTAAAGTATTTATAAAGTGTCTACCTAATAGTTGGTTGGCGTTAAGTATTTTCAAGTTCAACCGGTAATTCACCTGAACTATTTTTATAAAGTTGTGAATTGTTATATAAAGTAAAAAAGGAGTGACAGAATGAAAGTAGCAAGCTCAAATAGACATGTCGAATTAACGAAACTAAAAGTTCATTGAGCTGTAAATCTGACAAGGAAGTTGGATTTATGAATGCTTGCCAAATCGTACATGATGTGACCACATAAAAGAGGATGAACGAGACTTCACACACTTAACAATCATTCTTTATCGATTTACATCATGTTAATCCTCCGTGTATTTATCCACACTTTTAATTAAATTTTCAAGGTTTATGCTAAGTTTTAATAAATCCACTCCAAATCTCCAATACCAATAATTAGAGAACAGCATTGCATAATCCCTCTTTTCAGAATGACATCACGCACACTTAATGTGTCACACTAATTAACTTTTTCCACCCCTGAAAATATACCCATTAGGCTTTAGCCAAAGCATGATAGTGGTCCTCCCCCCAACATTCCAATGGCCATAATTTAGATGCCATTTACATCCCAAATTACATTATCACCAAAATGACATAAAAAAGTTTAAAGGGTCAATCTAGCACCACAACCTTACAAAAGTGAGGAAAGATAAAAAAAGACAACAAGACATCACCTAACTTGGTTCATTGAGCACTGTCCTTTTCACCTTCATTTTGTGTTTTTCAACTTAGAGCTGTTAATCAAAGGATTGGAAATCCATCTATACTCATAAATCATAAGCTAGAGAATTTACAACAGGTAATGGTAAGGAATGGATCTGAAAGCCGCCAATTTCACTATACAATTCGCCACTTCTACAAAAAGTTGAACCCTATTCTAATATTCCCTCTATTCTAGTATTACTTGATTAATAAATAATTGCACACAATTCTTACCAGTTACTACTAGCCAAGCTGCCCCACCCATTTCTCCTATTGTAATCGATATAGATCTAGACTTTGAAAGTGAGATCCTGAAATTCCATGGGTTCCACATGAGGATGATCATAAGTGATCTTTTGAAGAAGGGATCCATGGGCCTGAGCATCAAAGCTGGCATGGACACTGTAAAAAACATAGAAAAGTACAGCAAGAGCAGAAAAGAAGGCGAAGCGAAGATAGGATGGGCCATCAAGAGAACCAAGCAAGAAAACGTTGAGGAAGATTGAGAAGGATGGAATCCATGGCATGAGTGGGACACCCCAGAATTCTGGCTTCCTTGCTTGAGGGACCATGCACTGAAACACTTGCAGAATTCCAACGGCAATCACAGCGCACCCACTTAGCAACCCTGCTTTGGCATTCCCTGTTGGTACGAACTTCCATATAAGAGTGAAGATTATGCTTGTCATGGAAAATGAGCAGAGGAAGGACATTGTAGGCCATGGATTCGTTGTTCCAATTGCCACGTATCGTCTGTAGATTACTGCGTTTGCCACCATGTAGAACACAAACAGTGTGCCTATGGAAACCAGGTTCAGCAGCACGTCTAGCTCTGTGAAAACTGCTATTGCCGCTGTGAATATCCCTGAAGAATATAACATAATATGCGAATTACTATAATGCGTATAATTGCAGTTTAGATAAGTCAAAATGCACTACTAGAAAGGCATATAAAATTATGGAAATCCATGATTAACTTTAAACTAGCTAGAGGGGTAAGGCTAATGATCGGTCAATGATTCCAATCAAGAAGAATATAATACTGGGTTCAATAGTGGACATGGAATCAATGGAGACCACTAATTATTATCATCCATTGGGAAAATGCATTATTGTTCTTTTCTCACGAGTTGAAATTAATAAGGGAGGGTTGTCAACTTGTCATTGTCCACATCCATGTACAGGATTGCAACAGTTGTCATAATCGTTCAATCCCTATCCGGTCAAGATACTGTTACCAAAATACATGATGATGATTTCATGGCGTGGGGACCATGCTCTATAACTCTACGACTACGAGGTATAGCAAAACATGGCAGTGCTATAGGTATTACAGCCCCCTTGCCTTGCCTTTACAGTATGGCAAAACCCAAAAGTAACGCCACTTTGAACCAACTATCCCATATCTCTCTTTATTCTCTCAATTTATATTATTAATGTACTTGTTTTCACTCGCATTTTCTTGGTAGCGTTATTTCCACACTACCACTCCTTCATTAGCATCTGATTGTATTAATTAAACATCAAATCATGCTTAACTTAAACCACATTATAATATTATACACTATGTGAAAAGAATGCTCTAACTCTAACCATCCATCAGAAAGGGACCAGCCAAATATCCTGAATTGAATTATATGGCACCCAAAGATACAAGATAAAAACCCCAACATCGTTTGTTTAGACAAAATGACGTCCCATTCACATGATATTGATCTTATCACAAGCACAAGGCAACAAAATCATAACCACGAAAATCCCAGACCCAATTTCATGATAGTGGGTCCAACACAATCTCCACTCTCCCTCCGTAATAAGTAATCATCAACTCACGTCCTCAAATGGGATCCACATCCATTCACGCACGCCACACAGACACGTTGATTAAATAAAATGAATCACAACATTATCACGAGGATATGAAATTACGGCTTATTTAGTAGTAATAAGTATTAAGTATTAAGGGAAGGTAAAGAAAGAATACTGACCAAGAAAAGCGGAGGCGTTGACAGGGGTGTTAGTTTTAGGGTGGACCCTGGCGAACCAAGTGGGGACCACGCCAGACCGTCCGATGACGCACATGTAACGGGCCTGACCAAGCATTGCAACTAACAGCGACGTCAAGATCCCGAAGCTGGCCCCCACTCCTATCACCCGCGACACCCATTTCCCACTGAACGCCGCCGAAAACGGCGCTTCCGCATCGATCTGCGTGCACCATCATCACTCACCCTCCGTACCATTTCCAAAAAATATTATTAAATAAATAAAATAAATGATATTATTAACTACCAAGTCGTATGGGAGAAGTTTGGACATGGATGCTGCCATGAGGCAATAGAGAACAGTGACAATAGCCACCGACCCTGACACACCGATCGGTATGTCCTTCACTGGTTCCTTCACTTCTTCAGCCATCGTCGATACGGCGTCGTATCCAATGTAACTCATGTAAACCGCTGAAGCCCCCACGAACACACCCGAAGCACCGTGCGGAAAGAATCCTGACGGATACTTCTCCGGCTCACTCGGCTCCGTGAAATTCTTCCAGCTTCCTCTCCAAAACCCCATCACTATCACGAATGCTATGAACACAATGTGTAACGCCGTCAATATTATATTCACCACTGAGCTCTCCCTGGTGCTGTCATTTTCTCATAGTAATAATGTTAGAATACTGAATGAGTTGTGAATGAATGAATGAATGAAGGAATGAAGGAATTGAAGGAACCTGTAGCAGATGACGAGGGTCATGAGGAGAACGACGGCGACAGCCACCAGGTCTATCTGGTTGAAGCCTTTAGGGAGATACGGCACCGTCAGCCTCCACTTGCTGGAGGAGATGCCGATTGCGGTGCCGAGGTAAGACGTGAAACCTCTAGCAACGGCCGCATTCGACATCACGTAGTCCATCACGAGGTTCGCTCCAGTCAGGAACGCCGCGAATTCGCCGAATGTCACGCGGAGGTAGCTGAAGGCGCCGCCCGCCACTGGCATGTCGACGGCGAACTCTGTGTAGCAGAAGGCGGAGAGAAGAGCGCAGAGGCCTGCAATTGCGTAGGAGAGGACAACGGCGGGACCAGCGTAGAGGTGAGCGGCGCGTCCGGTGGTGACGAAGACGCCGGCGCCAACCATGCCGCCGACGCCGAGGGCGACGAGGTCGTACCAGCGGAGAGTGCGGCGCATGTGGGAGCCGGATCGGGCGCGGAGGCGGGTCATCTCGTCGTAGGAGGTGGATACTGAGACGGCACGGGTAGCAAGGCGAGAAGGAGTGTGAGAGAGCGCGTGTAGATACGCGCTAAAACTGGAGAAGGAAGAAGACGCAGAAGCAGAAGTGGCATCGCCGCTTCCGCTGGCCATTGCGCTTTGTGTGAGTAACTGTTTCTCTGCCAATTAAGAAAAAGAAAAAGAAAAAAGAAAGATAGAGAGATAGTTAGTGTGTTAGTGACTTATTATTATTTGTAATGGGTGCGGTGAGAGAGGCGAGAGGGGATTTTATAAGCTGCAAAACTTTGCTTAGTAGTGGACTCAACTATTGCCCCATCCATCATCCATCATTATTCTTAATATTACCACATTATTCTAACAAAATATTTTATAGGAATATCTACTCTGATAACATTTACATTTTTAAATTAACAACAGTTGACCATCATTAGGCAAAATAATTAATATGTACTTTGTGATGAATTTTAAAATGGAAAGTTGTTTGGAATCAAATAATGTGAGTTATACTTCATGCTACTAGTTTATTACAAAATTAAAACAACAATTATATCTGGATCATAGTATAATAATATAATAATATGACAATTTGAACTCAAATTCTATCACACTCCTCCCCCTTAAAACGAATAGAAGAGGAAGCAGATACACAAACAAGTGAACAGAAAAATCGAACACTTAACTTAATCTACTAAATACTAATTAAAGCCGCTGTCATTAGATGCCAAAAGAAACATCAATCCAAATAAAGAAAATAAAATCAACAATAAATACTATTTATTTTGATAGGAAGAAAAAGAAAATGATGATGCGATTTTAAAGAGGCATCATAGCAATCGATATCATAATATCATCGATGAAATCTATGAACCCAAAAATATGTTGTCTCGCGTTGAGGAAGAACGTGACATATGTCCAGCAGGAAGATTGGCAGCATGTTTATTGGGGTTTCTGTTCTTAGAAAATGGAAGCCCAAAAGAGAATTCAGCAAATTAAATTTGTGGTTATTTTGAGTTTTACTTTCTATTATTTTTCAATCTACTCATGTGTGTTTTTAAATCATTAATAATCCATAAAATCTTAAAATCATATCAGATAAAGGTAGAAATAATAATAATAATAATAATAATAATAATAATAATAATAATAATAATAATAATAATATGAGTGTGTTTGTATTACTAATTTCAACATTTTTTTCGTAATAAAATTGAAAAGATTTTAATGTACTAGTGTGTAATCTTTAAAAGAATCAGTATTTTTTAGAGGTAGAAACATGTTACATCTTATTTTTAATAGGACAAATCTGTAATAAGTATGTTGACCTAAACTTAATCTCTAGTATAAATTTTTTAATGTATATTAAGTTTGGTTTATTGTCAAATTTGATCTGATTTAAAATTTATCAATAGACCTATTTTTTTAAATAAATAATTAAATTTAAAGTATAATTTAGTTTTTTAAAATTATAAAATATAAAATAATAAATTTATAGACAATATTAATAAAAAATTTAGATATATCATAAAAATTTATCAATAACTATCATTGATTAAAAAATTATAATGCATATGAATATAGTCTTGACTATTTTCAAAATATGTAATATATTAAAATAAAAGTCTTTATCAATATCGAGAACCGTAACAAACTAACTAAACCTAATATTAAATAAAAATTAATAACTACTGAAATCAAAACAAACTAAAGGAGATATTGGATAATAAATCGATGAGACTTGCTATATATATATATATATATATATATATATATATATATATATATATATATATATATATATATATATATATATATATATATATATATAAGTTTTTTTGGTATATAAATCTATACAAATCAGTCCAAACCTAACAAAATAACTCTAAATTTAAAGAGCGTGTAAATATGTGCTTCTTCAACTTTGAATAGCGCAAAATTAAAAACGGTTCTTCTTCAATATTTGTATTCCACGTTCTTCTTCCTTCCCCTTCTCCTTCTTCTTTGCGTTTCTCCTCATTTTTTTTCGCATTCCTTCTTCTTCGCGTTTTCATCCTCATCGTGGTTCTTTTTATTATTGCTGCATTTTTTTCCTCCTCATCTTTCTATTGATTTTACAACATTATGTATTTTTTTATTGGATTTTTTCTTCCAAAAAGAATTATAAGAAACGAAATAAGAAGATAAGGCAGAAGAAGCAATAAAAGATGAAGAGAAAGAAAAGGAAGAGTTTTGAATTATGCAGAACTTATCAGAATAATAATATACTCAAATATCTTCGGGTTACACCCAAATATCTTCGGATTACACCCAAATTTGCTGCAAATAAAACAAAATGTTTCCTCTAATGCTGCATTTTCTTCTTCTTCTTTTTTTTTATTTCTTTCTTTTTTTTTAGTTAAATGAATGTAAGCTCATCCTCTTCTAAGTAATTTTGCAACATTACGTGTTTTTTCTTCTTCTTTGTTTGATTTTTTGTTTTAATTCTTGTTAAGAGAGTAAAACAAAAAGAAATTTGAGAAGGTAAAACAAAAAAGAAAAGATAAATAAGAAAAAAAGAAAAAGAAGATGGTGATGATGATGATGATAAAAAAAAGAAGCAGTAAATTAAAAGATGAAGAGGAGGAAGAGAACGAGTTTTGAATTATGCAGAACTTATCAGAATAAAAATACACCCAAATATCATCATATTACACCTAAATATCTTTGTATTGCACCCAAATTTGTTGCAAATACAGAAAAATATTTTCTCAAATGCTACATTTTTTCTTCTTCTTTCTTTCTTTTAGTTAAATGAATGTAAGTTCATCATCTTTTAAGTAATTTTGCAGCATTATGTGTTTCTTCTTTTTTTATTTGATTTTTTTGTTTTTATTCTTATTAAGAGAGTAAAATAAGAAAAAGCTCGAGAAGATAAAACAAAAAGAAAAAGATGAATAAGAAAAGAAGAAGAAGAAGATGGTGATGATGATAAAAAAAAGAAACAATAGAAGATGAGAAGGAAGAGTTTTGAATTATATAGAACTTAATAGAATAAAAATACACTCAAAATTCTTAAAATACATCCAAATATCTTTGTGATACACCCAAATTTGCTGCAAATACAGAAAAATATTTTCTCTAATACTACTTTTTTTTCTTCTGAATTGAATCACACCTCAGCTACTTAATTAGATTCAAAACAATAAAAGGAGGAGAAGAAATTCTAATGAAAAATGAAAGAGGGGGAGGAGGAGGAGGAGGAAGAGGTGGTGTTGATAACGACGATAACAAAAAAGAAAAAGAAGAAAAAGAAGAAAAAGAAGAAGAAGAACATGCAATAACAACACAAAGCGCGTAAATATAAATGATTTGTATAAAAAAACGCTTGTACGTGAAAAATAATTCTATTAACCCTCCGAATTTAAAAATAATTTAATCTTTTTGTTCCAACACCTTAAAAAAAATCACATATACACATTACATATCATTATATTTTTACACAATATAAATGCAACAAATATTTTTTTTATTAATACAAAAGAGAATATTCAAAATAAAATTGTGGTCATCATAATCTTAATATAAATTATATGATACTTTATTATATTCATATATTATAAAAATTTAACTTTGTTATTTTAACTACTCACATCATACCATGCCAATACTAATATTTTCATATTTAAAAAAAAAAATTCTAACGTGTATATTTAGTAAAAGAAAATATTAGAAAGTTAATTTTGATTTTTAATTTTTTTTAGTTATATTTGTTGCGAAGCCATTTTCTTTCACAAATAAGAGATTTAATAGACTCTTAATTTAATCAAAAACGATATTTATCAATAACTCTTTTTTTTAATATTATATAAAAATTCCAAAATTACCTTTTGAAACAAGAATTGTCATTTTAGATAAAATCTTAAACTTTAAGCTATTATTTTTTTATCACTTTAAATCGCTGAAAAAACTTAAAATTATCCTTAGAAATGTAAATACTCTCATCAAAATAAATCTCTAGTTAATTAGAAGAAGAAACATTAATATTTTAAAATTAATCAGATTAAAAAGAGAAGCATGTAGACCATTAATGTTAGCTCCAATTATTGTCACACTATAATATTTTTCAGCATATTTAAAATGGAATCTAAATAAAATTAAGATATAAGAAGAAAACAAGGGATCAGAAGAGTATTATTGAAATGGATGGTTAGGAGAAGAGGAGAGTGAAGGAAAGGTGTGAAGAGGACCACTTGGATGCATGCATGGTTTAATTGCATATATATAAAATAATGCATATAATGTGCAGGTAATAAATAATAAAGTTTCCGTGCCTTTAGCTTTTGAAAAAACCGAAACCGAATGGAACATTGACTGAGATCAACTCCAACTCGATCTCAATGACGCTAAATTCCTCTCTAACCTGAAAATGTGACATATATTTTGTATAAATAATATATACGTGGTGCTGATTCTATATATTGTAATCTCATTTTATTATATATTTTGAAAGTTGGAAATTTCCATTTAGTCCATTCTTGTTAAAATTGAGGGGTGAGGGGCATATAATATAAAAAAGTGAGAAAAGAACCTTTATTTTTGTAGAGAGGAGTGAGAGTGAAGATAAAGACGATTAACGTGGAAGATTTTATTCGATAAATCATTTTTTATGGAGTGAGATTCTTAGTGTGTGTGCACCAATATTCACATTTTTTTCCCCTTTCGCTTTAATTATTAAAAACAAAGTTACATTACAATTAAATATTATTATTTTAAATTAGTATTTAACCAAAATAATTTATATGTATATATAGTCATTTATACATAATAAATATATAATTTATATTTTTTAAAAAACATATATATAAATTAATAAAACTTATTTATTAAAAAATTAATATTTATATTGAACAAATAATAATCAAAATAAAAAAATGATGTCTCCAAAAGTTTTTCAATTATTATTAATTAACATTAACTACGAATTATATAAATATGTATATTTTTTTTCCTTGATAAATATAGCATCATCATCGTCTGATCAGAGGGCAGAGGCGTGTGTGAGTAAAGGCACTACTAATTAATAAGCGGTGGAAGAACGTATTGCAATTGCATATTCATTTATTATTAATTTATTATTATTGTCTCCTCTAACACATATACATTGTGCTGTTTTGACTTAAACTCACTAATGGATTTAAATAGCCTTGCTCGTGTTTACATTGCTTTGAATTTTTTCTATTATTAGTTGTATTCTACTCTGAATTTATTAACTATATATGTGGCCTCTGCTTTTGTTTCATATATGTATTGTATACCAAACTTCTGGAGGGAACTCAGGAAGCTTGTCGCATATGGGGATGATAATAAAATTTGATAGGTAAAAGCTAAGTGATAAAAACGTTATATGTATATTTTTATGCATATTATCCAATTTTGATATTAAAAATAAAAGATGATAGAAAAAAATTTTACATTATAAAAAATGTAAAAAAATATATATACATTAAAACAGTATAAATATCGTTTTTCCATATATATATATAAAAGACGAAGAGATGGTGGTGGAAAGGAATATTTTCCTTTTGCATGAGCGTGCTGGAAATCATGGTCATGCATGTAGTAAACTGTAAAAGTGTAAAACAATTACATCTTTTGAAGCAAATGTATATATATTATATGTTAAAAGTGCGTTTGAAACTATATCTTTAATAATAATAATAATAATAATAATAATAATAATAATAAATATATTTTTATTATTATTGTTATTATTATTATTATTATTATTATTTATATAAAAATCAGACCCAATAAAGATAAAAAATCTAGAGATGACCTTCACATATACCTAACATCTTTAAAAGAGGTACTTCTCCAAGTAAATAACTGTTTCTTTGAATCTTTCTAATTATCTCTATTACCTAACAAATTTCATTGAAAGAAGGAACAGTTATCTATGAATAAAGGTAGAACCACTTCTGATCCCCATCTTCTCATAAAGACGGCAGAATTTTAAAACCAAACAAGTCAAACGCTGCCTCAAAAGAATTCTAAAAATCAATATACCCTTGAAACAACAATAATAATAATGTGGGAATTATATTATGATTCATAAGTCAATGCATGGTGATGATCAAAAGATGTAATTGAGTTATGACAAAGAATTGACGTTTAATTTGTATAGAGGTGATTGTTACCCAACAAATAATTTTATTGTTTGTGATTTATGGGTAATAAGTTTGGCATTTTCTTTTTAATTTCATACATGGCTTAATTTGTCGTAACTCAACTATGCTTAAAGTTTTAGACTTCAAATGAATATGCATGTTTAAGCATAATTATGCTCTCATCACAGATCAAACAATGCAACAGGAATTGAAAGTACCTTAATAGTATATATAGTTAAGGCATATTACAGGGTTCATCTATGCTATTACCATTATTCTATATTGAACAGAAGAGAAATAGTTTATTTGTACGAAATAAAAAAGGTTATGAAGGCATTAATTCCGGGGCATAAAGGCAGTGACTTCAATCGTACTATGCTACTAAATATGTATGGCATCATAATTTGGGAAGGGTGTGAGTAGATTCCAAAATTTCTAATATTTGCATGTTCATCGAAATGGGACTAAGAATAATGAAAGCTGTGGAGACTAACGATGACATCCATATCCCTCATTTGGTACCAACCAAGACAAAGAAAAGCTGATGACAAACACTGCCACTAAAAATTGAATTGAATTGAATTCATTCACATGCATGATGAGGCCATCATGAAATTGAAGACTCATGAGAATTCTCACTCACCCAAATAAAGCATTCAATTCCCATTACAATATTATGCCGATTCCTATACGCTTCACAACCTGGGTTTCTTTTAATTTGCCTCCATCCAATACATCTTTTGTTTTCCTACTAGGTTCAGTTAATATATATGTCTTGACATGATAAGATTAAAGTAAAGACTCAAGTACATTTAGATGATGTGATAGATTTAATTAAGTAGATATTTAATTATTTTTAATTATTTACTTTATACAAAAATAATTCCATGTGTTAGAAACAAGAGACTAAACTGAAGAAAGTATTTATGTATTATTGAGTGTAGTCAAGTTGTCTATTCAAGTTATCTATAATAATACAATATAGAAGGATATTTATAGGTGCTAAGAGAATCGAAATAATAAAGACGTAATATCCTATAATAAAATTCAGATATACTAAATAATGCTAATTGATCCTAATTATATTTTAATAATAGGTAAATTCTTATTTTATTAATTTTTATTTTAAATATCTTATTTTAAAGAATATATTTTTAAATTTAAATTTTGTATATTTTCTATAAAAAAATTTCAATATTACTCTCCAAAATGAGATATGAGAATTACTATTGTATGCTGTTTTAGCTTTTTGGTTTGGAGCAACCGTAGTTTACATCTTTAAATTATACTTGATGTAGATAAACATTTAGTTTTTGCTATATAAATATCTCACTGTTCGAAATATAAATTTTCTAGTCATCATCAGGTATTTTCAACCCACCTTCACAAATTGAATACACACGATTAAGCAACAATATGAGAGTACTAAAATAATATTAAAATGTTAAAAATAAAGTGAATTCTTTTTATTATATTCCTCTTTTAGATAAAGAGTAACTTACTCTCAATAAATTAACAAGTCATAACTTAAATGACATAGTTTTTTCATATTCACGTGAAGGCTGCGAGTTCGAATCTCACTCCTAATTTTAAAAAAATATAAGAATTATATGAAAAATCTTATTTTATATTTTTTTATTTTTTTTTTTTAAATCACGCATATATTAATCAGATCTAACAATATGAACAAAAAAAAAACTGAAAAACTAAAAAAAGCAAATAAAAAGAAAAACCAAAATGTTGAACTAGTTTTTCCATTGAAGGCAAAATGCATGCACAGGGTATGTAGAAAATTGTGTGATTTTGTACGTATCAAATTAGTTATCCCAGGAATAGGATTACGAACGGGAAAAGAGTATAAAAATCAAATGCTACCATTTAGGAAAGAAAAAAAAAACGGTACAAGAAATGGCATATATTCCACACTCCTTCTCATTACTAATGTTTTATGAAACTCATAACTATGTATATGTTTATCAGGTTTAGTAGTAGAACACACATTTAAAATTAAAAATTAGATAAAGTTAATTGAGTCAGGAAAAATTTTATCGTTTTTGATGGAGTTAATATAAAAATCGTGTGATTTGTAGATATAAAGTTCAAGTATTTATTTAAAACTTGATATTATTTTGCTTCTAGGATTTTTTTATTTTTTATTTTTTGTCTTGCCTTCTAGTTTATTTAGTATTTGATATATCGAAGCTATTCAGAGATCCAACATCTTGTTGCTCGTATGTTTTTTTGGCTCATTATTTAACACTTAACAATGGATCATACCTGTAGTAGTGTTGTTTTACAGCCCTGAAAAAATAAAAGTTTAGCAAAATATTTAGCATTAATTTTATTTTGGGTATCATAAATGGGCCCAATATCTATGGGTCGAACCTTGGTAGCTATTTATTTGAATTTATCAAGAAAACAAAAAAGCTTCCTTATGCTCTTGGGTCGACAAATGAATAAGTGTCAGTAGTCAGTGCCACTTAAGTTCTTCAAACAAAATGGCTAATTGTGATTTGGGTTGGGCTTTGTCCTAGTCCACAGCGAAATCCAAAAAATAATTGCTCAATGGTAATTCATTTGGCAAACAACTTAGAAGAGAAGAAACACGTTTAAACTTATTGAAAGTTTCAATTTTTGGTTTGACAAATTTTTTATTCATGAACGTATGAGTGATTTTATATTCAAAATCACGTTTACAAGAAGCAACAAATTTGTCTGTGTTTCACCCACGGATTTTTAGCCATCAACATTCCATATTTATTTACCTTTTACCAACTTTATCCTTTATGAATGTTATTGTATTATTTATGAAATTCTTATTATTTCTGTTTATATGAACTCTCTTTTTCTATTATTTATTATGTTTATTTCTTGTTAATTATTTATTTGACATTATACATTTTTATAATTGTGATCTTTTTGTATTATTTTTATTATCTTTTTATAATATAATTTATTGATCTTAGTAGGCAAAGTAAATTAAACAAAAAATTAATCGTAAATAATAATAATAATAGTAAAAAATTATAGCCTAAAAAAGTACTAAGAGTACTAAAAATATACTATATAAAAAATATCATCAAATTTTTTTTGATTTATTTCAATCACTACCAAAATAAATATTTATTTTTTTATTATTCTTAGTACTCTCTAAAATTTATATTTTGTTAGTTTTAATTAAAAATATATTTTTTCAATTTTTATATGTTATTTTTATTTTAGTATATAAATATTAATTTTTTTATAAAATTAATAAATAAGATTTATCTAAATATTTAAATTAAAATGATAAGATAATGTACAAAAATTATTTAAGTTGATATCTATTTTTGTAATTTTTTATCTAAAAGTGATTTTGAGTAGTGTAATCCAAACAATATTTATTTTATTATAATTCATTTTGATATAAAAATTGTCAAATATAAATCACTTTAACACAAACTTACTTTTCATCAAAATCAAGTTTACAAAATCAATTTTATACAAATTTTCGTTTGAAAACTAAAATCCAAACACACACAAAATAGTAGATAGAAACACTTAAAATATTATGTATGTGAATATGTATGTAGTGTAAGTGAGTTTATAATATTATAGTACTTAGGATTAAAAGTTATCTCTTCTATTTGACAAAAAAAATTATGTTAAAATAGCATTAAAAAAATAAAATAAATAAAAATTCATATAAAGATGTCTTTATATAAAATTAATAGTTAAAAATTGTTTAATGACAATTTAATTAAACATATTAAATTATTTAATATTTTTTAATTATTAATTTTATACGAAAATAACTATATGTCTGTATAAAAATGAGATAGACAAAAAGAGAAAAAGAAAATATTATTACTTATTTGGTGTGGTCTATAATATCTAATTCTCTATGAGCAAAAGAAAATGTTGTATTGAAGATTGGCAAAAACCAAAATGCCTTGAAAAGAAAGATAACGGCTCATGAGTGGTGATTGCCGAAGAAGACGTGTGATTCAAAGGTTCAGGTAAAGTTATGGTCCTCCATATATTCCGGGATTTAGTTAAAGGTCAAAGAGGCTGCTTTCTTATTACAAACTTTTAAATTCTTCATTCTTCTTGTTTTCCTTTAAATACACGTATGACACATGAATTTTCTTTTATTCTTTGGATTTATGCATGCTTCGTACTCCTCTTCTTTGGTTACTTATACATGACATTGTGCAATATTTATTATATTCTCCATTGTGTTGTCTTTTAGTATTCCAACCTACAATTTGAAGCATTTGAGTAAAGCCAGCCACTTGAAGCACACAATTTTGGCGGCAACCCTTCATGATGAAGTGATCCCTTTCTAAATAATAGAACCTTAAACCAACCTAACATAAAGTGTTACATCTTTTGTATTTGCGTGGACTAATTGTCATTAATTAATGTTAAAATAGCTAACAATTCTAAGCTAAATACTTAAATGAACATTGTTTAAAAGAGAAGTACAGTGTTAGAGACCAACAATTTTTGTAATTTGTAGTCATTAAGTAGCTATTAATAATGTTTTTAATGGTGTAAGATTACTCATTTTTCTTTTGCTGGTTACATGTTTGCTAAAATTTAATAAAATTACTACCCCTTAGACTTTTTCTATTTAAAATGTGTACTAAAAGTGTTTGATACAGGTTGTGAGATGAATTGGAGACTTGTAGATCAAGACGGTTGTAGAATGTCTTTTTGGAGCGGCGAAAAGCGATACCACACTTTGACGCTCAAATTTTAAAAAATATAAAAGGTATAAAATGAATGACCTATTTGAAATTTTTTTTGGCTTTTTTATATAATCAGTAATAATTATTTTATCTTATTTTATTTGGTTAAGATAAAAAAATATTTAAATTCGAATATTAGTCAAAGATCGTAAGATTAGACCATTAAAAGAAGTTAAATCTTTAATAATCGGATTAGATTTTGATGTGAGATCCGGGAGTGAGATCGGTAACAAAATGTTTTTACAAGTGAAATTAGCATGGCATAGATTCCTACTCTACTTCCTTAGTTCCTAGTTCCTACCCTATTTTAATTTAAGGGAAGAATTAAATTGCTCATATTACCTAATGATTTTGTCCATTCTACACATGAAAATGGTGGGTGCCGAATTTTGTGTAGGATGGTTTGTAATAATAGTCAAATTCTCTTTTGAGAACTAGTACTACTAATAGGGGGTATAAATTCCTAATTCATGTAAGAATAGTTCAACTATCCTAAATTGATATGACCGAATCTCAATCAAAATCGTGTTCGCTATTTTCACCACTTAGCTCTCATCATATCAATATGAATATCACCTCTTTCGGTCTCCATCAACTACTTTGCCATTTCACTTCACCAATCACATATATAAACCACGCTCAAATATCTGCAGTACATATAACAGTGTACCCACTACCCACATTCATTCAAATCATAGAGAAACGGATAATAAACATAGGCATTCAGGTGCAGTTAACTTTATGTAAAATTGATAAATAAAAATTATTACATGAGTTAATAAATTTAATTAAATTGTCATGATGGTTTTCAATTATCAAATTATGAGAGATAATTACCCACTATTATAAACGGATAAAACTGTTTTGACATGAAAAAGTTGATGATATAAAAAATAAAGATCTAATAAACAATTTGTTCATATCCTAGACTTACATACTTAGCAAGGCTGCACTATATATATATATATGAATAGTATTCGAAGTCAATATTTTTGTTAAATTTTAGCTAGTATTTAATCATTAAAAGAAAATTAAATGATTTTATACTATTAGATACAATTTCATATTATTAAAAATATTATTAATAGTTAATTGATGACTAAAAACTACAAAATTTATTGACTTTCTAAACTTTTTCTATATATGTTATTAAATTTCCTAATTCCTATCCTTAACAACACTAATTGATGCACATGTATCTAAGTTAGTGACATTCTCCACAGTAAAACTAAAATCACGTGTTGAAGTGCAAACATTAATTAATTAATCATGATGTTCTGTATGTGTAATTAATCAATTAATTAAGTGTAACATAGTAGATTTTTGGGTGGAGGAAGTAGTAATTGGAAAAAAAGAAAAGACGGCAGAAATGAATGACGTGGCACTTCGATCTTATCCGGAACCGAGATGCCCACGAGGAAAATTCCAAGTGGCTGGTGCCACGTGGCAACAGTTGTTCAATACTTTCGGTTGAGAAGGGGCTTTCTAGAGCGAATCGAAGAGGTGGGACCTCTGCCTCGTCAGCATGTGGCTTTCAAAGCGTGACACATGTTTTGACACGTCATCTTGCAGATCGAATCACACTCTCTTTCCTCACCTAACCACCTTTCTTCCACCCTCTTCTTTTTTTCTTTTTTCTTTTTCCCTCATATTAATCCGTGGATAAATACAATGATATTGTCCGAACTAATTTAAAAATTTTAATATAAAAAATTAAATTTTAAACAAATTTTATAGCTCTTTTTTATTCTATTTTTATTACATAAAAATAATTTAAATATATATAATATTAAGTTAATTTTTTGAATAATTTATTTATAGACATAAAAAATTAATTTTATAAATTTGTTTATAATTTTATTTTTACATAAAGTAACATATAAAAAAACATAATAATATTTATAATATATTATAAAATTATTTTCTAGTAATTTATAGTATATTTAATAAAAAATTATTATATATTTTATTAATTAAAATTATTTTTTTATTTTAAAAAATAAAAAAACAAATAATAAATTATTGATTATTTGAAAAGCTTAGATATACAGTATTTTTATGAAATATAAGATACAAATATTAAAATAAAATGATAGTTAAAATAAATTATGATAAAAAAAAGTAAAGTAATTTTTTAATAATGTAAATTATTAAAAAATGGGTTTTTTTATTATTGTTGTTACTACTAATTTTTTTAATCTCAGTATATAAAGTTGATTACATTGTATATATAAAACCCATTTCTAAATCCGGTCCAACGCTGATAAATCCGACCCAAATAAAATAAAATAGAATGAAAGAAGACAGAATAGAATAAATTTTATATATAGAAATAATAATTCATCTAACATTTTTCAAACTTAAAACTGTATATCCCAAGTTCATGAACAACGAGTCATGGTTGTACGGATAGAAAGTGACATACTTTTAGTTTACGAACTTCACAGTCACTTGTGTAGCTCACATTATTAACGAGACAAATAATCTATCTTATAGTAACAATCAACATGACAATGAATTTATCGAATAGTATACAATTTGTAATACAATGTTTACTTACTAAGTAGTTTAACTTTCTTTTCTTTGTGTTATAATTATCCTTTGATGTTAATTTTAATTTAGCTCTTTATTATATATATATTGTACACTAAATTTATTGGCTCTCCATACTTTCTCTATATATAAAAGTTACAAGACAAATTGGGGGAGTGTGTCATTTTTGGTATTGAAAATTAGATGCCAAATCCTTTTTTTTTTAATGAATTTGGTGAACAATTAGTAATCAATATCCACCCAACTTTAAAAAGATTAATACAATAATAAAAATGATTTGTATTGTCTTATCTATGGAAACATCAAAGCTATATTACAATACAAAAGTTATTGAATTTAGCAAACCTTTTGCGGGTGTACAGAAATGATTTTTTTAAGGATTTTTTAGAAAAAAAGAAAATTTAGCAAGTAAGAGTCAGATAATAATCAATAAACTATAACATATACCTTTATAGTTTCATATTTTTTAATCTCTCTTTTTTCTGATTTGCGGTTGTTAATTGTTGTCTATTTTTAGTTGTGAAATTAACATTATTATTTCTCTAATTTTTAGGTGCAGGTCTTCTCTTTCTCTCTTTCTCTCTTTTTCTTTTTTGGGATAAATCAACTCTCTCTCTCTCTATATATATATATATATAAAAGGAATGGTGTTAGTCAAACCGACACCTAAAAATTATTCCATAGGCATTAGTCCAACTCAATATGTTTGTTAAAAGTTAAAATAAATGGAGCATCTAACTGCAGAATCTATTGATCCTTTCTTGAATAACTTATCCGAAATCTATAGTTAAATGATTAGCAATATGTTTGTTTAATTGTTTCTATATATTTAAGTTGAAAACCGTACCGAAGGATTTAACATCTAAACCTTATTAATCTTAGTAAAATTTAATGGTCAGCAGAAAAAAAAATTATAGTATATATAAAAACAGCATCTCATCAATATTTGTATTTAAAAAAAATATTTGAACCCAATTGTTTTTGCGTAAAAAAAAACACTAAAATAAACTTTATATTCTCTCTTTATTAGGGCTAGCAGAATATATCTTATTCATCGCAGGTAGAATAGAAATCGTATTAGGTATATAATGAAAGAAGTGAAATTTGAACTCGTAACTTTTTTTATATAATGACTTGCAATAAATGAAAATCACTAAACTAATTACTTAATTTAGTAATATAGGGCATTAGTTTTTTATTTTATTAATATGTATGAAATTTGGAATAATTAAATTTTATATTTGTTTTAAAAAAATTTGATATTTTTACGGATAAAGCAAGGTAGGGTAGGATTTAGAATTTTAGGGTGCGGATAGAGTTAGGGTTGAAAAATTCTCAACTCGTAGATAGTAGGGTTGGCAAAACTCCCCAAGACGCGGGGATCTCTGCGGGGACTGCTCCGAATGAGAATTCGACTGTAGAAAATTTTTTTCGCGGAAATAAGAACGGGGGACACGATTCCTCCGTGGCAGGCGTGAGGACGCGAGCTGGATCTCCGCCCCGTCCCCGTTAATCCCCGAAATTCATAAATCTATTGAATTGCCCTTAATAGTTGAATTATTCTAATCCTCATTTGCATAACCCTTCTTCAATTAAGAGATTCCTAACGCTGTTCATACTCCATCCAACCTCTCTGCAATTACTCCCTCGCCACTCTCTCTTCTCGTCGCATTGTCACACCTCACCGTGTCATCATCCTCACTGCGTTGTGCTCTCTATTTGCGGTATTCCTTTTTGTAACTCTACCGTCGTGTCCATTCTCCTCTTTATTCTCGCGTCTCCCACCTCGTCCATTGCTTTGTCTTCTGACTCACCGTTGCGTCTCCCCCTCACTGCGTCATTTCGAAAGAAGTCACCATATTGTTGTTTAGACTTTTGTATAAAATTTTACTGTTTTTGTATAGAATGAATACTTGCAGCTCTATTCATATGGAAATTAATAATTAGTTAAAACTGTCATATAGATAGAAAATGGAGTCCCCGTATAAAATAAGGCTCTATAAAAAATAAGGATAGAAAGCAATATTCTTCCACAACAGAAAATAAACGCAGAGATAAAGAACAAATTTGAGAGCAAAAATAGAAATAAGGAGACATCTCCCACTCCCACCCTACCCCATTAACATTTTTAGTAGATAAAATAAGATAAAATTTTAATAAAATTTTTAACTTTCAAATAAAATTAAAGTAAAGCAGAAACCCTACCGTACTTATTATAAGCCCTACGCCCATTTTCCCAGGCTTCCCCCTCTTTTTGTTTGCTATGCATGCATCTAACATATATAATTAATTTCGGATCAAACTTCTGCAGAATGAGAAATTAATGTTAGTAAAGTAAGAAACTAAAAGTCTTATTGCTTTTTAAAATAAAAGGACTTATATATAATAGAAGTTTTAAATTTAATAATAATTAATTTTTTACATGATAACTTCATAATTTTTTTTATTAACTTCACATAGCTAGCTAGATGGACATTTGTATGACACCGTCCAAAACATAGTAAAAGGAGATATTTCCCATGCGCGATTATTTTATTTCAACAAAAAACATTTTTGTTAGAAAAGTTAAATTTAGAAATTGCAACAGGTGTTATAATCTAATGTTGATGACAATTGACTGTTCAATTAAGTTTCCTACCAGTCTCATTCTGAATGCAAGTGAAGTCAAAAACTCAAGTTGCATGAACACAACTACCATGGAAAGCATGACAACTGTGATAATCACAAATAACGAGAATAAACTAATTAACGGTTACTACTAACACACATGCTGTTTTTTTTATGTTATGTTCATATCACGGAACTGTAATAAAGGAATAGGGCCCTCAAACACGGATTTCAGGTGACAAGCATTTTGAATGCAATGTTGCTTATGTGAAGGGCCTAATAACACAAAGACAAGTTCATCATGAACCTAATAAAGAGAAAAATACTTTCCAATAGTCCTTATATTCTAAATTTAATTAAATTAGTTTAATATAATAAGAGTTAGTTATAATTAATTATTTTAAATTTTATTATTTAATTTAGTTGAATTTAATTCATAAAAAAATCTTATTGTTTCAAGTCTTAACATCTTTATAGTAATACAAATGGGGAGCTCATTTGCTGATGTGGCGCTCATATGTTGAGTCTGGGAGTTTATTTGCTTACGTGTCGTCACTAGAAACTTTTAGATTTACATTTATAAATTATAAATTATTATTTGCTCAGATTGTTATTTTCAAATTTTAAGTTTGGGTTGTTTTACTTAAGTTGTTATTTTTTAAATTTTAAATTGTTTTATTTGTTTGGGTTATTTTACTTAGGTTGTTATTTTTTAAATTTCAAATTATTTTATTTAAGTTGTTATTTTTTTTAATTTTATTTAGATTGTTCTTTTTTATATTTTAACACTATTTTTTAAAAATCTGTTAATTCTTTTTAGCATAATTTTTTAAAATTTTGTTGATTTTTTTTAAATTGCAGCTACATAAATTCTTTTAAAGAAATTTAGAATTTTAAAAAAATTTACGTTAATTATTCTTCGGTTGTTACATACTAATATTACAATAAATAAATATTTACGTTAGTTTAGAATTTTAAAATTATTATTTATTTAAGTTGTTATTTTTAAATTTTAAATTTGGGTTGTTTTACTTAGTTTGTTATTTTTTTAATTTTAAATTAAAGTCAACCAAATTTTAAAAAATTTAGTTATGATGCAACTATAAAAGGATAAGTTATGGAATATGTAAAGCACCACAATTTAAAGTACATCAATCCCTTTCTTTATATATATCCAAAATCTCTCTACTTATTCCAATGGCTGATATTCACAAAATTGCTGACATCAATCCTACAATCGGCAATTTGTGTGTACGTATACGAGTGATATGGTTATGGACACTATCAAGTTACGGAAATTCTCCATTGCCATACTCAATTGAGATGGTTTGACTCGATGAAGACGCGAGTTTTCTACTAATATCCTTTTATCCATGACTCCAAGGTTATTTATTTATTTATTTAAATTAAAGTCTATGTACATTGGATTAGATATTAAATAAGTCTATATTTAACTTTTTCTTATATTATTTTCTTTTTTAAGCAGATATCGAATAAAGCTTGGTGTTATTGATGATTCTGACTGTGCATGTTATGTAGTTTTTGACAAGGAGGCAAAACAAGTTTTGGAAGAGAGCTGTGTAGAGATACTTGATCCACTCCTATTGGTAAGATCTAACCAATATTTATTTCTAAAAGCATTAGTGATACTCAATTGAGATGGTTTGACTCGATGAAGACGCGAGTTTTCTACTAATATCCTTTTATCCATGACTCCAAGGTTATTTATTTATTTATTTAAATTAAAGTCTATGTACATTGGGTTAGATATTAAATAAGTCTATATTTAACTTTTTCTTATGTTATTTTCTTTTTTAAGTAGGTATCGAATAATGCTTGGTGTCATTAATGATTCTAACTGTGCATGTTATGTAGTCTTTGACAAGGAGGCAAAACAAGTTTTGGAAGAGAGCTGTGTAGAGATACTTGATCCACTCCTATTGGTAAGATCTAACCAATATTTATTTCTAAAAGCATTAGTGAAGATATTTTTATTGGTACTTTTTATATTATTTATTATTAATATATTATGTAATATCTTGCAGAAAGGAGATCTATCAGATACACCTACACTTTTACTCAACCTAATTGATAAGATCTTTCTCTTCATCGTTGAAGTTCAAATATATGATATTTCATATTTTTCACCTTCTTATAAAGTTAAGAAGATGACTAATAATGTGGATCTCATAAATAAATTCAAAGAGACTCACCCTATTCAAATTGTGAGTATATATAAGTGTACTTCTATTAAAAATTAATTTATTTTTTGCTTTCTTGGTCATTAGTAGTATCTAATTTATAAATAATAATTAATTATAATTTTAGGATATTGACTACACCGGTGGTTTGTTTCCAATTTCAAAGACATCCTCAATCATTAAAGGGGAGAAAGTAGAAGGTATTAAGATATTTGTTCAAAATTTTTTTTTGTTCTCTCAAAATTAGATCTTAATTTTATTCAAAAAATATTAGTGAGATAAAATCAAAGGTTAGAAAGAAGTCTTTAATTTAACGTTGTTTTTTGTACAGAATTTATTGCTTCAATTCTCCGATGAAGTTGCGGCCAATGATGAATCTGAATTGTTGAAAAGTGTTATTACACCAACTAAGTGACTATCCTCGGAGTTGGAAGATTCGAAAGTGGAAGGAGATACCTTAACTTGCAAGAAGATCAAGATTGAGAAAGAAACTTAAGAATTTGGATGCACATGTTTTGGAATCTATTTTAGAGTCTATCTAATAGAATAATGCCAAGCATATGTTTGTTTTGGTGGAAACATTGTCTTTTCTTGAGTTGTTATTTTTTTTTGTTCTTTTCGATTTTTATGTTTGGAATTTAGAATTTTTTTAAATATAAATTGAAGTTATTTGGTTATTATTTGTGATTTTATTTTTAATTTGATTCTCACCATTGATATTCTGATAATTTTTAATTTAATATTTAATGTCATAAAGTTATAAATTTCTTCTTTGAATTATTATTGATACAATTAAGTTAGTTATTAATTTTTAATGTGTACTTATTTAAAAAAATCTAATTATAATTTTTAATTAAAGTATTATGTTTATAATTTTAAATTTAAATTCAAATATATTTTTTTTGAATTTTTTCGTAAGTAATTGAATTTGAGAATATTTTTTAAAAATTTATATAATTTATAAGTTACTATGCTAATTACAAAGAATTATAATAAAATAAATAGAATTATCAATCTTATTAAGATGTGAAATTATTTATACTATTTAAAAAAAATGTAATACTGTTTAAATTTTAGAAAAAAGTATAATAAAGTTAATACTGTTTATGAATAGTCCATGAAGTAATTCGGGTATCACACATGAAGCATATAATAGTCCATGTCATCAGACAAGTCAACAACATCTTCAACAAACATTAAATAATATCTACCAGTTACTATGTTAATATGTTTTTATTACGTAAAGACCAAACATTTAACTTTTTAATTGGTCTATTAAAAACAATCATTGGTATATGCTAAATAATTATTATAGATTCATTGGAGTACACAAATCGAATTAGATTGCAAAGGGATGTAAGACTGAATAGGAAGACTATGCTACTTCAAAAGAGACATGGTAAGACAAGCATGATAGATTATAATTATCACAAAGCTAAAATTTTACTTCTTTTATCTTTAATACTACCTTCATAATATATATTCATAATTCAGCTGATTCAAACATTTAACATATATTCATTTTTCTTTTTTTATAATATAAAATACTTGATATATTATCTCTAATGATTACAGGAGCAAGTACATTTAATTCAAATTTAGATACTAAAGAATTAGAAGAAGTGTGCATAGCTGAAAAAAAAGATACCTAATACAAAGAGAAACATTTTTGAAGGAATTGACTACAAATCTTTCAAAAAATTTTCAAGAAGTTGAGGATGTTACTGAAAATACGACTATTTTAGATGATTCTGTGCAAATTTAATACCCAGCCATATTCGATGTTGCTGAGAATACAGGTAATTTAAGAAGTAGCAATATCAGCACTTTATTATTTACTATTGTTATGCTTTTTATAAACAAAAAATTATCGTTTAGTGTTCAAGTTTTAAAATTCAAACTAAGATATGGTTATATATTATAATTTTTGTATTTGAACATTAATTTATTGTAAAACTTAAATCTTGAGGTTGGCACAATGAAATTGTATTATATGATCTCATCTTTTTAATCTATAAATTGCATTCTTCGATAATCTTTTATAAATATTATTTTTATACTTAACATGGTGAAAGAAAGGTATATTTTTATATAAAGTATTTGTTGCAGATATAACTAAAACAATTTATTATCTTGGTGATTATTAGATGTGATAGATATTGGTGACCCAGAATTTTTTGTCGGCATTGCGACGCCATGATGTGGTATGAGGAGAGATCAGAGAAGTCCAAAACAGGATCCAATTTTGAGTTCTCAATATGTTGTATGCGAGGGAAGGTACAACTGCCGTTTTGAAGCACTTGATCGGACGCTCAGGAATCTTATGTCAGTTACCGATCAACATAAGACACATTAACCATTTGGTGGTAAGATTGTTGTTCTAGGAGGTGATTTCAGACAGATACTTCTGGTGATTCCGAAAGGAAGTAGACACAATATATTAGCATCCGTTATATATTAACTCATCCCATCTGTGGTCATTTTGTAAGGTTTTGAAACTGCATACGAATATGAGGCTTCTAATGTCTTCTTCGGATCAAGACGAAGGTGAAATGAAGATATTTACTAATTGGATACTTGATGTTCGAAATGGAAATATTGGCTCTGTTGTTGGTGATGAATCAGAAGTTGAAATTTCAGATGATCTATTGATTACAACTACTGATGATCCTCTCTCTCATTTGGTAGACTTTGCATATCCAAATTTGTTGCAAAACATGTCAGATTATAGGTATTTTCAGAGTAGAGCAATTCTTGCACCCACACTTAAGAGTGTCGAGAAGGTAAACGATTTTGTCTTGACAATCTTTCCAGGGATGGAAAAGGAGTATTTGAGCTCTGACACAACATGTCAAACTGATGAGAATGAAGATATAAAACAAGAGTGGTTCACACCAGAGTTTCTAAATAACATCAAATGTTCGGGACTACTCAATCACAAGTTGACTTTGAAGCCAGAAGTGGCTATAATGCTACTGCGAAACATAGACCAGACTTCAGGTTTATGCAATGAAACAAGATTAATAGTTAACAAACTTGGCAGCAACGTAATTGGAGCGACGGTAGTGACCGGTAAAAATATTGGAGATAAAGTGTACATTCCAAAAAGAAACTTGATTCCTTCAGATTCAGGATTGCCATTTAAGTTCCAACGGAGACAATTTTCATTAACAGTATACTTTGCAATGACCATTAACATGAGTCAGGATCAATCATTATCACATGTATGGCTTTATTTGCCAAAATCAGTGTTCACCCATGGACAACTTTATGTTGCTTTGTCAAGAGTTAAGAGTCGCAGTGGTCTCAGGGTTTTAATTCTAAACGAAGACGGCAATCCAAAGTCATCAACAACAAATGTCGTGTTCAAAGAGGTTTTTAATAATATTTAGGTAAGAATAATATTATTTTCATTTTAATAGCATGTTATGATTTACACTTTTGTACAAATCTTTACTATAGATATAACTAATTTATCTATAACTCTTTTTTCAAATTTGAAATGAAATGTGTAACAAGGAACACAACATCCAATGATTTTGTAATGAAGTTAGTAAGATACTAGGTTGTCGATAAATTTTTATTAGCTTTTTGATATAAAATTTAGGGTAAAATTAACATGCTATTATTACAGTTATATATGTTCTTATTTTTTTATCTTCCTCCTTATGGTTCAAGAATATTATAAACTTTAAACTCTTCTATTCATATTTTACTTTGAATAAAAATAAAATAACATATTTAACACGTTTATTATATAATGATGATGATAGTGTTATACTAAATTTAAAAAATATATGATTATAAAATATTATTTTTAATTTAACTTATCAAGTTTAAATATAAGTCCGTGCATCGCACGGGTTTAACACTAGTTATATATACATTGTTATTCAATTAGTTAGGGCAACGTTATTAGCTATGATTTAGTACTGTGATCTAATAACTAATAAACTAATGATTACGTTATTCGCAATAAACATGGATTTAGTTTTAATTTAAATTTATTTTTTAATTTTATTATTGTGTTTTATAAAATACGAAATGATTAATAATTTAAGATTGTCGTTAGTTATAATTTTTAAAAAGATCGGTATTTTGAAAGTAATTAAGGTGGAGTTTTCAAAATTTAAAAGTCTAACATAACTTTATATATTAACTAATTTTTAAATTAATATTTAAATTTATATTTTTATAGTATTTTTTAATTTTAAAAATTATTTTATTAAACATAATTATTGCTATTTGTATTTATTAAAAGTCATTTTTAATTTAATTTACTAAATATAAATACTATATTTTTTTAAAAATTATCTTTTAAAAGTTAGCTTTTATAAATTATTTTAAAAAAGTAAAAATTTTATTAAACTGAGTTAAAGTGCGAATAGAATTATAACGTGGAGATTCTCAAATTGCAAATGGAGTAACATTGAGTTTTAAAAAAAAATATTAATTATCAGGTAGAGTTTAAAATTGAGTCTAAATTTTAAATTTTACCATCCTATCCATTGTGACGCTTAGTAAAAAGTACCTGACATTGTATAGAATATGTGCTGAAAATTAAAAAAAAAAACCTCCATTCTTATTTTGTTGATTATTTTTTTAATTAAGAAAAAAACAAAAATATTAACATTCAACAATGCAACACAACTTGAAAATAAAAGCAAATAAAAAAACCCTTAAACACTATAACATAATAAAATTATACATTATATTTTTAATTTGTTTATAATACTTTTTATTAGTTAATAAAATAATTAAATATGTGAATATATTATATCCACAAAATAAAAATTAAATACGGATAAATATTTTGAATATTATTCAAATTTGTTCATTTAATAAAAATAATAATTAAAAATATTAATTTTTTGAATGTTTATTAAAAGTCCTAATTCATTCTTTAATTACCTTCTTAATATATAAATAAATAAAAATGTATATTATTTTTAAAATATCAAAATAAAAATATTCAAAATTTTATTTATTTAAAAATTAATAAAATAAGTAAAAAAATAGAGTTGGTATTATTAATTATTTTTTATTAAAAAAATCACAAAAATAGAAAAAGAAGGAAATAAGGGCAAAAACGTGTTGGTATTGAAGATCCCTTAAGAGTATGAGTTGGTCCCACCCAGCACAACAGATTTTCCCTAACCCAACCTAAAATATAAATTAGGCGAATTTAATTAATTAATTTGGTGAGAGGTTTATATAAATATGAGAGGCGCGTTTTCTTAAAACCCCCATCAAACAGAAGCGAAATCTCCAAGATAGCGAGTTTCTCTTATTATTTTCTTTTTTCTTTTTCATTTTCTCGCTACAGTCAGCGAAAACAAACAACAAACAGTTGGAACACGCAACACATCACAACGACGCCAGACTTGTTTTTCCTCTTTTTCAATTCTGACTCGAAATAAACGACAAACCTGAGCATGTTTCAGGAGACCGCCGCCGTGGCCACTCGGTGGGGGACTGAAGCGGTGGAGGTGCGGATGAATCACTGGACTAGGGAGCAGGATAAGGTCTTCGAGAGAGCCTTGCTTTTCGTGCCGGAGGACTTACCGGACCGCTGGGACAAGATCGCCGAGCAGGTTCCCGGCAAGTCAGCCGTCGATGTCAGGGACCGCTACGAGGCTTTGGTCCGCGACGTCTATGAAATCGACTCGGGACGAGTCGAGGTGCCGAGTTACTCGGATGACTCGGCGGGTAGTGGCGGCGGCGGTGGTGGTGGGGGAGGGTTGTCTTCTTGGGACTCAGCGAATCAGATCTCGTTCGGGTCAAAACCTAGGAATAGCGACAACGAGAGGAAGAAAGGTACTCCTTGGACGGAAGAGGAACACAGGTATTTCCGCAATTTTAGTTGAATTTGATTCTCGGCTTTTTCTTTTTTCTTATTTAGGGTTTTAGGTTTTGTTTTCTTCATCATTGAGTAATGAAATTATTCAAACCAATTTTGGTTTTGTTTTGGTCCCGAAAAACTCTGTTTTCTTTTTCCCTCTTTTAAAAGGAAATTGATTTTTGTTTTATTTTGATTCTTCATTGTAATTTTGAGTATGGAAAATTTGGTTTCCATGCTGAAAAATTCAAATTTTTGAGCTGCACTTTAGTGGCGGCGCCTTTATTTGTGACAAATTCCTCTTTTAATTCTCCCCTAATTATTATTTTGTATTATCTTATTAATTATTTATTGTTGTGTTTGTGATTAGGTTGTTTTTGATTGGGCTAAAGAAATTTGGGAAGGGAGATTGGAGAAGCATTTCAAGGAATGTGGTTGTTACAAGAACACCTACTCAAGTAGCTAGCCATGCCCAAAAGTACTTTTTACGCCAGAATTCGGGGAAGAAAGAGAGGAAGAGATCAAGCATCCATGACATAACCACGGTGGATAGCAACTCTGTGCCTGTGCCTGTTGATCAGAATTGGGTTGCTCCTCCACAGCAAGAGATGCAGCAACAGCAACAGCAACATCACCAGCACTTTAATCCGCACAATCATGTGGGTGCTGGTGGGTTTGGGTATTCAAACTACGGTGGCTTTTGAATATAGTTTTAGTGTTTTGTATATAGTTTTAGGTTTTCATTCATAACTTCTTATTTGTAAAGGTTATCGTTTTCTAGTTGACACTGTCATATTAGGATAGTATTATTGCTAATTGTATTTATATATTAGTTTAGATTCCGTTTAAATTCCTTTGTGAATCTTAAAAAAGATATAGTAAGGGGTTAGTTGAAACTAATAGACACTTTTAGGAACGAATACAACTGCAATTGAAAATTCTTTTGTTTGATTGTTTCTGTCCAATTCACTTATTGCTGTATAATCTCCGATCCAGGCATTCATGATTCATCATCGTTGGTTATTAGTTGATGTTGTTGTTATATAGTATTTTATGATCATAATAATGTCATCCACAGTTTTTCTGATTTTGAGGTTGCCGGATATCTCTTTTTTCCATGGTATATGCTAGACCATCCATCCCATTGTACCCAGACCAAAATACAAGAGAGGACTACCCATGGTTTTGTAAATTAAGGCAAAGGTCTTAATCCTATTTCTCGTACAGAAGTATGAAAATCCATAATTAAAAGACAATCAAATACGGGCCATTTATTTGAAAGAAAGAAAATTAAACAAAAAAATACAGAATTTTGCATATTGGCTTGTTCTTAGGGATAATAACATTTTTGGGAAGTTATCCAAATTTGATAACTTCTTATTTATAAATAATTATTATTATATTGCTTGCCGCTAAGATATTGTTCTAGTTCTCCTTGAAAATATGTTAACAATTTATGTTTTCTTAATATTATCCTCTTATTTCTCTTCCAAAGACGTCTTTTTTAATTATTTTAATCGAGGTATTCACTGCTAGAAAGAGTAGGGATAGAGTTTCTTTCTAACTTTCTCAGAACATAATAATTAGAAATGACCTTGACAACGACAACAGACATGAAAGATTTCCATAGGATCAAACTTCATCAAGCTTGCCGTATGCACACTGCAACAAGCCTAGCAGTATTGTCATCATTGAAGTAACGAGAACTAAACAAGGAACACTAATCCACAGAAAGAACCAAGTCCAACCGTATGCACACTGCAACAAGCCTAGCAGTATTGTCATCATTGAAGTAACGAGAACTAAACAAGGAACACTAATCCACAGAAAGAACCAAGTCCAACGAGAGTCAACTGACTTTGCTTTTTTTTTTTTCATACTAATTTGCTAATTTAATTTCCCACAGGTAACTCAAAACTTAAAAACCTCCTCACAAATTTAGTTTAGAAAGTAGAGGAAGCAGTGTTAGAAAAATATTGGTATAAAAAATATATATATATTTTTTCTTAAAGTCGGTCAGAAATTTTAAAAATACTTTTAAATTTTATTTTGTTTTTATTTTATTCTAAATTAAAATAATATTATATTTGTAGTACATAGTCGGTCTCAAGTTCGGATAAAGGAGGAGGGTTGTGTTAGGTTTTCGACAACCAACATAAAAACGTAGTTAAATCTTCATGACATGAATCAAAAACGTTATTGTGCTAAAGCTAGGTTGTTACCCAGAAGCAACGCATTGTATGGTTCGAGTACAGTGTCAAATGAGCAAAAGAGCCGTTGCATCGGTGCCCGGATGTTGTGTTAAATGAGAAAGGGTTCCCGCGTTTTCGTGAATGGACGAGAGTAAATAAGTTAGTTCACAAAGTAAAAGGTAAAGGTTGGAGCGACAGAAGGTTGAGATTTGGAACATGGAACACAAGCACTCTAACAGGAAAGGTGAAGAATAGGAATGAGATTGGTACTACTGTAGATAATCAGTGGAAGAAGTACGTAGTGGATGTTAAGAAGGTAGGAGATCGGATCATCTCTATCAAACTTGCGATGGAGGGAGGTGCTTTTTATGTTATTAGTACCTATGCACCGCAAGTGGGTTCGGACGAACAACACAAGATAAGGTTTTGGTAGGATCTAGAGAGTTTGGTCCAAGACATACCTTCGAGAAATAAGATTTTCTTAGAAGGAGATTTAAATGATCATGTTGGAAGAAAAGTGACTGGGTATGAAAGTATTCACGGAGGGCATAGTTTCGAGATGATCAATGTCGAGGGTAAAACTATTTTGGACTTTTCCTCAACTTTTGACATTCTCATCGCAAATACATGTTTTAAGAAGAGAGACGAACATCTTATAACCTATAAGAGTGGCATGACAAGCTCTCAAATCGACTTCTTGTTGAGGAGAGTTTATCGGAAATTTTGCATTAATTGTAAAATTATCCCAAGAGAGAGTTTAACAACACAATATAGGATGCTCGTCATGGATTTTCGCGTCGAGCAAAAATTGAAGAAAAGACATCATACGAAGAACCCAATGACAAGGTGGTGGCAGATGAAAGGTGAGGAACAAAGAAGTTTCGTAAGATAGGTAGGAAAAGAGGTAAAGTGGGATGGAAATGGAACCGCAGAAGAGATGTGGAGGGAGATGGCAGAAGTTATTAGAAGAACAACAAAAGAAAGTTTTGGTGAATCTAAAGGGATAGGACCAAGAGACTAGGGGTGGCAGTGGGGCGGGTAGGGGCGAGTTTTTGCCCTACCCGACCCCGCCCCGCCCCACCGTCCTGTTATGCATATATTACCCGCCCCATCACTATCCGCGGGTAGTAAATCACAGAATTCGAACCCGTCCCTACGGGTACCCATCCCACCCCGACCCGCCCCTATAAAAATTAAATATTTTAATTTTCACCTATTCATATATAAATTAAGACAAAAATTTAAAATTCATAGATAAATTAAAATACAAACATAAAATTCATACAATGTCATTAGCTTAAATAACTTGAAATTAAAAAAAAATTGTTACATCACTACAAATTTAACACTGTAATAAAGAAATTACAATATTAGATATAAAATGATCTTCAACCCTTATTCTTGATCACTTTCAACATCTTCATCATCATTAAAAGTTTGCAAATCAAGATTTAAATGTGAAAATTAAAAGAGATAATAATTAACAAATTAATTGGTACTATGAAAAAAATTAACATAAATGAAGTCAATATATAACCTTTTACTTCCCAAAGGTGCCCACAACCAACTTTGGCCACATATCAAAGCTTTAATTATGTCTTGTTTGAGGTTTGCACGATGAGGAGAAATTACACGACCACTTGTACTAAAAGCAGATTTAGAGGCAACAATGGACACCGGAATAGCATATATATCCTTAGCTATTTTTGCAAGAACTTTAAATTTCATCTGATTGTTCTTCCACCATTTTAAAACATTAAAGTTATGATCATTTGGAGGATGAATTTTCTCCTCAAGATAATGATCAAACTCAACATTCACATATGAACTCCTTGTCATTTTTCTTCTTTTAAACTACACCATATAATCGTCACCCCCAAATAAACTTGCATTTCCACTTTCATTAAATTCTTTTGTACCAACACCAACACCAACACCGACATGTGACACATCAGAACTCATTTTTTGAGTGTATTCATTAATCAACTCATTACACAAATGATGAATTCTATCAACTTGTTTGGAGCATTCTGTTGGATCTGGATACATTTTTTCAAATTGAAACTCAACCCCAACCATCTTGTACCTAGGGTCTAAAATAGCAGTAACAGCCATAATGCCATGAATTTTGTAACAACCTTGGTTTTCGAGTACGCGAAATCTTTTTTGAAAGTACGGATTTCTCCGGAAGATCAGTAAGGGGAGAACCTCTTCTATATCATCAAGCATTTCAACCCTCATTGTCATTATTTCATCTTTAAGCTAGGATTCTTTTGAGGCAAGCTCAATAACGCAGTCACGTAGAACATAGTTTTTGAACCGTATCGGTTAGGAGTTTTGATCCGATTTTTTGTAAATAGCACTCAGTTTTTGGTATGTCCTAGGCGTGTTGAAAATTGGGTCGTTACAAATTTCATCCCAATATTTTTCAAATTTCTTCTTCATGTTAGATGCCATATTAGCAATTAACGGATTAGTAGAAATTTTTCATTCATCTAATGACACTTTTATTTTACAAACCAAAGTAAAATAAAGATTAGTAGTAAAAAATTTAAACCCAGAAAACAGTTGAGTAACATCATAAAACAATTTCAATCTGTCACATATTTCCTTCGCAAGTTCCCACTCCTCATTACTTGGCACAGTTTTATATTGGGGTTCCTTCTGCCTTAACCTAGGAAAGACAGCTTTATACAACAAAGCAGTTTCTAACATCAAATAAGTTGAGTTCCATCTAGTTGGGCAATCAAGAACTAATTTCCTAGTGAATGAGATAACTGTTTTAGCACACTAACTCACAAAAATTTTGGTCATTTTCTGTGTTGCAGTCCAATACAATACACTACTACAAATTTTTTCTATACTTTCCTTAACAATACTTAAGTCATCCTTCACAATCAAATTCAATATATGAGCACAGCAACGCATATGTAACAATTTACCCCCAACATCAAGAATGAAGAATCTAAACGCCCCAACAGTTCATCTATCATAGCATTATTAGTAGAACAGTTATCCAATGTAACAGTGGACAATTTTCTATCAATGTTCCATTCTAACAATATTTTCATCAATGTTTCAGTGAGAACTTCAGTTGTATAGGGACAAGGAACATAACAAAAGCTGAAAAGATTAACAAACATGCATGCATTTTTAGATTAACCAAACTCAACATATGAAAACAACACAATGTATAAAAGTTTATAAAATGTTTAAAGTACCTCAATAGGCGCATATGCAATTTCTACGAACTATCAATATAGTGAGCCGTAACAACCATGTATTCTTTTTTTGGTTGGAAGTCTACATGTCACTAGTTATTGCAACTCTACTATCATTTTCATCTAGTTGAAGAGTTAACTTTCGCTTCTCGTCCCCATACATCTTCAAGATGTCTTTTCTGACAGTGTTTTGACATTATCTGTTGCTTGTGGAGTTTCTGAAGTTGGATTAGCATTACTTTGAACTTCAATTTCATTATCATTAAGAGCAACACTGTTGCTTTGTGTGTCTTCTCTAGCATTACTAGCCATGAAGTAATTTGAAAACACCTATATCAATAAAATTAAAATACACGAGGGTATGAAATTAACATAAATCATATCATAAATGCATAAAAATCAAAATGCACAATTACAAAATCAGAATAAAATCAAAATTAAAAATGCATAAAAATGATAATTCAAAGTATAAATGCACAAGAACACCATGAGCATATTTCCTTAATTAAAATAGAACACCATGAGCATATTTTGTTAATAAAAGAAACAGAACAGTTTGTGATTCTCTCCATAATTAGAACACCATGATCATATTTCCTTTCATTAACCAAATCATTCTGATTTTGAAGGGTCCATTCAGTACTCAATGACAATTGTAAAATCAGAATAAAATCAAAATCCAGAATGCATAAGAATGATAAAGAAGCCAAAACAACTTCAATTTTTCAAGCTTTATTCCAACTAAGTGCATATTTTGTTAACAAAGAAAACAGATCAGTTTGTGATTCTCTCCATAATTAGAACACCATGACCATATTTCCTTTCATAAACTAAATCATTCTGATCTTAAAGGGTCCATTCAGTACTCAATGACAATTGTAAAATCAGAATAAAATCAAAATCCATAATGCATAAGAATGATAAAGAAGCCAAAACAACTTCTGCCTATAACCAATCAACAAAGAAGCAAAAACAACTTTAATTTTTCAAGCTTTATTCCAACTAAGTCTGAGAAATTGAACCAACAAACATATTGTTTCCTGAATCAAGTTGTTTCAACCCACCAAACTTAGTAACAAACTCAGGAAACTCTCCAAAAATCTGTTATCACCCAAAAACAAAAGAACTTCTACTTTGTCTATTCTCATGATACATCCAAAATTAGCCAGAGATTAAACATATCAAATCATTCAAAAAGAAAAGAAAGGCTGAGATAG
This sequence comes from Arachis hypogaea, assembly GCF_003086295.3. Taxonomy (NCBI): domain Eukaryota; kingdom Viridiplantae; phylum Streptophyta; class Magnoliopsida; order Fabales; family Fabaceae; genus Arachis; species Arachis hypogaea. Next base: position 114,151,059 of record NC_092044.1, read on the forward strand.
AGGTAAGAATTGTACCGATGCTATGCGGGAAGAATCTGGTGGAGGTGGCGCGTTTCGGGACCAGGAGAGGCGCGGACGAGGCTCGATTCCGATGCAGAAGAGGCACGGGGGTGGCTCGTCTAGTGCGTGACTTGGAGGGCCAGAGGGAGCGTAGAGGATTTGGGATTGAGAGGCGGCGCGGAGGAAGAGCGACAGGCACAGACGGCTTGAGGAGACGCGGAAGAGATCGTAGAAGACGCGCTGCGGAGGAGTGACACTGATACGATTCAACGAGTTGCGATGGCAGAGACGAGTTGCGCAGAAGAAGAGCGATAGGCACAGGCGGCTTGAAGGAGACGCGGAACTAGAGCAGATCCGACGGAGACACTGGGTTGAACTGAATCGAGGCCAGGTCCTTGGAGAAGAGCTGAAGAAGTGAAAGAGAGGGTTGCTAACCCTAATTAAGTGACTGACGATGAGAATTGAGGTTATGAGAACTAACCCTAATTACTAAAAAGCTATATATATATGCACTCCGGGGCGGGTTTAGCCTGAACCCGACCTCGCCCAGCCCCGCTCATCAACCCGCCACTATTCAGACCCGCCCCGCTCCGGGTAGGGTTCAAACCCACCCCGAGCGGATAGGGACGGGGCGGGTACCCGCGGGTACGGGTACTGCTGCCTTCCTTACAAGAGACAAAGAGTCTTGGTGGTGGAATGCGATTGTACAAGAAAAAATAAAGATAAAAAGGGAGTGCTTTAAAGAGTGGTCTTTATGCCGCAATGCAGATAATTGGAAAAAATATAAGGCGACTAAGAAAGAGACAAAAGTGGCTCTAAGTGAAGCAAGAACGAGAGCATATGAGGGTCTCAACCAGTCTTTGGGTACAAAATAAGAAGAAAAATGTATATACAGAATCGCAAAGAGCCGTGAAAGAAGAACGAGAGATTTGGATCAGGTTAAGTGCGTAAAGAATAAGGATTGAGAGGTGCTGGCTCAAGAGGAGAAGATTAATGAAAAGTGGAAGAGCTACTTCTACGAGTTATTTAATGAAGGACATAAAACTCTTTCGAGCCTTGGTTAGTTGTGCACAAGGGAAGAAGATCAAAACTTTGACTACTATCGAAGGATTCGAGACTTCGAGGTAAAAGAGGCTTTAAAGCAGATGAAAAATGGCAGGGTGGTAGGATCTGATAATATCCCGATTGAGGTTTGGAAGGGCCTTGGAGAAAAAGGTATCAATTAGTTAACCAAACTTTTTAATGAAATTTTAAGGCCAAAGAAGATGTCTGATGAGTGGAGAAAGAACACCTTGGTACCTATCTACAAGAATAAGGGGTATATACAAAGTTGCAAAAACTATAGAGGGATCAAGCTCATGAGCCATACCGTGAAGTTATGGGAAGGGGTAATAGAACGGAAGTTGAGAAAAGAGACACAAGTAATAGAGAATCGATTTGTATTTATGCTAGGCAGATCCACCACCGAAACGATATACCTGTTAAGACAGATGATGGAGAGATATTGTGGTAATAAAAAGGATTTATATATAGTTTTTATTGATTTGGAAAAAACGTACCATATGGTGTCAAGGGATGTCTTATGGAAGGTTTTCGAAAAGAAAAGAGTAAGGATCGCATATATTCGTGCAATTAAAGACATGTATGATAGGGCACAACTAGTGTGAAGACTCAAAGTGGTGTGACAGAGAAATTTTTCATTGGTATAAGATTACACCAGAGATCATCCTTAAGTCCATATATTTTCACATTAGTCTTGGAAGTACTCACATAGCACATCCAAGAGCCTGTGCCATGGTGCATGCTTTTTTGCCGATGATATCGTCCTTATAGGAGAGTCAATGGAAGACCTAAATAAGAAGTTGAATTTATGGAGAGAAGCTCTAGAAGTGTATGATTTGCGCATAAGCCGTAGCAAGACCGAATATATGAAATGTAAGTTCGGTTTGAGAAGAGCCCTAATATAGAGGTGAAGATTGGAGAAAACACCCTACGAAAAGTTAAAAGTTTTAAGTATATTGGGTGCATCATACATGATAATGGAGAGATTAAAAAGGATGTAAATCATAGGATCCAAGCAGGTAGGTCAAAATGGCAGAATGCATCTAGTTTATATGTGACAAAAAAGTGCCTTTAAAATTTAAAGGTAAATTCTATCGCACTGCTATAAGACCGGCTATGCTTTATGGTACGGAGTGTTGGGCGGCCAAAGGACAGCACGAACATAAGCTAAGTGTGGCAGAGATAAAGATGTTGAGATGGATAAGTGGTCATACGCGATTGGATAAAATAAGGAACGAAGATATAAGGGAGAGAGTTGGAATAGCACCCATTGTGAAAAAGATGGTAGAATCGCGTCTCAAGTGGTCTGGACATGCGAAAAGAAGACCGACAGAACACTCAGTCAGGAGAATGGATGAGATGGAAGATGGACAAGGAGTGAAAGGCAGAAGAAGACCTAAGAAGACCATCCATGAGATTGTGAAACGAGATCTACATATAAACGGTCTTTCTGTAGACATGATAAATGACAGAACTCAATGGCGTCGTTTAATTTATGTAGCTGATCCCACCTAGTGAGACAAGGCTTTGTTGTTGTTGTTATTGTTGTTTATTCTAAAATTTTTTAATTTTCATTAAATATATTTCTGATAGTTAAATTTCTAAAAAATTTAGAACTAATCCAATAACAATGCATGACAACAATCTCTGATTTGCTTGTATTGATAATTGTTTTTGTAAAATTATCGCTAAATTAGTTTAAATATTTTTGAAAAAATTAACCATAAAATATATATTTGATATAAGTAAAAAATTTCTAGGACAAAATTAAAACAAAATAAAATTTAGGAATATTTTTAAAATTTATAACAAACTTCAAGAATAACCAACTTGAATTAATCGAGTGATTAGCTCATTCATCTGCTTAAGAAGTGTCGGAAATTCGAATCCCAACTTATGCATGTAGTAATCTATTGATCAATGACAGACCGTTAAATAGAATTCAGATTCACAACGAATCAGTCACTGATATATTGAGTTGGAAAATACCATGAAAAAAAAAAAAACAGACCTCGAAGACAAAATATACTTTATCTAAAATATAATTTGAATGAATTCATAAAATAACAAATTAACGCAAGATGAGCAGTAACATTCCAGAGACAGAAAAGAATGGTTAGTACCAACGCCAGAACCAACAACACCACCAAAAGGTGGAAGCTTACAATGGGATTTGCTACACGTTGGGCTAATCTTGCAGGCCAAGTAATCTTGTTCAGTTTTACTTCCTACATTTCATACTTGAGTTACATTAGCTTCCTTCAAGAGTAAAAATAGACCTAATAATCCAACTAGATAATTCTAATTAATAGTAAAATTTACTATAAATAAAATAATAATGACGACAGAATCAATCAAACAATAATTAATAATTGACAATTGATATTCTTTTCCTCTTTAGCATTCCACCATCATATTATCCCATTTCTTATTTTGCTGATCTACTAAATCATTTACTTATTTCTCTCTCATCTTATCAATTCCTCCCTAATCTATTTTCTTCCCCTTTCACTCCCTAATTTAAAACCATGCTAATCCAAGAACGAAATTTGTCCGAACCACCACCTTGTGAATAACATTATAGAAAATCTAGAGATGGCAACGAGTTCTCACGAGGACAAGAACATGACCCCGTTCTCCGCCTCCAAAACCTATTCCTATTTTCGTTACGGGTAATGGAGACTCCGTATCTGTCAAAGACTAGAGTCTCCACAAATTTTTGTAAAAAACAATAAAAATAGAAAAAATAGAAAAAATAAAAAAATTTAAAAAAACAAAGATAATCCCAAATTACATTAAAAAACAACTAAACATAATATTATATCCATAATTCATAAACAATCAAACATAATTCATCACATTATAGAAATATAATTCTCCATAGTTCTCTAGCCTTCTTCATTCTGTAATAGTTGTAATGGGAATGGTAACAGATTCCGATTTACTTGAATCCTAGAAACATAAATTACAGAAATCACAAACATAAATCATGCAAATCAGAATAGGAATAAAAAACATAAATCATAATTAACCTAAGTCAAAAGAATTATAACACAATCACATAGATTATGTAAATCAGAATCAAAATAAGAAATTGTAACATATAAACAAATAAAATTACATAAATAACAGAATTAACAAAGCATCACATAAATCATAAAAATCAGAATCATAATAAAAAACATAAATTATAGTTAACCTAACTCAAATCAAAGTAAAAAAAACAAAAAAAAAACGTAAAATTTTTTATTCTTCAAACCACAAACTAAAAATCAATATCAAAATCACAAACTTCAAATCAAAATCAAAATCACAAATGCTTCAAATCAAAGTAAAAAAAATTCAGAATTCACATAAGCTACTTATCGAGAGCAGAGGCTCAAAGATCGGTGAAGATCGTCGACGGCTAAGAAGCGGCACAGATGCTTGTACGCTCCGGCAGCGAAGACGGCAAAGATTGAGAAGCGGCGCAGAGGCTCAGACGATCCAATGGTGAAGACGACAAAGACCGAGAAACGGCGCAAAGGCTCAGACGCTCCAATGGCAACGACACACTGCAACTGTGACATCGAGATTGAGAGGAGAGGATCTTAACGTCAGTGAGGGACTAAAGGGTAGGAGTTGGCGGTCGGAGATCGGCAGTGATGAATCCGTGAGAGGAAATGGTTTGAGAGTGATCAAGTTGAGTTGAGGAAAGGAGAGGACAGTGATGAATCCGTGAGAGGAAATGGTTTGAGAGTGATCAAGTTGAGTTGAGGAAAGGAGAGGACAGAAGAGAGGAGCGTAACATAAGTGACGGTTAGGATTTGCTCCAACTCTCGTATGTTTTATATATATAATAGGGACAGTTTAGTATTTTCACGTAAACGGGGTTTAACGGATCCCCACAAGGCAGGTACCACTAGTCCCGCCCCCGCCCCAGCCCCATATAATTAATAAACAGGTCCCCGCCTGTCCCTGTGGGTTCAGAAAGCCCCCCATATCTACCCCCAGCGGGTAAATCCCCGCGAATACCCGCCCCGCCGGGGTTTTTGCCATCCCTAAGAGGATCACATAAACCGTTTTGAAATCAAATCTCACCGACTCATCATCTACAATCCTAACACTACAACCAAACAAAAGCAAGTCCGCGCTGTTCGATCCTCCTAAGCATCATCCTATTCTTCAAACAAGAAGCTTTCATCTATTCAACTGGTCTACTCACACCCAACAGTTATAACACCGAAAGTGTAACTGAATATTTCACAATTTCCACATACTGATCAGAAATTTAGAATGGCATTCACATCCAACAAACGCGAAGCAAATAAGAGGATCATATCATAACGAACTTCATGAAGCTTGATGGACGAGACAGCATGGTTACATATTTCAACATACAAACAAACACGAAACACAATCTATACAAAGACCAAAGTCCACTTAGAGTCAATGTTTTTATTTCCCATTGATTATTTTCCACTACTAGTGACCTTGATAGCAAACATGACAGACAAACTCATCCCTTGTGAGATCCTTCAGGTTTCTACAGAGAAGAAAAAACAGTTGTGTTAGGATTGTGGGAAAGAATTAACGGATAGCAAAAGATTAGCAGTTAAATTTCTGTAGAATAGTGTTAAACTGCTGTGGAACAAAGACACATATGGCCACCAGGAAAATATCACTGCCACCTACTTGGAGCAAAATAAAGGCAATAAAAACTTCAATTCAAAGAACATCTAAATATCAACTAAATTCAGGACATCAACTTAATAGAAGAACCAAAAATACATCAGGATAACCACACAACACATCCACACAGTGATGCACATGACTGGCACCTGCAAGTGCCCATTTGGAAATGTCCAAAAAAGCTGAAGAATACAAACAACCAATCTAATAGAGATTGGCATCAGAACTAATCAAAATTTAGCACCCATATGAAATGGAAGAACCGATGACGTCCTTCAAGGGAACATTATTTTAATTAATTGGAATGTTGATCGAGTTGATAGATGTACTTGATATGGTGATATGTAGCATAGAGAGATAATAACATAGAAAGTTTGAACTTAACAAGCAGGCTATTTCACCATTTCCTTGTGTAAAAGATAGAATAAACTTGTGTTAAAGTTCGGTAGTGTCTGATGCAATTTGATTTGAGAAAGAAAAGTGAAGTAACCCTGAAATCATAATGCAGCTCTCAACTACTATGCTAAGTGGCAATACATGATTTCCAAGAAACAATTTGGAGATCATATGGGTCATATGATTGTTACCTAACTTGAGATGCTACAAAAGGGGAGCACCATTGTAAGATTAAACTCGCAATTAATTTGCCCAAGGATACTTACAAAAATAACTCAACATAATCTCAATATGACTTTTCAACAATAATAAAACAACATACACTAAGCGGAAGAGAAACAAAATCACAACAATCTCTATTATACTCTCTAAAATAGAGAGGAAATGAAGGCTTAACATTACTGACATTCTCATTGCAAATTCACTAGGAGAATAGCATACATAAGCTTACCTATTTAAAGACACAATTACATGGCAAATTACATGAGCTTGCATGTTTATAGAATTGATACTTCATGAACTCTATGGTGTCTTGACTAGATACAGTGCTTATCAACTTTTTGCAATTAACCTTGTAATTCATGAAGCATTAGGCTTATAGTTTATTGATAAGCTTAGTTTAAATATACCAACAGTGATTGAATTTTTCTACCGAAGATTCACGATTGGAATGCAAACCATACAATGCTTGAACTTAATTCTAAGATCTAAAACGTTTTCCAGAGGCCAATGTCTTAATTAATAGTTGTAAACCCTAAATTATAAATTCAGTGAGAATAAATTTATCCTATCGTGAAAACACACATCCGGCTCGAGTCAAACACAGGGTTCATAACAAAATCAAATGTTCAGAATCATATGATGACGCATGTAAATATCTAGAGAGTTGATGTTTAGACATTAGAGTAGCGAAATCGAATCCCTAAAACACCGATGAGAAGAATAAAAATCAAATACCTTGTCAGAAGCGTTTTTGTCCTTCTCAGCTTTTTCCTTCTCAGCTTGCTGCTTCTGTTTCTCCAACCTCTCTCTCTCCCATTTCTGCAGAAAACAAATCATCGGAACGGGGCTTCGAATAAGGAGAAGGGGAAAGGGTGGAAAGGGAAAGTACCTGGATGTAGACGTTCTCTTTGGCCTGCTCCTCTTCGCTGAGAACCCTACCTTTGTCGCTGTAGAAACGAGAGAAAGCACCGCGAGATGTTGAGTCCATGAAGCGAGTCACGAATCCCCGAGTGAGAAGCACCGATCTCATGTTCATTGACATTGCCAATATTATTATACAACACACGCAAGAGGCGGTGCCTTCCTTGTTATGACGATTACTGCTGATTACTACTGATTTGATGATTAGGGCGAGAGTGAGTCAAAGGATCTACAACCTTCGCCTTTTATACTCACTCACTCATCCATCACTATTCTCGGACCTCACTCGACCCGGTCAATTCGCCTAGTCTCGCCCATTTTTTCCCCTTTCCTGTGGGCTCTGCGTTATCCATCAAGAAATATGTCGCAATCAATGTGTGTAAGGATTTAAAATGGTACACGCCTTCAATTAAACTACATTAAATACAAAAAAATAATAATTTAATAATAAAAAAATAGAAAGTATTGAGAGTCAATGGTCTAAGTGTACAATGGTCTAAGTGGGTTCATGACATGGTATTAGAGTTCTAGTGAATCCCAAAATCAGCTTAAACTTTTGGGATAAGTGATTTTATGAGATTAAATGTTTATTATCCCTTGTATACATTATACGCTTAGGCCATTGGCTCCCTAGCAATACTCTAAAAAAATTTGTTGATTTTTTTTTGGTATTGAAAGAGAATTAAAAAAAGGGGAACTAGATAAAAATGGGAAGTGGATCCTCTCCGGTAGAAAAAAAACTAAATGATATCTAGTGGAAGATCTCACCCTTCATTATATTCTCTCTCTCATCTATTTTTGGTCCCACTTGTAAAATTAAAGGTGGGAGATTATACTTTATTCTCTCAACTAACAAAAAAAATGGAGAGGATCCATTTCCATAAAAATGTGGCCAATAAGATAACTTCTCTAACATTTTTATGGAGAATTATTTTTTTCTTATGATTTTTCCTAATTTTTAATCTATTATAAATTAAAGATTTATTTAAAAATTTGTTATTAGTCAATAAATTATTATATGTATAAGATAAATTTAAAATCTGCTACTTACTTAAATAAAATTAGTAAATTAAATATTAAACTAATTCAAATTAGTTAACTTAACTTTTTTTTTGTTTCTCATAATATCCTGACGCACCAAAAATTAATCCGTTACGGATTTGAAGTCTACTTAGCTTGATTTATTCATGCCGATTAACATAAACTCATTGGAGTAATTTTGACCTATTTCCTAAATTGGGCTTAATAAACGGAAGCGGGCCAACATGCTTCAGTTATTAGATTGGGCTAAGAAGGCCTGCTAAGGCTCCTACTTGCTCTGGGCTTGTATGATACGTGATGACGAATAATGCATACACACTCGACCAAAAACCCGAATAGTGCATACACACCAAAAACATCTTGCAACATGAGAATAGTCACGGAAGTTGATACTTTTTAGCTAGTTTATTTTGAAATAGTGAGACATTAAAAAATATATTTGTTGATTTAAAAATTAATACTAAAATTTCTGTTTTATCTCTAAAATTTTAATATTTTAATATTTTTAAAAAATAAAAACACAAAATACTAAAATTTTTAGGAATAAAAATTGAAACTTTAATAAAATTTTATATTTAAAATACTTTTATTTCAATTAATTAATTTTAATTTTATTCTTTATGTAAATTAAATTAAAATTTTATTCTTCTTTCAATTTTTATCTTTTATTTTTTATATTTCAGTCTCAATTTTTTCATCTTTGTCTCTCTACCAATCAATAGTTTATATGCGAGGTGAGGTGAGGTGACATTGAAACTTGCTCCACTAAAAATTATTCCAAGATGGAGAAAAGCAAGAGGGGCAATATAGTAAAAAGAAGAAAATGCACAATACTTGCAAGGAAGCCCAACAAAGAGAGAGAATAGGGAAAAGAAGAAAAAAAAAAGAAAAAGGGATTGCTAGGCAGGTAGGTAGGGTCCAACGACTCCAAAAGTCTCGCCTCCCAATTTATTTTGCTGCGTCTGTTATCGGCTTCCGAAGAAGGAAGAATCCGAACGGCAGCGCTTTCAGAATTTCGATTCTGAAAAGCTGTTCCTAACAATTCTTTTCGCAACTTTGAAACCCACGCAAAAATGGTGTCCGCCAACAAGGAGATGGTTGTGTACTGCTTTGACACCCTCGTCGCTCACTACAACAGTGACGATGCTCCTCCTCCTGCCTTCGACGAGGGTCAACAGTAATCTCTCTCTCTCTCTCTTCCAATTATGTTATTTCCATGTTTCTATTAAGTGGCAACGACTCCAAGGTTGAGCTCACACTTCATTTATTTTGTTCTTATTCTGATCGCTTATTGTTTAGATTTTTACAAGTTAATCATATTTAGATAATTTACTAATTTTCATATTCCCTGTGTGAATTTCACCCTGTTCTCTGAGTCGTTTCCGTTAGTAGGATATTATTATAGCTGTGACCGGTCAGATGCTAACGTTTATTTGATTGAAGGGAAATGTGGATTCGGGGTGGGGAAGGAAAGGTTTGCTTTCCACCATGGTTGTTATAAATCGTGCTTTATTGCTTATTGCTTACCCACAACAGTTAGCTATGGCGGGCGTTGCACTATGCACTGTACACATCAAATTCAAGTAGAAAATTTTGGTTTGGTATAATTAAACATTGTGTTTAATAAATATTTGGATTTGGATTGTGCCGTTCGCCAATAGCAACTATAGTGTAGTTTTCATTGTATGCTCTTGTAATTAGGTCTTGGATTTGTTAGTTTTAAGAAGAAATATATGCCTCTCTCATGAGATTATCATTTATGTTCCAGCCATAGTCTATGATATGCCTGTTTGAAGAGAGTGTACTTTGTTTCAGCCCATTATTTGTTACATGGAAGAAAGTAGTCAATGGCGGCGAGCCTCGACTTCGGGGATGTATTGGTTCTCTAGAAGCACGTGGCTTAATCAATGGCTTCAAAGATTATGCGCTCAACAGGTGTGTTGGCATATTAGTACTTGAAAGATTATGCTTCAAACTATGATTTTACGTAAACTGGTTATGAATAGGAGTGAATCTGTCCTAGATATACATGCATTTACTGTGTTTTTCTTTCTCCCATGATAGTCTAAGCATAAGGATTTGTTTAGTAAAAGTAATGTAACGTCATGAGGTCCTTATAGTTTTCGTTTCTCTTTGATTTGATTCACATCCATATATTCATACTTAAAACTTTATTGGCCTCAAATTCATGATAATTCTTATGTGTTTGCTTCTAAAATTTCTTGCAGCGCTCTCAGAGACCGCAGATTTCCACCCATACAGGCAAAAGAGCTTCCTACTTTGGAGTGTACAGTATCTATTCTTACTGATTATGAAAATGCTAACGACTACCTTGATTGGGAGGTATGTGCTTGATTTGGCTATTTTGGTTTCTGGGGTGTAATGATCGTACAGTGTTATGTAACTATGTAGTGGTCTGGCCTAACGTGCATGTTTTTCACTTTTTTTTGGGGGGTGCCCCAACCCACAAGGTTGATTTTGGAGGCAAAAAATGATTCTGAGTTTTACTCTTTGTCAAAATCAGTTTTAGATGAAGCACCAAACATAAACTGATTTACTCCAAGATCAATTTTAACTGAATCACTTCCAACTGAACTACAAAAGCAGAATTGATGACACTCTTTTTGTTCTAAGGACACCACATCTCCCATTTATTGAGTTTTAATAGCTGGCAATCACTTGGAAGTTGGAATTCTTTGCACATTCAGATTCTACTGGTTTGCCTTTGCAGGTAGGGACACATGGTATAATTATTGAATTTACTGATCCTGACTACAACACAAGGCGAAGTGCCACATACCTGCCTGAAGTGGCTGCCCATGAAGGTAACCTTTGCCTACAAGCATTAATTTATATGTGGGAGTTGTCATTAAGTATTTTGTTTGAACACTAAAACAGTATTTTCTATTTCTTTTTTTTTTTTTGTGGGAATTCTTACCTAATCATCAAAAACTGTTCCAAAGTAAAAGGGCATGCTCAATCCAAACAAAAATTGCAGAGAAATTATTCCCCCCAAAAAAGAAAACACTATCTTTATTACCTACATAACTTTAACTGACATGGTGAAAGCTCAAGGAGAATAAACTTCATGTTTCCCTTTGGTTGTAGTTTGTTAGTGTTTCAAAGCAATAATGCTATATTTCTGTCTGCACTCCAGAATTAAACAAAAATCTCAGGCTAACTATAAAGATTATGGAAAGCACTTTCACTTAATTGTCCAACTTCAGATTACGTAGCTACATTTGCTATTTTCCTTTTTAGTGAACACAATTGATTAACAAAACCTTTGATTTGATTCAGGTTGGACTAAATTAGAGGCCATCGATTCCTTGATACGCAAAGCCGGCTACAATGGTGTAATCACGGAGTCACTCAGGAAGCGTTTACAGCTGACCAAATACCAAAGTACCTTATTTACAATGCACTACAGTGAATATGTTGCCTATGTGAAGCAGGCAAGAGGTGAAGCTCCTTCTATTCTTGGAGCCAAGTTACGCAACTAGTATTCATTTCAAACTAAACTTTTCCAAAATTGCATAGCTTCTTTGGTTAAAGAAAGAAGACTATTTCCTAAAGAAAGGAAAAGAAAGAAAAACAGGTGCAATTTGTTCTTTTCTTAATTGAACCTATTGCTATGATTGGTGCAACTCTTTCACATTCTTCAAATTCATTTGTTTTTGAAGAAATTAGTAACACTGGATTCAGTTATTTATGAAATATTCAGCTCTTTTGAACTGCTTTATGCCAGTCTTGAAGTGTACAATTTATTTATTTTTTAAAAAAAGTTCATGGATTTATGGATAACATGTCGGGAAATAATAAAAATGGTACCGGTTAAAACACCACTTGGTAAGGATCAAAATCAGTATATTTTTAGTCTTAGATGTAATAAAAAGAAGGACAATGCATGCTTGATTAAATGGCTATGTCTCGTGTTCTTTGCATGATATTACACATGGCGCCCCTGTGCAGAGCATCTTAGTTCTGCCCAAACCATTCTTTTGAAATGATGAAAATTCAGAAATGGTTTTGAGCGAAGGGACTAGAGTGATGTGCACTCCAAAATGGATCTTTTTCATTTTTTTTTAGGTGTAAAGTACTTAAGTGTGTGATCTTTAATTCTTTAATTTTTTTTAATTTTTTTTTTGTTACATCTATAAAATGTATGATGAGAAATTATATTTTATTTTTTTAAATGAAAAAAAATTGAGAAAATCCAATTTCTGTGCAATGTTGGCCAAATAATATCTAATCCTTTAATGCTTTTTCTTTATTTTTTTTGTTATACTTATAAAATATATAATAAAAATTCATATCTTATTTTCTCAAATGAGAAAAAAAGAACTGAGAAGATTCTGTGCCAAAGATCCAATTTATGTGCCGTGTCGGCCAAGTAAAGCCCTGCGTGAACGCGTGTTAAACCAACACCCCATATTCATGTTACGCTCTTCGATCTTTATGGCTCCTTGGATTTGCATTCAATTTTTCACTCAGAAAATTATGTTCCGATTAGATTCTTTTTCTTTAACATATAGATTTTTATTTTTTACCTTTTTGGAGGGGGGAGTGGGGTTTGTTTGTATTTGGGTTTGAAACAATAAATTAATGAATTAATTAATATCTACTCATTATAATAATTTGTCACTTGTTTTGTTATTTTATTGTTTGGTAAAATATTAGTTTAAGAAGAAAATTGAAGGTTTATATGTATAAAATATATATTAAAAATAATATAAATAATATATATTTATATAAAAATATATAATAATTGATTTAATAATTAATTTTTTATATAAATATAGTATTTTTAATAAGAATAAAGACCCAATTTGATTCTTGTTCATTTTTACGACAAATAAGGTACTCTTTGTCTAAAAAAAATGATACTTTGATCCTTAATCTTTTTATTTTAGGACAATGTGATTCTTCTATTAAAAATTCTGTTAAATACTAATAGTAATGAAAATTAAATTTTGTGGAGATTTTATTTGTAATTTGTGAGGTTTTAAATTCCCACAAACTAAAACAGTGTCCTATTTATGAATTGATGCATCCATAGTTGATTTTGTGCTTCTAGAGCTTGTACTTATTTTTCAAATTATCGACCTTATTCTTGTATTGTTGTCATATAGGATATTTGGTTAATTATTTAACTTTGACCTCACGGTGGGACTATATTAAAGTTAAATGAAACTTTTTTGCATTCAAATAGGACACTTTAAACCTTAAGGAGTAAAACAGGATTACACCTAAACGTAAGGGACCAATTTAGTACTTTACCCAAAAGTAATTACAGTACGAAGATCTTATAAAGGGAAAAATAACACCGACAAAAAAATAAAATAAGATAACATTAATGTTGATGATATTTGTATTAATGACGATGACAATAGAAAAAATACCGATGGTGATAAAGTATGGTTATACAATGGAAATAATAGAGGTAGAAGTGATAATTACGAGAATGAAAAAGATGATAGTAGTACTTGTCATAGTTAGTTATATCATTGAAAAAATTTTGTGGGAAAAACCCCACAAATTATAAATAAAATTCTAACGAAACTAATTTTTGTTACTATTAATGGATTTTTTAACAAAGGAGTCGTATTGTTCTAAAATGAAAGAATTGATGACCGAAGTGTCCCTTTTTTGGACAAAAGACGCCTTATCCTTCGTAAAAATGGATAAAAACCGGATTGGATCTTTACTCTTTTTAATAATAAAACTCTTCATTTTACTATACACTAGTAGATACCCCCTCTATGTAAGGGAGGTTTAGATGCTTGAAGGATGAATCTCAGAATGCTCAAAGTCATCGATGACAGAAGATGGCAAAAAACGTATTAGGACAGAAGACTGGAAGCGAAAGGTGAGGAGTGGCACACAATGCAATATCGAAAGAACTCAAGAACCGACAAAGCTTTCTCTTCATTGGCGACTACGGCGAAATACATTGAAGGAAGATTTGAAATTGTCAAGTTCTAGTTCTTGAGGAGACGTCCCACAAGGCAATTTGTAGCATCATGGACCAAACTTTATCCATGGGTTCAAAATATCTCAATCTTAACCTTATCTGTTCTCAATTTGTGGATATCTAACTCTATCCGCGAGTTACCAAAAAGATGCAACATTATTATATAACTTGATGAGTATGCAAATTAAAAATTTAACACAAATAACACAATCATCCCATAAATAACACAACTATCCCATAAACAACACAAAATATCAAATATTCAATTCTATATAAAAGCCTTTACTAAAATTAATAACACAAACACAAATAAAATCCTTGGAAGTCTATGAGCATTATATTTGATATAATTTTGTATTTATATATCATTAAAATAGAACTCGCTTTAAAAATAAATTCTCTCAAATTTTTTTATAAAGTGTGATATCTTATCATTAACATCTTTTCTCACATATTTTTTTTGTCTCACTTAAAGAGTGTATGATAAAAGATCACAGTACTTCACAAAAAAAATTGAAAGAAAAAATTAAGAAGATCCATTCTCATTGGCTTTTATATAAAAAAGACATAATAAATTATCAATTAATGACTTTGGCTTAGTGGTTAAAATTTTTTTACACCAAGTGAGAGTCCTATATATATATATATATATATATATATATATATATACAGGACTCTTAACCCGCATCCTACCTGCTTCGCACTCAACTCTATCCGCTGCGGGTAGAATACATACTGCCATCGGTACTCTTTGTTGGCGCCAACTAGCCTCGATGACGAGGTTGAATTTCAAACCAGGGAGGGAGCAATGCCGACTTGAAACCAATTGAGCAACATCTAATCATCATCAGAGAGTCTCTGTCGAGCTCAGTCCTAAGACCATCTCCAATAGGGAACTCGTTCCAGTTCCTGTTTATGGCTCACCTGTCATAAAAAGTTACTCCACATCAGCTTTTGCGTCATAAACAGTAAATAGGAACTCAAAGCATTTATCTCTTCTCCATTAGGAGGAACTAACTTTAGTCCCTATTGTGGTCCCACTTAATTAATTAATTAAAATACTTATAATTAATATAATAATTTTTTTAAATAATGTAATTTAAATATTTAAATTTAAAAATAATTCACTATTAAAAAATATTAATATTAAATAAATTCATATATAACAACAATACACAATATAAAATTTGGGATAGAAGTAAACTTGGAAGAAGATGAAGAAAAGTAGAGGAAAGTGTGAGAATAGAAGTGTATGTAAATGATATATATAAAGTATTAAAATATTAATTTATTAATAATAACGGTAACATAATAATGGTTAGTTTTCAACTACTAATTTTGCAACGGCTAGTTTTACAACTACTAATTTTAATAATGTCGTTAGTATTTTAAATTTAAAAAATAAAAATAACCAACCCAACCAAAAATTATTTTGTAAGATGTAAAAATTAAATTTATTTTTTAATGTAAGTAAATTTAATTAATTATAATTTAATATAATAATATAAATAATATTTAATATTAATTATAATATAAATAATTAATATAAATTATTAATTAAATAAAAATTTAATTATTTAATCTAATTAATTATTAAAATTATTAATAAATTAATTATAATTTAATTATTTAATATAATTATTTATTATAATTATTAATAATTTAATTATTATTTAATTATTTAATATAATTATTTAATTATTTTAAATTTTATATAATTATTTATTTTTATAATAACTTGCCAATGGCAAGTTATTATTGGTTTAGTTGAGTCCCTGTTCAGAGGGACCCTTCACATTGAATCCCGTGAAGGAACTCAGTTTTTCTCTCCCTCCAACGGTTCCTACTTGCTTTTGTTAGTAACAGGGCCTCAAAACTATGCCCATTGGAGTTGCTCTAAGGAATGGCGAATATACAATTTGGGTTACAACTCTAAGAGGGAGAACTTATAGAAAAATAAAATTACTTTTGCACCTCTATTTTATCTATTTCAAAATGTTTAATTATTCTGTTAGTCTTTATAGTTTTACCAAATTTTTAGTTAAGTTCTTATAATTTTTTCTTTTTCAATTGAGTCTCTACATTGCTTTTAATTTATAATTAAGTTTTTTCTAGTATAAAAAATATTAGAATTAACTAAATATTTTTTTACAAATTGAAAGTATTCATAATTAAAAACTTAACTAGATCTTTGCCTGCATGTATTTTGAAAGAAATATTTGATTAATTTTAACATTTTTGATACCCAAATAAAAAAATACAAAAATCTTGTTGAAAATTTGGTGAAACTACAAAAAACCAACGAAATAATTAAATCATTTCAAAAATACCTATGCTGTTAAAACTTTTCAATTTTTCACAACCAAATTTATTACCCGTATAATGTACAATAATTGTAACATTGAGCAATGTCACATGTCTTCTCTTCATTCGCAATAAATATAGTCACCAGATACGTATATCAATATCAAATTAAACCTATGAAACACTGACACTTTATTAAGTTACTATGTCTATATGTCAGACATATTTTTGATACGACATTCTTTTGACACGCGTGTCTTTTTATCTAACTGTATCTTAATAAAAAATTATTTTCCTAACATGTTTAGACACATCTAAATACCATCACGTATCAGTATGTCTAATTTTATTCTTAACATATATTCTTGAAATAAATTTAGAAATAATATATTATTATTTATAAAAACAAAAAATTTTCAAGCAGGTTCAATGTGGTCCTACAGTTAAATTTGACTTTATAGTTAATAGAATGAGTGATGTAGATGTTAATAACGTTATTAATCAAGTCATATCATTTTCTATGTGATAAAAGAAACATAACCAAAACCTTCTTGTAACACTTCTTCTTGTTAATTTTTTTATACAAAATTCCAAATTCTAACAATCAATCATTAACACTTCAAAATCAAAGAAAAAACTTTTATATTATTGATCGTTGGTAGATCAATTTTAGTTTTACTTACATATTGAAGTTGAATATTGGCTCTTCAATATAAGAATTATTTGTGTCAAATTTAATGGTGGGATAATATTAAACTCACTTAAAAAAAATTTTGAGCTTGAAATAAGATGTTTAAAAATTTTTGGGAATGAAATAAGACTTTGAAACTATTGAGTTAAGAAATTAACTAACATAATTGATTATGACAAACATTAAATTATTGAGTTAATTACCCAATTAGTTTTGATTATTTTGGTTTAGTGATGCAGGCCAAAAATCAACATACAACAGCAGCTCAAAATTAAATGAAAATAAAAAACAAGGCTGGTGAGCTACAAATCAATAGAAGCCCAAAGAAAAACAAAGCAAGAAATCTAACGGGTTGCATGAATGATATTTGATCCAAGCTCGATTGTTTCTCTCATTCAAACCCCTCCAATTTTCTTTCACCAAAAGTAACGTTCACTTGTTCCCTCATGGTCAGAACTCAGAGAAAGAGAGAGAGAGAGAGAGCTTAGCTCCTAAACTGTTCACCAAAGAAGCAAGAAAGAGAATGTTTAGCAAAAAGGTTGAAATCTAATCACCCACATCAAATTGTGATGGTTTCAGTGGCTAAGAGAAGGGGGGTTGAATCTTAGCCCCCTTTTTTACTTGCTAACACTTGCTGGACTTAGAGGAAACTTTTCTGTTTTTAGCTCGTCCCTAACCACGAGACATTTTCATTTTGTCTCGTCACTTGACACGAGACATTTTTTATTTTTCATCTGAACAGTAAAAACAGAATTGAAGTAGGAAGAGAGATAGAAGATTACACCCAGATATATCCTGGTTCAGCTGCTAAGTGCAGTGCAGCCTACATCCAGTCTCCATCACAACAATGATAGAATTTCACTATAATCATCCAGATTACAAATTGTAAAGTGCTAACCCAACTTATAAGGGGATTCCCACAGAATCATGAAACACAACACAGATGTACAAAGAAACTCTAAGACATCTATGGCTTTTTCTTTTAATTTTGCACTCTCTGCCTTTTTTCGCTCTATGGCTTTTTCATACAAACCTCACTTGTTTGCCTTTTTCCATGAGACTCAAGACATGACAAAATTAAACAGAAAAATTACAAAATAGAAAACATTGAAGGAGAAGAAAATCTGTAAGCTTAGGTAGCTATGAGACTTCTGTGCCTTGCACTCTCGCTTTTCTTTCCTTGAATCAAACCATGACTGTTCACCCCTTTTATAGAGAGGTAAAGCCTTCACAGTTGAAACACACACCCGAGCTTAGCTTCCTTTCCTTCAAAACGAACCGGTTCGGCCACAGAGAGAGAAGAGGTAACTAATGCAAAAACCAACATGCAAATACCTCTAGTCCTTCCTTGGTCATCACTCTTCATCAATCCGAGCGCTCCATCCTTGGCTTCCTCTCCAAGATGGATTTTTGGCCCTTGATGCTTCATGATGATGATGGCTTCATCTGCTCCAATCTCTGCCTCTTCCATCACTTCGCCACTCTAGCTACTTCCTGTGGTGGTTGAGCAGAATCAGAGACAAGCCATCCTCCAAAGATCTTCTTTGCTGGCCGAATCTTCATCTTTCTTTTTGAGTATGAAGGATCCGAGATTACGTCACTAAATCTTGCCACTTTTTGGTGATTATCTCAGCCACAACATACTTTTGGTTTTCTTTTCCTTGCCATCATTAACTTGATAGACTTGAAGCATGCAGCTTCTTCTTTTTCTTTTTGGTAGCTTAGTGTAGCTTCCATAGTTTCCTGTGTAATAACCGAAGAAGATAAGCAAAGATGAGAGAGAGGAGAGAGAAATTTGAACACTAGCTAATGGGTAATGATAAAGTGAAATTAAAGTCCAGCTTCCCTTGCATAAGGTAGCGTGCAGCACAATGGCAATCAATCAATTCAGGTGCAAATTTCTCTCTCATGTTTCCCATGCAATAAATGGCAATTTAATGAAATTTGGAATCCATCACATGGTATAATGCTTGTATCCGTTGGAAGCATGAGGCAAATGTTAACATTTGCTTTCCTGATGGATTTGAAATCAAGCATTGGATCTTAAGCATATAACACAGTTGGGCTTGGAGCAACCAAAATCATTCTAGCCCAAGTAGTTTATTTTCCATTCAGCCACAAGAAACTAACTCATATTAATGCTGAATATTTTAATCATTGGGCTAGCAACATTTTCTTTTATTTCGGCCCAATTTAAAACACTACATTGTCTCAGCCACAATGATCACAATAAATTAATATCAAGGCTGAAAGTTCATAAGCATATTGGGCTTGCACCAGAATTTCATTTTCGGCCCAACTCAAAATCTGCACAACAAAATTATTAATTAAGCAAGTATGAATTAAGATCAAATTAATAATTTTGTAATTAATTATTTTAATAATGTTTGTTCACCATTAAAATTAAATTAGAGTTTTCCAAACTCATCAAATTGTATCAAGAGAAGTCAGAGGTAAAAGGTGATTTATTTCCTTCTACATGCATATCATTTTCTTCTCTTCATCTTCAACTCCCTGTCACTCCAAATTGGGTTACATAGGAAAGATGATCTCTATTCTTCACTGCTGTGCATCTACGGTCATAAGTGTGTCTGGGGACCAAGTTGTGTTTCAATGGCTAAGATATGGGTTTACCATTGAAAATACTTGTTTATGCTGCCCTATAGCTTTCGGTCAACAAAGAAGAGTCAGAACCACAACTTCTAATTTGGGGATTAAATGAAAAGTGACCTGGTGAGTTGGTGAAGCACACTGCTTTAGGGTTGACCTAGGAGAGAGGAACTCAGCAACATGCAGGGAGATACAAAAGAAAATTTCTCATCATTCTGAAGCGAAGGAGAGATAACCAGTGTTTTGAAGTTTATGTTCTGAGAAGAATTCTCTAAAAAAGTTCATCAACTTAGACAGTGCTACCTAGTCAAAGGAACATTCCGCCAGAATGAGGAACTAAATCACAGGCAAGCAAATCTGGTTCATCACATAGTAAAGAGGCTGTTGAAACATCAATCTCCTTCATGCTTTACAGATTGTAATTTTTTTTAGTGTTTATATTTCTGTAGTTTCTTGAGGTAAAAGGCAGAATGAGAGAGTTCAAGTAAAAGTCTAAGAGTGGAAAGAAGCTGAGTGATACACTTGAGTGAAAAGCCTTGAGTGATTTCAGATTTCTTTATGTTGATTCTGTGTCTTGTATCTTGTACCTGTGAGGTACCCTTTTCTTAGTTGGGTTAGCACTAAGAGTGAAGAATTAGGTATTAGCATAACCAAGTCAAGTTAGGTTAAAACTTGAGTGTGAAAAGATTGTGTCAATTCTGTGGAATTGGTGTATGTAATACTTTAACTATAGTGAAAATTCCACCACTGTTGTGGTGGAGACTGGACGTAGGTTGCATTGCACAAGGCAACCGAACCAGGATACATGACGGTGTCAGCTTCTCTCTTCCTTGTTCTGTTCTGTTTTCTGATATTCATGAGACAAAATGAAATTGTCTCATAAATTTTTCGCTGGTGAGTTCAAATAGATTCAGATTGCAAGTTTGTTTAAAAGGGTTTTGCATTAAAGTAAAAGAAGGACATAAATTCAACCCCCTTTCTTTAAGCCTTCTACAACCTTCAGAAATATTATGACTTATGAATCAAATTAGAATTCGACCCAAATATTGAAAATCAAAATAATACTTTACCCTCTATATATATATATATATATATATATATATATATATATATATATATATATATATATATATATATATATATATATATATATGTTGTCATATTTTATAAAAATTTAAAATTCGTGTGTCTACGTATTTTGTGTTATATCGTATCTGTGTTTCATAGAATTTAAGCTCAGAGACATGAATTTAACCCTTCGGCAACTTATCTGTAAGTCAACTCCAAAATCATTCATGTAGTGTTTATTTTTTTGTGGAGACGCTAATCTAATGTAAAAGAAAAGTCCTTTAACTTATCTCATTCTAAGCCATAAATGTTTCTTGTTTTTTGATTGGTGGAGGAATTTGGTGTTACAAATTGGACTTCAAAGAATAAGCCCTCAAATAGCTCGACTGATTTTGATTATAATTTGGAATATTTGAAAGGAAATGTGTCAACGAATTTTCAAATATGTCCAAGAGTCTCTAAAAATAGTGCTAGCATAATTGCTTAAGTTAAACTGGAACTATTTATTTTACATTATGCATAGTATGTAAAATTTTTTTTCAGTTACTTTTCTATGTTATTTTCTTCTCTCAATTTCACTAGTAAATATTTAAAAATTTTATTTTTCTATTTTGTTTATCTTAACTTTTGGATATTGTATTTATTTATCTATGAATAAAATACAACTATTATGTTAAAAAAAAAAAAAACTTATTAGGGTTGATGCTAAATTGGTGGGTTAGATCGTCATTGATCATTGATCACACCAACTAAAATACCTTAACTTGTTGTAACTCGAAATATAGCACACTGTTTTCCCTATAAAAACCCAATGTGAGTGAGACAACAACTTAACGCATTACATAAAACCTTAAACGTGGCTGCGAGATTCATCATAGGAGAAGCACTCACTTCTCTTCTCTCTGTTGGAATTGCTTTCACGGTTTGCACTATGTTCCTTTAATTATAAAACATTCTGCTTCTGCTCATTGTATTCTTCTATATAATTCATGCAAATTGCTCTAAAAAATTGAACTCGTGTTGCTGGTTTCTTCTTGTGTCCATTTCTATAACATCAACATGCATGCTTGGATAACTTTTTATTTTGATCTTTTATAATAACCTTGAATTTTTCTGAATTTTGAAGCAAAGGGGTGAGGTTTTCTTCCATGTTATTTCTACTGGATTTCAGATTCTGCATTAAACAATATCAATGAGAATGCTGACAAATTTCTTTTATCCTCAGACACACAGTTTTGTTATCCCAGCTGGTTTCATAGCCGTTCGTTTTTCATTTTTCTTTTATTTATTTATTTATTCTTTGGAATCTCTGAAGATTCCCTTTTTTCATTGAACTCCTTCTTGGAAATGACACCTATCATTTATATCTTTACATATAAGACATGAAAATTGTCATATAGAAATAGGAATATCTCTTAAACCATAAGATTATTCTGTTGCAAAATGTTTTCTTCTCCCCATCACTTTTTCTTTTTAATATTTTTATTTTCTGGCTCCAAGTCCAAGCAATAATTAATGGGACCCTTTTTACTTTTTCATGGATAGTAAATATATAAATAAGGAATGTAATGTAATACAAAAACATTACAACTTCTCTTCTTGGAGTATAGTTGCATTTTTTTCATCCATAATCTTTTCCTTGAGGTTAATCTTCTTTTCTAATTTGCCTTGAAAATGACTGAATTATATTTGATTTTACTTTTTCTGTTAGTATGAATTACTAAACCAGAAATCCATTGCCATTTCCTTTAGTAGTATAATTCATTCTGGTTGAAGAGAAAAATTAGAAGAAAATATTTGCATACATTAAGGCATTAGTTTTGATGGCATGTTTGCAAAAAATTGATGTATCATAATTGCTTCTGGGCCCTCACTGATATATGATTTTGTCATTGTGTATTTGTGTTTGGTTTATGATAGTTTCTGTTTTTGCATGTCAACCTCACACGTATACTAATACAAGTGAACCTCAGAATCATGCCCCTTACAACTATATTATAGTGTGAAATTAATGTTTCTGTGCATGTGTCATGTGAGTCTGTGACACTGCTACCACCATCCAAAATCCAAAGAAGTTGTGTGTGTTGTAGTGGTTAACCCTTGACACACTCTTCATGCTCTTTTGCTCTGTCCTTCATTATAGAAGATGCATGCTTTCTTGTCAATTGAAGGGTGCAAAACATCATCACTCATACTAGTCACTTGGCATGATAAGCTAAATTGTGATATTTGAATGCCACATGTGTTTGGAAATTGGTGTCTATTGTGTTATGCATTTTCACATCCTTTCTTTTCTTTTCTCTATTTTTATAGGATTCCCAAGGCATAATAGAACTTCAAATAACTGGTTGTAATATCAGAAATCCTTTCTTTGCTGTTTTTCTGGTCATGGTCTAAGTCACTCTCATCTGCAATGACTATCATTCATTCATTTTCTTAGATATCAGAATCATTAGATTACTGATTATTGACTTGCTTTGTAGTAGTGCAAAGTGCTAACTCTTTCTTTCTACATTGGTAACAGGAGCTTTAACAACACAACAATGGGAGCTGGAGGGCGTGTCACTAAGATTGAAGCTCAAAAGAAGCCTCTTTCAAGGGTTCCACATTCAAACCCTCCATTCAGTGTTGGCCAACTCAAGAAAGCAATTCCACCACATTGCTTTGAACGTTCTCTTTTCATATCATTCTCCTATGTTGTCTATGATCTCTTAGTGGCCTACTTACTCTTCTACATTGCCACCACTTATTTCCACAAGCTTCCATACCCATTTTCCTTCCTTGCTTGGCCAATCTATTGGGCCATCCAAGGCTGCATTCTCACTGGTGTTTGGGTGATTGCTCATGAGTGTGGCCACCATGCCTTCAGCAAGTACCAACTTGTTGATGACATGGTTGGTTTGACCCTTCACTCTTGTCTATTAGTTCCTTATTTCTCATGGAAAATCAGCCACCGCCGCCACCACTCCAACACCGGTTCCCTCGACCGCAACGAAGTGTTTGTCCCAAAACCAAAATCAAAGGTATCATGGTATAACAAGTACATGAACAATCCACCAGGGAGGGCTATCTCCCTCTTCATCACACTCACACTAGGATGGCCCTTGTACTTGGCCTTCAATGTTTCTGGCAGACCCTATGATAGATTTGCAAGCCACTATGACCCTTATGCTCCCATATACTCTAACAGGGAAAGGCTTCTAATTTATGTCTCAGATTCATCTGTCTTTGCTGTAACATATCTGCTATATCACATAGCAACTCTGAAAGGTTTGGGTTGGGTGGTATGTGTTTATGGGGTGCCATTGCTCATTGTGAATGGGTTTCTAGTTACCATAACCTATTTGCAGCACACACATGCATCATTGCCTCACTATGATTCATCCGAATGGGACTGGTTAAGAGGAGCATTGGCAACAGTGGACAGAGATTATGGGATACTGAATAAGGCATTTCATCATATAACTGATACGCATGTGGCTCATCATTTGTTCTCAACAATGCCTCATTACCATGCAATGGAAGCAACCAATGCAATAAAGCCAATATTGGGTGATTACTACCAATTTGATGGCACCCCATTTTACAAAGCATTGTGGAGAGAAGCCAAAGAGTGCCTCTATGTGGAGCCAGATGATGGAGCTTCTAAGAAGGGTGTTTATTGGTACAAGAACAAGTTCTGATGCATAGTCAGAGTTGAAAACGTTTGTGTTAAATTAGAAACTTAAGTACTTTAGTAACTTGTAATGGTCATCAACAATAATAAACAATGTGTGTGTGGATTTGCCATGTAATGTACTACTACTACTACTACTAGTTTTTGTGAACTACTAGTTTGGAGTGACTTGTGATCATAGATTTATTTAATGCAATATTGCTATTGTGCTAAGCATTTTGAAAATTTCTTCCTTTTTTCTTTTTCTTTTTTTTTTCTTTCCCCAAAGTTGCAGATCTATCTAAAAGAAGCATACGATAAGAGCAAGTTTAACATTAACTACTAAGAAATCTCATTAATTTTTTTTCACTCCATTAAGTTATTTCTTTCCAAAATGGTAAAAGATCTAATGCATACACAATTACACATATTTTATTAGTGCTGATTTGGGTTGGTAGATGAGATCAACTTTAAGGCTCCTATATCTTGCTTAACGAAAGTTGTATCTAGCTGTTTAAATTTGAAGTAGTATTTAATTAGTTTATAAAAATTTAATTTTAATACACTAGTAAATTAGTTTTAACATTTTATACATACATTTAAATAGTTATATTTTTTATTAGCTATATGAATGATTATTTAAAAAAAATAAATATAATTAAATAATTTTGTAAAATATTTTATTCTATGGATGCATTAAAATTAAGTTCTTAATTTATAACTAACACTCTCTTTTTATCTTTTTTATTTTCAATTTTTTCAAAAATTCATTTTAAATAACGATAATTTAATCATTTAAAGTTATTTAAAAAAAATTTTCCATAGCCAAATACTTTACAGCATATATTCCTATTCCCTTAATTACTTTAAAATAATAATAATAACAATAATAATAATACGACATGTCATCCGATACAATTACTCTTAAGTAGACATGTATAATAAATCTATAGAATATAGTACGAATTTTTTACGATAAGTATGTACTAATTGCACCTTTACATCTTAAATTCTTATGAATAATACTACTACAATAATGTTTGAAAAATATTAACATTTCAGCTCAAATAACTCAAAATTAATTAATTTGGTATTTATTAATTATAACTAAAATAATAATATAATTTTAAATATAATAAATATATAATTATAAACATTATATATATAAAATTATAAATATTAAATTAAACAAGATAAATTTAATTATTATTTTTTTAATATTACGGGAATAATATGTTAACTTTTTACTTAACAAAATGTAAAAAGATCAGTGTCTAATTTTAAAATCTATTCATCAAAGGTACAAAGAGTTAAAGATAATTAAATCGAGTACATGTAAACGTAAAGATAATGTCATAATAAAGAGTAATTAAATACGAAAAATAATAAATAGTAATTAAGGAAATTATAGGAATAATTAGTGTTGCAGTAACACACTAAACCTTGTTTACCAGAATTGCTTGGCGAAGCAGATAAAGTAACCGCTGTCATCTTTTTCTCCGTCAACACCATCATTCATCACTTTCCATTTCATCTTCACTGTGCTTCCGCACCAAGCAATCTAACATCGATTTTCTCCGTTGAATTCAGGTTCCTCTCTCCCCCTTCTCCTTCTCTTTCTCTCTTTTTATTTTCTATGCAAGGGTCGATTTTTATCAGGATTCGTAGATCCCCAGATTAGATCACAGGGTTTGGTTGGGTTTCTAGTTTTTAGACTCACTTTTGTTAAAGTTCTCTCTTTTTCTCCATTGGGTTTTTCTTGCTTAAGCTGTATTCCCCATAATATCAAAGGATCGAAGGCGAATTGGGATTGTAGTTTTATTACTCTCTGTTCATCATTTGACTGTAGATTTTGCTAGATCAAAACCGTGCATGCACCATAATTGTGAATTGGATATTTTCCTTCAGTGATTGCAAATTGTGAACATTCTTTTTCTGAACAGAAAATTTTTCATTCGGTTTGGCTTATGAATTGAACTAGAACCTAAAAACCTAATTCTTCAGTAGTTGTAGTTGTCATAACCTTTTGTGTTTTTTTTTTTTTTTGGTTTTCATTTTAATTAATATCTGTTATTAGCAGGGTGAGCAGGTTATTGTGGTATTGATTGTAACTTGTGGTGGTGGTGCTTTGTGGAGATGAGTCAGAGAGGTTTAATATATAGCTTTGTTGCCAAAGGAACTGTTGTCTTAGCAGAACACACGCAATATACTGGAAATTTCAGCACCATTGCTGTTCAGTGCTTGCAGAAGCTGCCTTCAAATAGCAGCAAATACACATATTCATGTGATGGTCACACGTTTAACTTCCTCATAGACAATGGATTCGGTATGGATTATTCTATGTTGTTTTGTGTATTATTGGCTCGGCTCTGCTGTTTTAGTTTTTTTTTTTTTTTTTTTTTTCATTCAGCTGAAATGTTTCCCTCTGCTCTGCAGTTTTCCTTATTGTCGCAGATGAATCGGTTGGAAGGAGTGTTCCTTTTGTATTTCTTGAACGGGTGAAGGATGATTTCGTGAAGCGATATGGTGCGAGCATTAAGAATGACAGTGCCCATCCACTTGCTGATGACGATGAAGATGATGACTTATTCGAAGACAGATTTAGCATCGCCTATAATCTAGATCGTGAATTTGGGTTTGTATATGTTTGATCCTTTTTAAGTGTTTTTTTAACTGCTTTATGCTGCCATCTCCTTAGTATTTTCTTACCGTGTTGCTCAGACCAGCGCTTAAGGAGCATATGCAGTATTGCTTGACCCACCCGGAAGAAATAAGTAAACTATCGAAATTGAAGGCTCAGATAACCGAGGTCAAGGGAATAATGATGGACAACATTGAGAAGGTATATTACTCTAAGCTTAATGACACATACATGGACACAATTCTTTTGTTGACATCAATCATACATTAACCGAGTCCTTGCATCTTTGTAGAATGCTGATTTGTCTTGAATTGTACTGTTCTATCTCCATAGTGTAGCCCCCTTACAATGGAAAATTAATTAATTACTAGCTTGTTCAATTAAAATTTTGAATGTTGCACCGTCTTCTTTTTTATTGTTTTGAGTGTGTTGGCATGATTCTCAAGTTGCAAACCAGCAGATTTTAATAAGGTCAATCAGTATTGCATTTTACCACCTTTGCTAGTTTCTAATATCACAGTGAACAAGAATTTTAGACAATTAGGATGTAATAAACAATTTTGTTAAGGGAAGTAGAACAAAAATGAACAATTCCTTTTCGTATATGTATTTAGAAAAGGCATGCAACTTCAAACTGGCAACCATGGGCTCATGAAACCGCTTGGTGTTAAATTTCATAGCATGATACCATGTTCTTCAAAGTTTGTAATTCCATAATTTTGCATCTGGTTACTCGTAAAATGTATATGCATATCAATTCATTGGCAATGACAATTAGACCGGCACAGAGAGGATGCCAACCACTTAGTTTAGATCAATATTAAGAACTTTTAACCAACATTCGCACTCTCACTGGTCTGAAGGTTTTGGATCGTGGAGAGAAGATTGAACTTCTGGTTGACAAAACAGAAAACTTGCAATTCCAGGTATGTATGTATTTATTATTATTGTTTGAATCAAGATAATCTCTATGAAACAATTTACTAATGTGATTGTTTGTATTTACCATTGAAAAATATAGGCCGACAGCTTTCAGAGGCAGGGGAGGCAGCTAAGAAGGAAGATGTGGCTGCAGAATCTCCAGATGAAGCTGATGGTGGGAGGAGGAATCCTTATCTTAGTCATAGTATTGTGGGTTATTGCTTGTGGTGGTTTCAAGTGTTGATGGGATTTTGGAGCTATACGAAAATTGAAGTCTAAATCAGGGGGATGCACAAAACATATTCTACTTGTACATGGAATTTGGTGCTGAAATTTGTGGTTACTATTGCTGAACCAAGCACATACATTAGACAACATAATTTAGCTGCTTGTTCATAACGTTTGTTGCTGCATTTATAATTGTATGTAATAGACCTTTCATAGTTCCTCCTTGCCTTTCTTTTGTTCAAGTAAATTATATTTGTTCCTAGTTAAAGCATTAACTAAAGCAACATGACTGAAAATGCGCTTACTACGGTCTAGGTAGGATGAAGAAGACTACATCATATTCATTTCCCAATCAATAATTCGATAAAAGTGAGGTTGCATATTGATAGATTAATTGTATTCCAGTTTGGTGAGGGTTTGATTTTTTAAAAATGATTAGTTTATTAATATTAACTTTTTTAAGTATAGTTTTCTTCAAAAATTTGTAATAACTATCTTTAGTAAATTAAAATAAAAACAATTTAATAAATATAAATTAAAAAATTATATTTGGTAAAATTATTTTTAATATTGTAAATATTTATTATATTAAACTTTTTAACTCTGAAAAGTATTTTCATGTTTAAAAACATTTCTAGTTTAAAAACATAATCACATTGTGGACCTCTCCAAAAGACTTTACAAATCAAAATTTAGTGTACCTGAATTATGCTCATACAAGTTTAATTTTAATATACTAATAATTAACAATATAAAGTTTTGGCCTATTAGAAAAAACTACCATTTGTATCCATGAATTTTTGGTATCCATGAATTTTGCGAACGCTGACAAAAGTACCCATCAAACAAGAAAACTACCGTTGTATCCATGAAAGATGGGTTTCGTGTGATAATAGTAACCAAACCGTAATTTTTTGTTAACTTTTTAATAAAATTTCCAAATTACTCCTTTATCTTCTCTAAATTTCAAACATTCTTGAAAAGATAAAAAACTGTGGATTATTAATTATCTGAAGTTATTGTTCAAATATTATGGATTTGTAGATCTGGTGCAGAAAAAGAAAAAGAAGTTTGAAATTAACAAAAAAAACATACATTTTGGTTTCTTGGTGTTACTATGGGAACAAGAAGCGCAAAACCAAGAACAAGAGGCGCAGAACCAAGAGCCTTTGGAAACGGAAGAAAGGATAGGTCGGAGATAGAAGATGTGATAGCCTCGGTCGCATTTATTGCAGAGAAGGAGCTTTGCTGGGAACTCACCGGAGGAGCAGCACTTGCTGATGATGTCGTCGTCGAAGGTGGGCTTGGGAGTGTGGGTCCTTCACCCCGCATTCCCCTGGCCTTGCTGAATTCTGCTACTTATTGCTTTGGAATAAGAAGAACAACAATATTCAGGTTGAAAATGTTGAAGAATTTGAAAATGGTGTGCTTTCTTAGTGTTGTTGTTGCATCCGAAGAAGAAATAAACAACAAGGGTAATGATGTTAAAGTTGATTTGGATTTAGATTTGGAGAACAAATTAGAATTGGAATAAAGAGAGATGGAAGTTGAGAATAAAAGTTAGAAGAAGACATGAGATGCTTGGGTCTTGAGGGAATGGTAACTGACGGTGGCAAAGGAAGACGAATGATGAGGGTTGTGAAATTTGGAATTTTGGAAAGAAGATAGAAAGGGTAATTTGAGAATTTTATTAGAAGCCAACAAAGAATCACGATTTGAGTACTATTGTCACAGGGAGTCAACGTTCGCAAAATTTATGGATACAAATGGTAGTTTTTCCGTTTAATTAAATTCATATATTTTGATTGAATTTGAAAAATAATTACTGTTATTGTTGATATGACAACTATATAAATTTCTTTTCTTTTACATTAAAAAAGTATGAAAGCTAAGGCTTTGAAACACTTCCAATTTTCTCTCCTTTACTGCCTTTACCTTTAATAAAAATAAAAAATAAAATAATAATCTAACGGCGTAGGCTTAGGTCGTTGGGACTGTACCACTCATGATTTACTTGTCTTTCACTTATTATAGCAGAAGAGGGAGGTAAATGGGTTAGGACATGCTATTCCATAGAGTAAGCAGACACTAAAGTTTGGGATTAATTGAGATAATTCATACATATTGCCTGGTCTTAAGAAATAAAACTGAAGTACGATGAATAGTAACGAATAAAGTAACTTAAAACGGCCTTTCATACAACAATCACAATCATAAAAGCAAAACTGTTATCGAAGCTAATCACACAACTTGGTAGTTTTCTGTGATCAACTGCGTTCTCTGAGCATATTTGGGTTGATTGCCCCCCTTAAGTGGTATGATGTTAGCAACCTGCACAGAGAAATAGATGAGAAAAGGAATGTATCAGAAAAAGTATAAATACCTATTAAATAAATTCTCACTCTGGTGAGTAATGGAGATGATTTCATCCAGATAAATTTGATACATCATTCAAATAACACCATAAATCCATGGCCACAGTTAATGTTGAATGGAAATAGATGATTCAAACCAACCTTCAGGTCACTAAATGTGTCGGTTGCCATAAAACGGACTGAAATGGGAAAGAATGCTGATGAGTCTGCTTGGGGAACAACAAACTCCATTGACCCACTGCCAAATATATGTTGAAAAATCAGACAAACAATTCAAATATAGAACGAGTACACATCATTACACCATTAGTTAACTCTGAAAAACCATGCCTCTCAGAATTTAACATACCTGCGGTTTGAATTATCAATCAGAAGGATAGACCACTCCAAAATAGAATTCCTAGAGTCATACCTGAAAAGCCAGTTTTAATAGGACATTGTAAAGAGCAAGAATGTTAAAATAGAAAAAATATGAGAGCAAAACCATTATATGTACCATAGAAGATTGCTACAAAATTGATTTAATGCAAACTTCAATGCAACACAGGGCTCATGTTTGTCCCTGGTACTTAATTAGATGAAAACAAGGGGAAAAAATTCCATACCTCCATTCACCATCAATCTGGTTAACAGTTGGTGCTTCTCTAAGTGCAGGTAGAGGTACCGAGACCACTACGTTCCGCAGCTCAAACATTGATGAAGCTTCGTATTCAATGCTGACGTAACTTTCATTTCCAGAAGATGAGGGCCAGCAGTTTACTGCAACACAGTTATTGCACAACATGAGCTATTAATACATAGAACAAAGTCAAATCAAATCAGCTATAAATAAACTCACTTGTCAGAGGCACCATTGATTCATCAGTGCTTTGCATTCTCCACTTTAGGAGGCCAACACCAGCTTCACTGCCTTGACCAGTGGGGAAAGGCCTATTGGGATCTTTTAACCCTAGGATATTTTCATTGGCAAATAAATCTTTGTTCATGTTAGGATGTGTCTTGAAGGAGATGGCTTGATTTTCACCAGTTTGGACCTGCAAAAACAAGGCACAACATGCAGGCCCAATTAACTATTTTCCCCAATCAATATATGCATTTAAAACCAGCCTTTATAGGGAAAGACAAACAAGTAAACACTACAAGATGAAGCTACTTATGAGAGAAACAATACAAATATAACTGAGCAAATAGAAAACCAAACTATTTGAAAAATGAAAATTGTAATTGAAACTTAGAAAGACATCTTAATTAGCAGAGCAAGTAACGTTTTTCCTATCAGGGAATTCACGAAAAGATTACTCAGAATATCTAGGCCATAAGGAAGCCTACACAGCAGGAAGACTTAAGGTGAGAGAGTGGGAAGTGTTACCTGAACTTGAATATGTGCATCCTCTTGGTTAAGAATTTGAAGCGATAATGTTCCTTGAACATCAAAATTACTTACTCCACCATCTCGTTTTAGAGTCACATTTAGTTTCTCCTCAACAGTTAGTGTGATGGGATCAGTAAGTGGTGCGGCAGCTGCCCGAGACGGACCAACTTTTGGCTGAACATCTTCAACAATGACCTCACCTTCTGCTTTCAATGATTCTAAAAATTGATTTGTCCTTTGTGATTTACCAAGCTTCATTCCAAGACCCTTGGGAGGAGCAGTGGCAGCCGAAGTTGGACGGCCTAAGGAACAGAATGGCAATTAACATAAAAGAAAACATAATACTCTTTACTTACAACATGCTCATTCAAACATGGAATAAATCAAATCCAGGACAGCATGTGTCAATGTCATTAACATAACATATTTCAGCATTCTACACTAATTCATGGAAATGTATGAAAGCCAACCTTTAGACTTTGTAGAAAAGGAATCAATGTCAGTAGTCATTCCAAAACCTGAGCCACTTCCAAAACCAGTTCCACTGCTAGATATGCTCAAATCATTAAAGCCACTTTCAATTCTTCCCGAGCCCATAGACTGTAATGGGCCAAATCCACCTTTATCACCTCTGTTCTTTTCAATCTGCAGTGTACATGAGAATTTAATTAAATGACATGCACCTCCAGAATTTAAATAATAGTAATTTATTTATTTACTGAAGAGAACAAAGGAAAAAGAAAAACCTCCAGTCATACCTTGCTCTTATCAATCTCACTAGCTTTACGCTTCATAACATCCTTTGTTTCATTAATCTTGCTCTGCATAACCAGCTTGTGTAGTTTCTCTTCGTGACTCTCCATCTCACAGTATTGCTTAACTTGTGCAACAGTGACATTCTCCTTGTGGCCAAGAGAGATGACTTCATCAAAGGCAAAAATCAGCTCAAATGCATTTTTGCAAATACCTTCCTCATCGAGGGAATAAGAATACTCAGGCACCTAAAAAATATTAAGGAATGCAAAAACTATAATCATAACAGTTTGGCAGATATCTAATTAATGGCCTAAAAATGTCCAACAAAATCTAACATATGTTCCTACTAAAGCCCATTTCATTATCCTAAACCCTCCTGGGCCTTACTGTACAAAACAATATTACTTAATTTTGTGTCCAAATCAATGCAAAAGAATAGGGTTAAATGAATGTACCAAAGAAAGTGCAAGAAAAACCCAAAAGGGCTGGAAACGTAGTACATAAGAGTAGATGACATAGGGGAAAGGCTATAGATTCAGGCCACTAAGTTATACCAATTTAAAGCGAAGGCCATATTGCTCCTAATCACGCAAAAGAAGTAAGACCAAACAAATGGAAACAAAGGCATCAAACTCAAAGTATCAGAAAGAGGATACAAGTTTGGAGAGAAGTCTCAGAGTTTCTAAATCTTCCAGTATGTTGCTTTGTTTGTTTGTCACAAGAAGTAGATAGAGTGCTTCTATTGGCTGGTAAACATAGCGCACATTCTCGGTCTCAACGTAAGTGTGCTGTTTTCCGGTGCCAATCAATTTCGGAAAAGCTGCCAGAAGGCCCTCAATCCTTATACGAGACATATCAACGAACTGCCTAGAAACCAGAACTGCATCCAAAAGAAAGAAGCCCTTGTCAGTGCAACAGCAATTTCTAATCCATATTGATTTAGGCACCACCTAACTGAGCATCAATTCAAGACGTAACTGTGATCTGAAAACTCACCTTTACCAGATTTGCCCACAATGGATGCAGCAAGTACAACCTATATAGGTGAAAAAAATTCAGAACATAAATTCAAAGTTGTATAAGATAATTCAAGCAAATAGAAAGAAAGACTGTAGTATTCCCCAACCCAGTTAAATGCATCATTTTGCAAAGGAATTCAGCACTACCCCAACCTCACAATTTTGTCTACGCTCATTGGGCAAGTACTTGCCTATAATCTAATTCATCACCAATTTTATACGAAATAGAATTTACAGCAACCTATCATAGCTAAATTTGAGGAGAAAGGGAAATAACAGCGGGTATCATAAGCGAAATCAGAAGATCCAACAGTAATCTTGAAGAACATTCAAATACAAACCTCACCATGAATAGATCTCAATTATAAGGCAAGTGTGTATAATTACACAACACGAAGCCAATGTAAATGTAACGCCAGATCACAGATTCAAATTACATGCACATATCAAAATTGTGGCTGATAGAGAAGCCTAAAATAAATATCGAAGTGCGGGATTGTGAGGAAACAAAAGGATTACCATGTTTGCGTTCGATCTTTGAAATGAAGGAAGTGATTATTGTCTCAAATTGAATCTGACGAGAAAACAAAGTCCGTAACAGTGTTAGGAGCCATGAGATCAGACCGTGAGACGAGAAAAATATGCAGTGAGGGCAAGTGAATGAAGAACTCGAAGAGAGAATACAGAAAATAGAAAGAGAAATGGAGGTTACCGGAACGCGATCTGAAATTCGGAAGCGCAGATCTAAATGGAGGGGACTGAAACACAGCTCAAACAGAAGCAGGAAAATGGAGCTCGTAAGCGAAGACGAGGGTGATGATGTAGTGGAGAGCCTGATACGGTGCGTTTTACCTCAACTGGTTGCATTTTTTGTTTTCTTGGTATGAATATTATTTTATTTTATTTTCAAAGTCCTACTCCTAAGTTCGAATCCAAGTCCTTTTTTTTTTCTGTTACCTGTGAGGCATGATAAATGTCTTTTTGTTATATACAGGGCTTATAGAGCTTCAAGCCCAAAGAGGAAACTTGACATAAACAAAAAATTTAAAGAAATGTCACAAAAATAAAAGAATTTGAATCTTTTTAAAGTTTGAATTTCACTTTAAAGAATAAAGTCTAATCTCTCACTATTAATTTTATAGGTGGGACCAAAAATAAATATGAAAGAGAAACTATTTAAGGGTAGAAAATTACACTTTACTCTCTAAAGTGAAATTTAAACTTTAGAGGATCAAAATCCAAAATAAAAAACTAACTTGAATTGATCTAATGGTTAACTCACTAATTTACTTAAATAATTGTCGAGTTGGCTAAAAAAAATAACTGTGAATGATTTCAATCTCACATTGTGCATGTAGTATTTATTGGTCATATGCAACCTGCGAATCATTAAATAGAATTTTGATCTTGAAAAAAGCTTATGACAGAGTAGACTGGCGATTCTTTGAAACTTCCTTGATCAAATTTGGTTTTTCTGTGGCTACTATTAATCTTATCATGACTTATGTGACTTCGTCCTCTTGGTCTATTTTGTAGAATGGTAATAGGTTTCAAAACTTTAAACCCATGAGGGAGCTGAGACAAGGAGATCCCATGTCCTCTTATCTTTTTGTGCTTTGTATGGAGAATCTTTCTTGTCTTATATCACATAAAGTCTCTCAAAGATCGTGGATTCCGGTATCTATTTCTAGGCATGGCTCAAAAATATCTCACTTGATGTTTGCTGATGATCTATTACTTTTCTGCAAAGCCATAAAAACTCAAGTGACAGAAGTTTTGAAGACTTTGAATATGTTTACTCAAGTGTTGGGGCTGAGGTAAATATCCATAAATCTAAGGCTCAATGTTCCAAAAATATTTCAGCAAGAAGAAAAGATGTGCTTTCAAGGGTCTTTAGTATTCGTTTTTGCCAAGATCTGGGAAGATATGTGGGAGTTAATATTGGTCATGATAGGACTTGTAGGAAAATGGCGCATGAAGTCATTGACAAGATTCAAAGAAAGCTTGCTAGTTGGAAGGGGTGTGCTTGCTTAACAAGGCGGGCATACTTTGTCTCGTGAATATGGTGATGGCTTCTATTCCGGTTTATAATATGCAAGTTTTTCTTCTTCCGAAGTATGCGTGCGACAAGATTGATTCTTTAATGTGTCAGTTCTTATGGAAGGGTCAAGCGAATGGGAAAGGGTTGCCTTTGATCAAGTGGGATATTGCTATAACTCCTAAAAAGGCAGGTGGCTTGGGTATTAGAAATACCCTATGTGCAAACATAGCTCTGCTTGGCAAGTTGGTTTGAGATTGTCTGAATAATAGGAACAAGTTGTGGGTGCAGGTTCTAACTCACAAATACTTCCGAAACTCCAAGGACATGGGCAGCATTTGTTGTCACAATGCCTCAACTACTTGGAGGAATATTCTAAAGGCTTATGATATCTTAAAAGAAGGATTCCAATGAAATGTGAGGAATATGCAACAATCGATTTGGTATGATATGTGGAGTCCTCTTGGCAAACTTTGTGAGCTTATGTCTTATGTTCACGTATTTGAAATAAAAATTTTCTCTTGCTGATTTGTGGAGCAATGGTACTTGGGAAGGGGATAAGCTTGCAACGCCAATTTCTCATGAAGTCAAACAGTTTCTTCACAGTCTTGGGCCTCCTCTAATGTTAGAATCGGAGCCTTGATGGATATGGTGGCCCATATGGCTAAAAGCCTATAGTTCTCGAGAAGGTTATTGTTGGCTCGTGAAGAAGAAAGTGAATTCGATTGAAAATAACAACTGTGGATGGATTTGCCGCTCTAATTTGCCAGAGAAGATAAAGATGATAATGTGGCTAGGTTTACAAAATGCGCTTCCGACAAATGCCTTTCGGTTCAAGCGTCATTTAACTGATTCGGGCAGATGTTCGAGATGCAATGCAAATCTGGAAATAATGGAGCGTTGTCTTAGGGACTGTGTGAAATCAAGAGCCATTTGGCAAATATTGGATCCTTTGTTTATTGATTCATTCGAAGGTACTCCTTTGAAATTTTGGATTCAGAAGGTCATGCCGGGCAATGAGGCAATTGTAAGAGCAGGTCTTTGGTGGGTGTAGAGGCATCGTTGTAATGATATTTTTAACAATGGAGATCAATGGTCAGACTACAAAGTTGTTGCTATGACTCGAATAACTGTTAATGATTTAAGAAAGTTTGCCAGTGCCAATTGTATAACTTTCAAGGATCGAAGGAGGTGGGAACCTCCAACAGGTAACACTTTTAAAGTTAACTGTGATGCGAGTCTGTTTTCTGATTGGAGCCTAGCAGGAATTGGTTGTGTTATTAGAGATTCTAATGGGCGTTAGATTTCGGATTGTTCTAGTAGCTACCCTCTAGGGTCTATTGTCAGATGTGAGCTTTTCACTGTTTGGAGGGGTCTGATTTCAGTTTGGAATTGTAGCTTGAGAGATATTGTGTGCGAAACAGATTGACTTGACATTTTACACATTTTAAACAATCCGGCAAATGGGCTTAATTGTGATGTGGTTGATATTCTTCAGAAGATCTAGGAGCTTCTGTCAAGACTTTGGTTTGTGGATTTTGAATGGATTACCCGTGAAACTAACGTTGTGGCAGATTGGCTGGCGATATATGCGGTCAAGACCAATCCAACTCGTATTATTTGGTCGGAGTCTTGTGATGAGCTTTAACATCTTATGCTTATTGATTTAGGATAATCTTCTCTTTTTTTTTCTTTATTTCTTTGCTTGTTTAGTCACAAAAAAATAGAATTTTGATTAATAACGAATTAGTCTTTGACCTATTGAGACGGCTAAAGAATAAAAAGCCTACAAAAATTCACAAAGTTTAATTTGATTTACCTTCAATATTTGAAGCATTTTAATTTCATCATCAACATTTTACTATTATTTTAAATTTGATAAAGAAAACTACAAAACTTCAAAGATCGAGGCAAAATTGGAACAAAATGCAAATATTAAGGGCATTTTTCTACTTTTTTTTCCTAATAAAAAAAGTTGTGAACCAATTTTTTTAAAAAATCTTATTAAGTTAGAAGATGAATTTATCTATTTGTTTAGAGTATTTTAATGTTTCTAAATTTAATTATAAATGAAAATTCGATTAACTGTAAAATTATAACTATACTATATGTATATTAAAATCAGCCATTAAAATTAATCACAGTATAAAATATATATTAAAATATAAATATATATATTAAAAATAAATTTAACCACATATATATTACACAAATATATTAGTGATTGATTTTAATATATAAATAATTTTTTTGATAAAACTAAAATTGAAAAGTATTTAAAAACACTTCAAATTTGTCTATCTTATAATTATGATAATTAGGTTATGCCCTTTAGTTCTTCCTTATCTTTTAGGAAGAATTTCAAGTGTACTAAATATATCAGTGTTTTAATAATTTTAATCTTTAATTTAAATTATAAAAAATATATAATATATATTAATTAGAATCAACAATTAAGATTACTGAAACCGATATTTTAGATACATTTAAAAACTTTTTTATCTTTTATAGTATTTTCTTCTTTTTCTTATTGGAATAACGATTTTTTTTAGTGGCGTATCGTAATTTTATTAGTTATATCAGTTATACGTATCTCAATGAGTTTATAACTATTTTTGTATATCGATTTTAGAGTATTAATTCAAAAAAATTTAGGTTCTTTAGATTCTAATTCTTTCTTATAATACTTTTTTTTAGATTTTTTTATTGTGAGTTTGGAGTTAATTCAGATCAATATCTATCTATCATAAATTCTTATTTGAAGAGAATACTCTTTTATTTTCTCTATTTTTTTCTTTGGCCAAAACAGTAATAATACTTAAACTTGAAATCTTATGTATATTATTCAAAATTTTCACCACTAAATCGATTATAGTGATTTCTCTTTATTTATATGTTAATGTACCAGTGTCAAACTTTGAAAAAAAAATAAAAAGACATTAAAAAAATTGCTGAAATTCATGTCCGCCTCCTACTTGCTTTTCTATCTATGTACTAGTGAATGAACCCGTGTTAAATATGGTAATTAAAAATTACATTATACATGCATAGCATAATATATACCATTAATTAAATTAAGTTAAGATTCACAAATATAAACTGAAATAATTCTTTACATAGTAATTACTAATGTTAAAAAGTTTCTTTTTATGTATTACATAACTAAAAATATTTTCTCATGTTAATTTTTTATTGAGCTTATATATTGTCAGCATACTAACACTGATAATATAGTAACAATTGTGTAGTATAATAAACTTTATATCAAATTGTTAATTTTCTATTGAGCTTATATATTGTAAACATACTAACACTGATAACATAGTAACAATTGTGTAGTGTAATAAACTTCATATCAAATTATAAGCCAAAAACATAATTATATAGAGATTTAAACTTGTAATACACACTTAAATATAGTTATACTAATATAAGATTTACAACTAAATATAATAAAGTTGAGTTGGTCATATGATATACTAACTATACAGAAAAAAGAATTAAAGTTCAGTGGTAGAACAGTTACATGATTAAACACATCTACAATCCAATATCAATTTCTGAGTACATCAAATTTCAAATGGACATGTTGATACAATCTTAAATATACAAACATCCCCAACTTACAACTTGTAAATAGAAATAAAATTCATCCATCAAAAATCAAATTTAAAATTCAATTTGCCTACCAGACCTATTGTAAAACTTAAAGTAGAATCTTCTATTAGTAGAAGAGTCAAGACCAATTATAATTCCTACGGTTCTAAAACCAAAAAGTTTGAGCTCCTTGCATAAAGCAGTAGGAATATACTATACAATGAAAATAAAATGAATAAGCATATTGGTTTATATCCAGAAAAAATAGTTGATACAACAAAGAAAATTGATGATACAACAAATCTAATATGTATATATAGACCATTACCCAATCGACAAAAATTGAGAATCCTCTCAAAGGACTCTTTGAGAATGCATTCGTGTGAATAACTACTAATAAATTTTATTTCATTTTCGACACCGCCTCCGACCTAGTTGTACCACCAACACCCAACTCGTGCAACACAATAAATTTGAACATTAAACATAAAAAAATGACAGAAATGAAATTCTAACATTCCACCATATAATACATTAAAATTCTTGAAGAATATAGTTGGGATGTATAATTCATTAATAATTTACATAAACAAATTGTAACAAATAATACTTACATGAATACATCCATGATATAGTGAACACATGACTAAAATTATTACATATTAGATGGTACATAAAATATGCTTTCATCATTCATCATTCAATATAATAAAAATAATATATTGATGGAGAGTGTAATCTACAAAAAGGTTAGAAGAATGATGGTCATCCCTGCATGATTTTTTAATTTTAATATATTACATAGATATTTAGATGATATAATTAACATCATTGTTAGAGGATATGAGATTTGGGATCAAATATACCTTGCATACTGAACATTAAAGAAAATATACACGATTAAATGACTACTATTATTTGTAATTTAATGAAAAAATCTCAAAATATTGTGATGAAAAAACCAAGTAATAATTTAATGATATACAACAATATATAGCCCTGCTTTCTATATTGTCTTCACAAATCTCACCAGATCATATCTAAATTTAAAATTGTACTAAATTCCACTCACATCACCAAAATATACCACAGAACATAGTTCAAAATATTAGAAAAATTTATGAGAAGATGGTTGAGTCAAAGACAAAATCAATGACTTGAGAGAGGAAGAGTAAAAATAAAATAAAGCAAAGTAGACGGTCAGGAGAAGGCTCATGAACATTCCAAAAGATGTAGGTAGGGCTGAAAGTGAGTCAAGCCAGCTCATGAGCCAACTCGAGCTCGACTCGTTAACAACTCGATAAGTTAAGCTCGTGAGCTGGTGAGCCAAACTTGAGTTTGAAATTGAACTCATAAATTAAATGAGTCGAGTTTAAGTTTGGATAAGCTCAGCTCATTAGCTCGTGAGCTGTCTCGATTATATATTATAACAATCTTAATTATTTAATATTTATATTTGTTTTTTACATATAATTTTAATATAGGACATAAATAAAAAATTTATAATTTATTGATACATAAACAATATATAGAATTGATCTTTTCAAATATTTTTTTAAAATATATAAGTTATAATTTACTGATATAGAATTATAGATTATGTATTTATATTTCTCTTATTTGAGCCAACTCGTGAGCTTTCGGTGAGTCGAGCTTGAGCTTAAGAAATAGGCTCGATTGTTAATGAGTCGAGCTGTGAGCCAAGCTCAATTTTCGTGAGCCGAGCTTGAGCTTGGTCTAACTCGGCTCAGCTCGGCTCACTTCTAACCCTAGATGTAGGTTTCAATGACATCAATGCCTTCTTCTTTCGCCTTTTGAATTAGATCTTCCCACATCTGCACATAACCCAATTTCCAACACACACAAAAATAACAAACCGAGAATTCGGTAAAGATTTCGATTTTATATCTTTTCTTTTGTAGAAGATAAGAAATAAGAAATAAGAAGTTAGATAAAGAAGAGACCATTACATCAGGAGTATTTTTTTGAATAATGTATGGAGCTATAAAAACTGCCGTCACCGCCTGTTTGCTGCCGAATCCTATAATCATCACCATCGATCATAACGGCACAACAACACCATTCTTGTCCTCATAGGAAGTCTGGATGGTGGGTGGAAGAGAAAAGAGAATACATCATTAAAATTTGAATAAAAAGTAAGATGAATTACGTTAATGATGATGGAGAAAGCAGAGGATTGGAGAATGAAAGAAGTTACAGAGAAAAAGTGTCAGAAGAGAAAGGATGCGAATTAAATTAGGTTAGAGAATAAAAAATGGAAGAAGTAACTAATATAAAGAGGATGTGAAGAGAAAACAAAAGGAATTGCTGCTGTTAAGATGATGGAGCCCAGATGATTTAACAGGAGAGGAAACGTAAACAACATTAACACCACCATGAAATACGCTCCTTTTGTTCATAACTCATAAACTCCATTTAGATACCTGAAACAATCTTGCTTAAAATTTTCAAGAAAGAGGAAAGAAAACAAAACATTTAGATGGTAGCTTTGGTGAACAAAGGAGCATTAGTCACATCGTAGATTTGATATGATGTTTATAAAGCTCCAATATAAGTATAGAACAACAACTATTCTGACAATCATATGTCTAGATTGAAATTTTTAACTCATTTACCTTAAAAAAAAGGTTAATTTTTTTATATATTAAAAAAATTTGAGTGTAATACTTAATCATTGGATTTTATGGTGTTTTTCGAAATTGTGGGAACAGTACAATACGCCCCCCTTGTATTGACAATACGCTCCAGGGGGGCGTATTGTACTGTTCCCACAATTTCGAAAAACACCATAAAATCCAATAATTAAGTATTACACCAAGATTATACCAATATATAAGAAAAAAAATAAAAAAAAACAATCAAACTCAAAAACTATAATAAAATTTTTTTTAAAGAAATAAAACTTTTTTTGTTTTAAAAAGATTTCAAATTGCTTTTATTACATTCTAATAATAAACTTTAATTTGAAATTCTCTCCCAGCAAGCTAATTGTCGTAAGTCGTAACTTACTTGAAATGTAAAATAAGTTAACACAATTTAGTAATTAAAATAGGGGAAACAAAAAGAATTATAGCGAATATAATTAAAGTAGGAAAAACAATACAATCATTTGATATAAATCTTTTTAATCTGTCATTAAAAATGAGAGCAAGTGTTGGTTCTTAGAAATAAAATTAGCAACAACACCAAAAAATACTCCATTGACAAAAAATTACAGGAATAAGAAGATAGTTTAGTCAAAACTAAAATGAGAGAAGATATGAAACACTCAAATAGTTAAGTGCATAGAAAGAGAAGGTAGCCACCTAGAAACTCTCTTTGAGGAAGCCAAATGAGCTGAGAGCATTATGAACAAGGTCAAAGAAGGATATACTGAGTTTCCAATCAGCTGCAAAACCCTTCTTTTCAAGTAATGAATAAAATGTATTTTCAGTTAAGCAAATCAACAAACACCACACAATACATTCCAATTCCAAAATTTAAAGTGAAAAAAGGGGCACATGTAATAAGCCAATTATATCCAAATCACATGTCTATATTAAAATTTTCAACTCATTCATGTTAAAGCTTAAATTATTCTTGGGCTTCCCTAGGGGAATGATGACCGTCCTCAAGTGCCTGAACTTCTCAAAAAATCAGTGATATTTCTCTATCTATATTAAGGATAGAGAAGAGGATTGAAAAGTCAAAGAGATTGCAAAAAGAACATGTCAGAAGATTAAAAAAATTAATTTAAAAAACAAAAAAGAGTGAAAGAGACTAATACAAAAAGGACGTGGAAAGAGATCAAATGAAATTGTTATGGTCGAAGATGATGGAATATAGATAAACCACCAAAGAAGAGAACACAATATGAACTCCCTTGTGAATTACGCTCCTTGAAGACACGTAGGAATTCCACTAATTGAAAACCCTCTTTTAAAGAATATGTATATGATTAGACAATAATCATTATGCATTCCAATTGCTGCGCAAATCAAATTCATGCCCAGCAAGGTATGATTTTATTTTATTTTATTTTATATTTTATTTTATTTTTATCGAAGATAGAAAAATTCGAATTTCTGACCTCTTAGATAAGTATAGAGAAATTATGTCATTTGAGCTATAATTCATTGGCCTCGTAAAGTATGATTTTTATTTTCGGAATAAATAGACAAAATACTTGATATATAAATATATACTCTAATTATTCAAAATATTTAGTGTATATACGAAATATTAGTAATTATGGACAAAAATGACACATCGTTATTAGCTATTTTTCACATAAGCCTCGCCTAAAGAGTCTATCTTGTCACGCTATATAACTACGTAGAGAGTAACTTAACAGAAATAGAGTCTCACTAATGACGTATCATATTTGTCTATCATTACCAATCTTTCGTGTGTATGTTAAGTATTTCGAATAATTGAGATAGACATTTGTCCATCCAAAAATCTTTCGTGTGTATTTTTATCCGTTTACTCATACATTGATTTAGTTACTCTCTCGGTCTGAGTTTTTATAGTTTTATTGAACTTTCAATTAGGTATTCATATTTTTTTTAAAATTTAATTTCTATACCATATTTAATTTTGTAATCAAATTTTCATAACAATAAATGTTAAAAAAAACATTTATCTAGTGTGAATTTACTACTTTATCTATATCAAATACCTTATAAACTTTTTTATAGACGTTTTGTAGGTTTTCACCCCTTTTTTATGATCATATAAGAATATTGATTTACCATTGATTAATAATCAGTGGCAGATTCTGTCTTATTAGTTTTCTCTCTTTTTGAGGATACTAAAATAATTTTTTATGTTGGGTAGACTTTTAAAATGGGACCAGAGCTTACAATAAAGAATGAAAAAAATACAGTAGTACAGTGAGGAAAAGATTATTTACAATTTTCATATCCCTGCAGAAGAAGGAAAGGAAAAAAATGTTGTTGTCGGAGTTGTAGCCTCGATCAATTTTCCCTTACATATCAAGCTCGAGCAGCATCCCTTCCTTTTCCTTCTCCAATTCCCAATCCAAGCAAAGCTCAAATCCTGAGTCCACCTAATAGAATTTGTCGTCCCACAGTCATGGCCACCAACGCGGTCACTCCACTTTCTTGTTCTCGTTCTCATCCTTCATATCCATTAAGAACTCCTCCGGCTTCGCC
Organism: Arachis hypogaea; assembly: GCF_003086295.3. Lineage (NCBI taxonomy): Eukaryota > Viridiplantae > Streptophyta > Magnoliopsida > Fabales > Fabaceae > Arachis > Arachis hypogaea. The sequence goes on from NC_092044.1 coordinate 114,195,798, forward strand.
CACAGCTATCGAATCATGATGGCATTGGTTCTCTCTGCCATGTTCCTCTGTGGTGAGCTCAAAGGTTCTCTCCTTATTCGGCGTGTATCTCACACTCGTATTCTCCCAACTCTGCGCCACACCACTTTCCTCTTCGACATCTGGTGCTTCCTCAACTTCTATTTCCTCCCTCTCAAAAACCTTTCCATCCCTCTTTCTCTCGAGTGCATCCTCTTTGCCTTTGCCCTTATCTCGCCTTCTCTATTTTCACTTGGCCACTATCTCGAGGAAGAATGTTGTTCGTGGAGAATTCATAGAAGGTTGAAAGTGTGTGAGAGAATGTTGAGGGTTTTTTTGGAATTTAAGAAAAAAAAAGTGTGTTGTCGTTTAAGAATAGTGCTTTTATGTGTGGTATATTTATTTTATTTAATAGAATATTCTGTTAACTCTAATTTTTTTATCACGGTAGAGACTTAATTACAAAATTCGACATGGCAGAGGAACCTTTTTTAAAAAATATATATAACGATCTAATTGAAAATTTAGTGAAATTACAAAGATTAGCAAACAGAATACATAATTAAATATTTTACTTTTTAAGAGGCACAAAATGTGTAATTTATTCCAAACCTCCAACCACCTTTTTTAAATGGAATTTTTTATTTAAATTAAACAAATGTAGAAATTACGAAAATACATAAAATATGAAGTAATTACCTAAATGTATAATGTATCACATCTCAGATACTGGAGGGAAAAAATTAGAAAATAATCATATCTCGGGTATTGAGACCCCGTTCTGTGACACAACGACGGCGTGACGTACCCTGGGTGCACCCGAGATACGTGTAAAGTGGAAAAATGGGTATTCAGCATCTGAGATACGCGTAAAGTAGGAACAGATTCTCAATACCCGAGATATGTTTAAAACAGATAATGCGGGCCTCAGCATCCGAGATACACTCAAACGTGTAAGAGGCTGGGTATTTTGTTGTACGACTCTTTCTAGTCACCATAAATCTGAGCAATCGCTTTCTTCTTTGCCATCTACACCTTCCGATACGATAGCTTGAAATGGTAACTCTGATGCATTGCATTTTGTAACACCAAGATAGACACAGACGGATCAGCCTTTATGATAGGTAGGATGACCTTGCAAATCAAACTGCTATCCAACTGAGTATGGTCCTGAGACATGATTGATGCCAAACAGGTGTGTGCTTCACCGAACCTACGCATTTCCCTACAAAATTACTTGTGCATGTCCATTCAGTACAAGATATAATTAACATAATAGCTTTTAATTTTATTAAAACTAACACGTAAAATATACTAGTAGTTCAAGTTCTGACATAGTGCCACACGAAGACTCCATCGGCAACCGTTGGTGAATTGCTTGTATCGACAGTGGTATTTAAGCTTATCTAACTCCAAAGCTCTGTACTCCGCATTCCTTTGAATACTGTAGTTCTTCACTACCATCAGAACAACATCACAGTTTCTGGACCTATGGCCAACCCGGAATTCTAGCTCACCATTGGTGTTGTAATCCTCCCCTTGGCCAGTGATGGAGATTTTCTAAAACTTGAAAAGTGCACTGAATCGTATCAAATAATACCACGGTGAGTGAGTTATCGTTCCCACAAAGACTAATGGATTAAGCAAGTAATGATTAATTGATTGTTCTAATTAAACAAACCAAAACCTTGAGTAGGAGAATTAAATGTTGAACAGAGGTAAAGTAAATAGCAAAGTAGTGAATGAAAACAATAATGATGAGAATGTTAAGGTTTCGGAGATGTCCACTCTCTAGGAAAACAATCATTGTGTTTATTTATTTAGAGGCATGCATAGATCAGTTCACAACAAACCATAAATAATCAAATTCCAATTCCTTGGCAATTCAATTTTTCTTTAATCTCTTAATCGCTAATTCTCTAGTCAATTAATTAAGAAAAGAGGTTAAGAAAAATTTTGATTTATATTCACATAAAGTTCAAGAGTGATCCTAGGTTGAATTATATGTCACTTATTCAAACTAGTTCTAATCCAATTGAAAATCACGAGAGTTATTCACACACTTTTTAAACTACTATTCCTAGTCAATATTAAAAAATCATGAGAAAGAGTTTTCAAGCTAATTCTAATATTAAATTTTCCAAAGTAATATTAGAATCTAAAACGGAGTTAGAATGTTTTCTAACAATTCTAATCTTTAGGGATGAAGAACAAAAGTTCAATTATGAAATAGATCAAAGCATAAACCTCAAATAAAATAAAACACATAGATTAATAATCCATAAAAAGAGATAAACAGACCTCCTAACCTTAAATAGGAGATTAGTTACTCATGGTGTAGAGAAAATAAAAACTAGAATTGTAGAGTGATAAGATGTCCGGTGATCCTCGGATCAATTCCTTAGACTTATTTAAATACTAAGCTAAAACCTAAAATTCAAATAAAATCAAATCAAGTCTAATATTTTCTAATAAAACTTAACAAACTAATGATCTTCTTTGTAATTAAGATTCAAGACTTGGTATGTTACTTCATTGGAATCATGGGCTTGCAACTTGATCTTAGGTTTGATATGAAACTTGGGCAATTAACGTGGCACGCCAATGCATTGAGTTGTCCCTAGAAGTTGGCTCAAAGCGAGGTTGCATGGGCGTGTAATTGGCGTGTGAATGGCATGCCACTTGAGTGAAGTTGGGAAGCGTGAACATCCCTGGACTTTGGCCTAGCATGGCACGCCAAGGAGTGGCGTGGCACGCCCTTGCATGGAAGAGGTTGCAAACTTGGCGTGAACTTGGCACGTAGGAGGGCACCAAGGCATGTTGCATGCCCACTCTTGCATGGATGATCGCAAGTGTGTGGAAGGGGCTAGGGTGTGGCACGCCCACTTTAGGAGGCACGATGGCATGCAAGTGGCGTGTGGAATGTGGCATGCCAATGGTGGTGGACAATGGCGTGTGGTTGGTGTGTGGTTGGCGTGCCATGCCCTTGAGGATGCTTAAAGGAGGCTCCTTGAATGTTGGCCCAGCATGCCACGCCAAGGAGTGGCGTGGCACGCCCAAAGAAGGAAGTTGCAGGCGTGTAGAGTCAACCTTAGACGTGTAGAATGACGTGCCACACTGGTTTTGGACACTGTTTTTACGAGCTAAAAGGTGAGAGTCGTTCGTGATCCAAACTGAACGTCCACTATAGACATATGCATATCGTTTTGAATATCTGGATGTTAGCTTTTTAACACCGCTAAAACTGCCTCATTTAAACCTCTGTAAATCAAGTTATGCTTACTTGAGTATGAAGAGGTCATGATTGACAGCATTTACAAGTTCTCTTCAAAGGCATTGTACTTTCTTGGGGCTTCTTTGCTTGTTCATCCTCTTCTTTTGTCTTTCCTAAAATCTTTCAACAATCTCCTAAACATATCAAAGCTTAAAACAAATCCAAGAAATATTGATTAAAGCACCAAAATATAAATTATAATAAGAAAATCACTAACTTTATTCAAGTAAATAATAGAGAAAATAACTAAAGATGCTCGTGCATCAACCAGCATTGAAAGGATTGTCTAGCTGTATTACGTCCAAATTCAAAGTGTGATAATGACTTTGAACTTCTGACAATTGAGAAATGGGCAAAGGGGGAGGCAAGAGAAATCGAGCATCACTGCCGGTGGGAGTCTCTGATACATACTCATCAGAGGAAGAAGTCTCGTTAGACGATATGGACCCGGAAACATAATCTGAATCGCCCTCGCTGTCATCTTCTTTAGCACTATCACGAGCCTGGGCGAAGTGGATCGGTCTTGCTTCTAGCTGGACTTATTGAGGACTCAAACAGGACAACCCACCTCCAACAACCACGTCGTGAACCGCAGCATACCACTCCATTACATGCTGTGGCATTAGCATTGCATGTACGTCGAATATTACCCTCACATGTTGATCCCCTTCAATCCAGAATAATCTGTTGGTGAATCCACCGCTCGGAAGCGCGTGCAAAAATCTATATGCAACCCACCCAACCTCCTTACTACCTATTCTCCATGTTGTTCAATATGACCGTCTTTAGTACATGTAGGGTATCAATAAGCCTAGTGTGCAACATCATAGCTGAGTTATACTAAAAAATTACTCTTTTATCATCGTTTTTTACTATCCATTGTATTAAATTACAATAAAAAAGAACTAATTATTGTCCATGAGAACAAAGTTAAAGGATAAACAAAGAGAGGAGAAAGATTATTGTGAATTGTGAGGGTATGATTGAGGATGTGAGGATATATATAGAATTTTTCTCCAAGATATATAAGGTGCAGAGACACCTACTCCATAATACACATATTTCGGGTGCTGAGACACATATTACACGTTTGAGTTTATCTCGGAGGTTGAGCCCATGTTCAGTGTTTTAAACGTGTCTTGGGTACTGAAACCTTGTTCCTAGCTTATGCATATTTCGGATGCTATGTATCTATTTCTGTTACACCTATTTCGGATGCATCCAAGATACGTCACGTCATCGTTGTGTCACATAACGTGGTCTCAGTACCCGAGAGATGTGATACGTTGTGCATTTAGATAATTAATTCATATTTTATGTATTTCCGTAATTTTTACATTTCTTTAATTTAAAAAAACTCCCTTTTTAAACATATATAAAAATAAAAATAAAGACTAGTTTTTTTACATATATAAAATTTAGGAGTTATATTGAAATAAACTACTTGCTCTTTAATAATAATTTGTATAAACGGGAAGTAAAGGAAGAAAAACTTATTACTTGCAATATAAGAAGTAACCAAAGGTTTTTTTTGTGACTTAAAAGAAAATAAACAAAAACTAAGAACGAGAGAAAAAAAATAAGAAACTGCTTAAGAAAGGCAGTCCCGCTGAATACTACTCTCAAATTCTTTCCAAGGCAACGGAAGCTCCATTTGGGGAGAAAGGGTCCTCATTGCGGTCTTTGCCATGATGTCTGCTACTGTATTTGCATCTCTCAAGATCAACCGAAGATCAGCACGCCATTTCCAAGACATGATATCTCGAATTTTTAACACCAAAGGATCAATAAACCCAGAGCAATCTTGTAAATTATTGACAATAGTAAAAGCCTCCACACAATCTGTCTCACATATAATGTCTCTTTGTCCCGAGTCCCATGCTAAAAGAAAGCCTCTCTAGATAGCAAACAACTCTCCTTGCAAAATGCTACGGCTCTCAATTGTTCCCAGACAGCCTCGTTGCCACCTTCCCTTCCAATCTCTGCTAACACAAGCAAAACCAACTCGAGCACCACTGCCAGGATAGCTAGCATCACAATTAATCTTAAAGGTACCCACTGAGGGGGGAATCCAAGAGCCACTAATGGTTGAGGGGATAGACAGTCGTTGCAACTCAAAAATATTTCGGAGCTCCTTTTCCAAGGACAAAGCCATACCAATCACCTTGTCTGTGGTCCAATGGTCGTGAGGATGAAAGATCTCGTTATTCCTCGAACGCCAAATCCACCAGAGACCAGAAAAGAATCTAAAGGGGCGCTGTTTGCTATTATGTAAGAACCAACTCATCAAATCCACTGGTTGATCGGAGATCCCTAAAGCTTGCCAAACAAGTTGGGCTTTTGGACAATCCCGAATACAATGTAATACCGATTTCTGACTTGAGAAACATCGTGGACAGCTATCCGTGTGCGAAATGCCCCTCCTAAAATGAAATGCAGCAATAGGAAGAGCCTCCCGAAGACATAGCCAAGCCAAAAATTTGTGCTTTTCCGGAACATGTTGACGCCAAAGCCAAAGCCAATTACCCCTATCCTCCCAACTAAACATCTTCTTACTGAGCCACAAATAACCACTATGAGCATCATAAACCTTTGAAACCGCACCAGTCCAACACCAACCAACCTCTGAACCAGCTTGAACATCTGGGTTGTAAGAGTTAATGTTGCTCTGCAGAGACTGATTCAGAGGAGAACAGATATTCTCAAGGTTCCACTGTCCAGATGACCAAAGGTCTAAGATCCTGAGATCCGAATCAGAAATGTGAACATAATCCATCTCCTGACACAGTCGCCCCTCTCTTCTCCATTTAGAAAACCAAAAGTTCTGTTCCAAATCTCCAAGGCACCAAGTAAAACCTTCCTTTAGGATATCCCAAGCTCGACATATACTCTTCCAAACATAAGATCCCCTTTCTCGAGACCGACTAAGACAACCATCCTTAGAAGAATGGTATTTCTCCGTCAACAGTTGAACCCATAGCTTATCGGGATGGTGAAAAAGTTGCCAAACTAGTTTTCCAAGAAGAGCAATATTGGCACAAAAAGGATCTCTAATTCCCAGACCTCCAAACTTCTTAGGGGTGACCAACACTTTCCAGTTAACTAGATTCAGGCCTCTACCATCAGCTTGACCCTTCCATAGAAAGTTTCGCATCATGGATTCTATCTTATTAGTTACCCCTTTAGGGAAGAGAGATACTTGCATACGATAAGTAGGAATCGCAGTCACTACCGAGTTGAGCAAACAGAGTCTACCTGCCTTATTAAGCAATCTCCCTTTCCAGCTGGCTAGCCTTCCCCGAATCTTGTCCAGAACATCATTGAAAGTTGCGCGTGTCACCCGAGAGTGATTAAGGTTCACCCCTAAATACTTGCCCAAGTTCTGGACAAATCTGATGGAGGAGACTCCAGTGAAAATCTCTTTTCTTGTTGCTGAAACATTCCTAGAGCATAGCGCTTTAGATTTCTCCACATTAACCTTCATCCCAGAGGCTCTGCAGAAATTTTCCAAAGCTACCATTACAGTTTGAACTTGCTGTTTTTCAGCTTTACAGAAAATAAGCAAATCATCGGCAAACATCAAATGAGAAATTCTTGGACCCCCTCTAGAAACCGCAACCGGCTTCCACAAGCCCTTATCAACTTGCTGATTAATAGAACAAGACAATCTCTCCATACACAACACAAACAGATACGGTGATATAGGATCTCCTTGCCTAAGACCCCTGCTCAGAGTGAAGCTATTTAATCTATCCCCATTCCAGAGGATAGACAGTGAGGAAGCAGTGACACAACGCATAATCAGATTGACTGTCGGAGGAGGAAAGCCAAAACTCACCAGGGTTTGTTTCAGGAATCCCCAATCCACTCTATCGTACGCTTTCTCCAGATCAATCTTAAAGGCCAAGGTGCCTTTCTTTGACTTTGTCTTCTTCATGAAATGGAGAACCTCTTGTGCTACAATGATGTTGTCTGGGGTTCCTCTCCCCGGGATAAACCCTCCTTGAAGGGGCCCAATAATCTCTTTGAGATGAGGACGAAGTCTATTGACCAGGACCTTCGTTATAACTTTGTAAACCACATTACAGAGACTAATTGGTCAGAAATCCTTCATGAAAATTGGGTTTTCTACCTTCGGAATAAGAACCACAAGAGTTTCCATCATCCTTGGATCCATATCCAAACCAGAGAACGCATGACGAACCATAGTCCAAACATCAAAACCAACAATCTCCCAGTATTCTTTAAAGAATAAAGCTTGAAACCCATCAGGGCCCGGCGCCTTAAAAGAATGCATACTGAAAACGGCCGACTTAACTTCTTCCAGAGTAACTGGCGCTGTGAGGCTACAACAGGCTTCATCATTCGGGGAAGGTAGCGGCACATCACCAAGACAACCTAAGTCTACATCCTCCGACTGGCAGAATAGGTATTTATAAAAGGATTCAGCTTCCCTTCTAAGGACATCCGGGTCCGTTTCCCATACCCCATCTTGAAGAAAGAGACCATGAATCTTATTATGTTTTCTCCGCACAAGAGTCTGGACATGAAAGAATTTGGTATTTCTATCCCCAAATTTTACCCACTGCTCTCTAGATTTTTGAAACCATAGAAGTTCCTCCTGCACAAGCATGTTATTAAATTCCTCAATCAGTTGCTTTTCTTTTTGCCGCATAGACAAATCCTCCATTACTTCAAGTCACTTCTGAAGGAAATTAATCTGTCTCTCCAATTTGCATTTCCTAACGAAAATGTTGCCGAACACTTTAGAATTAAATTCCAAAGAGTTCTTATGCACTTCTGAAAGCTTGCCATGCATCTCTCTGTAGCCAGCCTGCCATGACTGGTTCACAATATTTCTGTACTCCGGATGAGTTGCCCAAGCCGCAATAAACCGAAAAGGTCTATTCTTTTTCGGTTGGGGATGACCTGCACAGCGCACTAGGATAGAATAATGATCAGACTGAAGCCTATTTAAAATTTCTGCATAAGCCTCTGGAAAGAGAGATAGCCAGCTACTATTGATACAGACCCGGTCAAGTTTTTTCGCCACCTCAACACCATTTTTAACCCTTCTGTACCAAGAAAACCGTCTTCCAATAGTCTTCAAGTCAAATAGATTACTATCCCCTAGAGATGTAGCAAGCCGATCTGCATGACGACTCGAGAAGAGACAACCCTTAGATTCATGAGAGAATAGTACTTCATTAAAATCATCAAGAACAATCCATGGCCCGCAGAAAGACGAAGACTGAGTAACAAGATAATCCCATAGCAGAACTCTGGTATTAAATTGAGGACTACCATAGATACCACTGCACCTCCAAATCACATTATTTACCTGAACCTCAACTGTAACACACTGATCGAAAGCATCAAGCCATTTGCAGTGAACACCCTGCATTGCATAAAGGAACCAGATACCCCCCTTATGTCTTGACGCCTCCACTATACCAATAGGGTGATAACCAAGTCTTTCCCAGAACAGTTTCAAGTGTTGAAAAGGACAATGAGTTTCAACCACAATAAAAATTACGGGTTTAAATTTCCTAACCAGCTCTTTACAATTCACCCGGGCTAACTTATTAGAAGCACCCCTAATATTCCAAACTATTATATTTAAGCTATCCATAATATAAAATATAAAATTATAAAACAAGGAAATCAAAGTGATTCACCAACCTCAAACCGAGGTTTGCCCAGCAGAAGTGACTCCCGTGACCTTCAGGTTTTTCAGATCTCCATGGAATGTCTCCTTATTCTCGCATACCGACGCAATAACAGCCGGCAACGCGCCTTCCTTCACCAATAGAACCGCCACGGTAACATCCTCCTTCACGGTTGCAGGAAGACATGACGATGCTTCCACCACCGTGCCTCCATTCTTCTCAACTGGCGAGCTCTGTAGGGACCCCGGCCTTGGTCGTTTCCGGAGAGAGGACCCGTAAGGCACTGGGGTGTGTCGGGTTGAGGAGATCGACGTCTCACCAACACGGAAAGCGCTGTGTCCGACCTTGACTCGTGACCCGACCCTGGCGCGATAAGAGCTGGATCCACTCGTGTGAGAGAAGTGGATGGTGGGCCTGATTACTCTATCCGAATCGGTTCTGGATTGAGTGCCTCTTTGGACCTTGTTAGATTGCTTCTGGCCCAGCTTGGTTTTACCTTTCCTCACAACTTGCTCCCAGCCTGGTTCATCATGCATGCAAGCCTCCTCAACATTATTTCCTTCCAAATTATTAGCCTCTAAATCCTTTTGTAAACTCGGTGCAGGATTCTCGCCAGTAACGCCACCTACCACATCAGGTTCTACTTCATTTGAATTGTGAATTTTGGTCTCAGGATGTGGCATTGCTTTTGTACCGTCTCGTGGCTTGGTGGCATCGGAATCAGCACTCTTTCCTTCCCTAGAGTCTCTACCCAAGCACTGTGCCATATCGTGACCATAACGTGCACAAGAGTTACAAATTAAATTTAAACTTTCATACTCCACTACATGAGTTACGCCTTCCACAATGATATGCTTGATCCTGGCAGTCCTAAATTTATTTGAACACATACTCGGGCATATCGTCCTCTTTCAGCCAACTCAGTGGCTAAGTCCACTTTGATGGGAACTCCTATTGCAGAAACAATACGCATCGTGGCTTGTTCCTGATAGCACCAGATTGGAAGCCCCGAAATCCGAACCCATACAAGTGTAGACCCGAAGGATTCCTCACATGGCCGAAAATCTATATCCCACGGTTTTACAGCAACATAGTGTCCCTCAATCAACCACGGGCCACCAAGCATGACCTTCTCACGATCTTCACCTACATCGAATTTTACCATGAAGTACCCAAACCCCACATCAAGCAGATCAAAGCCATCTTTGATGCGCCAAACCATCCGAAGCTTGTGTGAAAGAGTTTCTTAAGAAGTAACCAAAGGTTTGTGTACACGAAAATATTGACTCAACAACAACAACAACAACAACAACAACAACAACAACAACAACAACAACAACAACAATAATAATAATAATAATACATTATTTACATTTTGAAATAATAATTTTGTATTTTAATTTATTCATAAACCATGTTAGATTATTATGATAAGAGGTAGTTATTCAATATTATCTTATCTTTTTTAAAATTTTATTTGGAGCATAAAAATTATAATAAAACAAAAAACAGTAAACATAGTGGCGAATTTTTCTCTTAAATTGACCTTCAACAAGATGTTAGTACGGATATATAAAAGTAAAAAATATATTTTTAAATAATGATTATGAAATTAATTTACAATGCAATTACGTACATATTAAACCATTAAAAATTCATGGAGAGATCAACATGACTAGTTAAATTTCTACAGATGTGGAGAATTGCAAAACGACAAGATAACGTGACGACTACTCCGAGGGATCAATTTAACAAAAACCAAAGGAATCAAAGAGCAAAACAAAAGGAAAAAGGATATTATAAAGACCGAGTATCACGATGCCGGACTTTGCATTCGCTAGCTTGTTTATCTGCTGTTTTTTTATGAGTAAAATAATTTTTAAATAATTTAAAAATATAACAAAAATAATTAATAAATATTATATTTTTTAATAAGTAATAAAAAATTATTTAATAAACAATTTATTCATTTCATCCGAATTTTTACGCTAATTTTTTAATAAATATTTAAAAAATATACAAAAAAATTCGAACCAAAATTTAATTTCTATATTTTTATTTTTTAAAATAATATGGTGATTTACAATAAAATACTTTATAAAAAAATTATTTTAAAAAATTACTAATTAACGATTAAAAAATTTATTTTTTTAATAATACTTAAAAAAATTATATCAAAATTTTATTTTTAATTTTTTAAAAATATATATTTAATATTTAGTTTGTTTTGTCATATTTTTTACTTAAGTTTTTTTATCGTTAATATCATTTAGAGTTATTTTTAGAGTTTTTTTGTTAGTGATGTAAATTTTTTGTTTTAGTAATTTATTTTTTTACACATGTTTCCTAGTATATCCCTGAAGATTTCAGTTAATCCAATTACTTCGGTCAATATTTCGCACGATAGATTACTTCTTTCTCAACTAATAGGGGAGCAGGGTACATTGTTTGACTATCGATTCTCCATGGATATATAAACTTTTAAAATAAAAATAGACCCAACGACTAAAATTTTAATTGTGATACCATAACCATCGGATACAACGTTTTATCCATAATTAATTAATTAATTAAAACCAATTTAGTGGTTATATTAAGTTGATGGATGTTGACGGCATCGCTAATGCATTAAAATCCTCCCTTTCGTACTTTTGGCTGGAATGGAAAATAATCCCGGCTTAGATGTACTTTTCACAGGAATTCATTTTTGTTAAGAAATGGCAGCGGATTAAGATTTAGATTTGGATCGCAGAGGAAGAAGATAAGGGAAGGGAATGGAATTAATTTCCACTTTTATTTTCTTTGCAAAGAAGGCACAATAAAAACATCATCACACTCACACAATATCCATTTATGGCTTCACGTGCACGACACCACACCAAACCAAACGCATTACTCAAACCACTTCTCTTTCACTCACCCTCACAGTCACACCATTAACCACCTCCCTACCCTCCTAATCGGTGCTGCTATAATCCAAATTAAGCTGTCGTTTTCAGTTCGTTTAAGCTTAATCATCACTACTAATCCCCATTCCCTCTAAACTCTAACTAACTCAACTTTCTCCCAAACCGTTCCTCCGCTATTTTCTGTTTGTTTCCGTTATGGGGAACTGTTGTCCCAAGCCGGAAAAATTAACGGCGGAGATTGTTCCGCACGACGGAGCTAAAGTTTATCCGACGGTCCGTTTGTACGGTTCGCCGAAGAGCATCGTCGCTGCCTACCTTCGTTTCGCGCTTCTCCACAAGTCTGTTTCGTTGGAATTTGTTCCCTCTAACGAAACGGCGTCGGAGCGCGACGGAGGATCCGACCCGGTTAGACTCCAGGTAGGGTCCGAGGTTGTTACGGGTTCCCGTGAGACGCTGCTGCGGTTTATTGACGCGCGGTTCCCTGGTCCATCGGTGGAGGCAGCTGCTGGCGGCGGAGGAGTGGGGAGGGAAGATGAAACGACGCCGTTGCTGGTGAGGATGACGGTGCTGCATCACAGGAGCATGTTGAGGCAGTTGGAGAGTGTGGTGAGGTGGGCGGAGGATCTGGCGACACGTGGAGGGAAGAAGGCGATTAATCCAACGGTGGGAAGCCCTAGGATGGAGATTAGGAAATTCGGGAGGAGCTACTCCGAGGTGCTCGAGGTTCTAATGGAGCACGCTCAGATGGAAGAAACTATCCTATTCCCTCTCTTCGATAAGGCTGATCGAGGTAACCAATCACTACAATGTTTCTCAAATTATTATTATTAATTATTATTTGTTAGGTGCTCTGTTTTAATTGGATTTGTGTTTGTTGTGGAGTTAAGAGATATAGTGACTTTTTTTTAGTGGAGGTTGCGGAAAAGTTTGCTACTTGTCTTTGAAGCAATTCTGTGAGTGGTATAAATATAATATTTGAATTAAAAATAAAATGAAATTATGTAGGGCTCACCAAAGCTGCAAAGGAAGAACATGCTAGGGATCTACCTATCATGAATGGAATCAAAGAAGACATAAAATCAGTTGGGGTTTTGGACTCTGGCAGCCCTGATTTTCGTGAGGGTTTGTACAATATTTCTGCTCGCCTCAAGTTATTACAAGTAAGTTTGGCTTCTTTATAGTTACACCTTTTGATCAACATATTTGAATGCCAATTGTTTAAAGGATTATCAGGAAGTAATTAATATTGTGTCTGTGTAATTTGGCTATTGGGATCTGATAAATTACCAGCATTTTTCACCATCAAGTGGAGATCTGAATTGTGATGTTGATTATGTGTTGGTATAGGGACAGTGCAAGCAACATTTCATGGAAGAGGAGGTGGAATTGCTTCCGTTTATGGAGGCATTGGAGTTGAGCAAAGAGCAAGAGGTGAGTACATTGGAACAATGCTTTGATGTGATGCGTGAAACACATGGGCGTCTGTTGAAGTTTCTGCTCGAAGGGCTGCCAGCTCATGATGCCATCAAGTACTTGGAGTTAATCAATAAGTGCAGGGACAAAGCCAGAATGGAATCCATGCTCCAAATGATTCTTAAGTAAGCAACAAATCTTACTCAAAGTCATTGGTCCTACCATTATGAGCACATGGATGATGTACTTGGAATCATGCTTTGAAAATAATAGATGTAAAGTTAGAAATTTTTAGCCTCTTATACTAAGTGAAGCACCAAGCACGTGGATGAGACATTCTTCTAGTGCATCTTAGTCTGGACTAACAATATCATTTCGAAAAATAGGGAGTTTTATTTTCTTTCTCTTTCCCCCTTCATGATAGTTTCCATAAGGTTGTCATGAATATATGTTCCTAAAGTATGTACATCTAAGTTTCTGTACTACCAGTGTATTCAAAACTCAAAGGTACTATATCAAGTAACATGCTAGTTTGCAATGTGTTGAAATTCTTTTCCAAAGTGCTTGTTTGCCTATGAACTGATGATAGCTCGCGTGTCCTGCCTGTCAAAGTCAAAATTCTTAGCAAATAAAGACACATTCCTTAACAGTTTTTCTCTCGACCCGTTGTGCCAAATGTTTCAACTACTAATCTTTCATGTAAATTTTGGGAGGCAAGTTAATTAATTGGAGTCCCAAAACACCAAATAAAATGGATAAATCATAGAAAGAACGGACCGATGTTTACTTTTCCTGGAGTGTGTTCAGCTAGTAATAACTTGAAATGAGCCTGACATCTTATTTGAAGTACATTAAAAGAAAAAAAATTTCTTAATAATACTTTGACATCTTAACCATCATCAACTTATTGTTCCATTTTTTTCAGCCTGTTACATTAGCAATTTAGTACATGTATCTCTCTGTAATTTTCCCAATATTGGAATACGCTCCAAACAAGTGCATCTCAGTTTTCTCACTGCCATTATTTAGCAATAGTTTAGGAATGTTGATTTAATAATTTATTTTTCTGATTATTTTCTTAATACTTAAATAAATAAATATTTAAATATATATTATTTTTAAAATATCAAAAAAATAAAAACTTAAAAAATTAAAAATAAGTTTAAATTTTCTGTCTCTGCAATTTAATCATCTAACACATTTCACATCCACCACAATTTCACTGTTGTAATGTTACTTCACTCATCGTTAATTCATTCAAAAAGTACCGTCATGGCTAAACATTTCATTAAGAGGTGTTTTATGACTCGATTTGATTCAAAAATCTATTTGAAATTCAAACCCCTTTAAGCAGACGACTTGTCTTAGTCCGTTTAAACCAAAAATTAAAAAAAAGTATAGGTAGACAATAAAAAATATTACAAACTTTAAATTTCAGAATTTCAGCGGCCAGCAGGTAAACCAAAGATTTCAATTTTTAAAATTATTATATTTTAGCTTATTTAGGGAAGAAGTTTTGCACAATCTTTGTTCATAACATGATTAGGGCACTGAGGAATTTTTGTTTTTGTACGTACCTGGGCTGGGAGTCTGATCAACTCCGCCATCAACTTCCAATGCTCACTCATCTATTACATTTAACTCTTTAAATATGATTGTTACCTTATTCCTGTTGATAAACTCATCGGAAATTATTTTCCTAATATTTTAGGATGCTTTATTGCTTTCACCACATAAGATAGGTATTTTTGGACGAGCTTCTCCAATTTTTAAAATAATTTTTAAGAAATGAAAGTGATCTCATAGTTCAATTTAACTGTATTTTGTTTTATCCTAAAATCTTTCTTTTGGTTACTCTTTTTATCCTTAAATCTTGAACATCCATTGAGTATGCTAGGATAATGTTTAAAAAATAGTGTAGTAAAATTTTAAATATTTCATTTTTTTTAATTTTCTTTTATAAAACTCCATTTGCAGCATATGAGTAGAGTTAGAAAATTAGTATATTTTATGATTTATAATTATTAATTAATTATTATTAATATTTTCTACTTAATATACTAAAACTGGGTTTTTCCCCAACTACTAAAGGTGATGTGTCGATCTCTCATACCTCCGTTTTCCCTCCAAAACAAATAAATTTTTTTTTCTATTCTAAATTATTTTATTGTAATTATATTATAATTAATACTAAATGAATAATATATATATATATATATATATATATATATATATATATATATATATATATATATATATATATACTAATTTAGCAACATATCTTCGTTATAATTATATCAAATTAATATTTAATGCACTATTAAATTACTTATCAATTATCACTTAAAAATACTTTTAATAATTTTAATGATAATAATAATATCAATAATAGTAATAATAAT
This sequence comes from Arachis hypogaea, assembly GCF_003086295.3. NCBI lineage: Eukaryota > Viridiplantae > Streptophyta > Magnoliopsida > Fabales > Fabaceae > Arachis > Arachis hypogaea. The sequence continues at coordinate 114,211,462 of NC_092044.1, forward strand.
AATAATAATAATAATAATAATAAATCTTTGTTACCCGATTTACGTATATCAAATAATTTTTTTAAATTATTTTATAAAAATATCTTTAATATAATTATTTTGTATTTAATATTTAATGAATAATATATAATTATACTAATTTAAAAACATATCTTCATTATAACTGTATCAAATCAAAATTTAATGTACTATTAAACTATTTATCAATTATCAATTAAAAATACTTTTATTCATTTTAATGATAATAATAATATCAATAACAGTAATACTAATAATAAAAAATCTTTGTTACCCGTGATATGATGAAATTAATATATAATTATACTAATTTAGGAACATATATTTATTATAATTGTATCAAATCAATATTTAATGCATTATTAAAAAATTACCTTAATAATAGGTAATTTACATATTTATTTTTATTTTACTAAAGTCTATATATACTGTTTTCCTGTGGTACATGAATCTTAATTTGATAGTCAATTCATAATTTTATATTTAGTGTTTTTTTTTTACTATTTCATAGAATAAGAATATATTCTTCATTTTTTTATTGAAGTTGATCCTTTTAAAGTACAATTTATAATTTTTTATAATATTTTTCATATACTCATTCTATTATATTATTTTTTTGATAATTTTTTATTTGTTGTTACTCTAAGTTATTCTTATCGTCTAATATTCCAGCTTGATTGTCTTTTGCCACAATCATTTACAATGCATCACATTTATGAAATACCTCATCGAGTTGTCTTCACTGATTCGGGTTCTAACTACATGGATGTAAGCGTTCAAAGAAGAGGCAATAGTCTCTACTTTACCGAAGGATGGTTGGATCTACTCACCTATTATGACCAACCCAATGGAATGTGGTTAAAGTTAGATTTCTTAGGAGGAGCTCGATTTTTGATTGAGGAATTGCATCCACGGAACTTTATAGGGCAAGTTCAAGTTCCATCCCTTCCATGCTTTTTACGTCTGCCCGAAAATCTTCGAAGTGGAGCACATAATGAAATTGAATTCCCTCAGTTTCAGTTTAGTTTTGCTAAATTCGTGACAAATTCAGATATGCAATTTCAACGATTGGTAATATATTTAAATTTTCTTAGTTTAAGCTGTTCATTATTAGAATAATTTTTAACATATTTTAATTTTTTTCAGAAATTACCAGCTTTCTTTTGCATGCATGCAATGCCATTGAGGGGAATAAGAGTTAGTTTGATTTCTTGGTGTGGCAATTTTATACCTTGCCACATTGCATGGATAGCGGATGATGAAGCTTATCTAACAAGAGGATGGTCTTATTTTGCACGAATTCTAAATATTGAAACTTACGATGTTATTTCAGTTGGTTGTCGTTACAAGAATGATTATATACTATATGTAACTAAGGACTAGAATAGGTTCAATATTGTTTAGATAATTTGGTTTAATATTAGTATTTGATTAAATTATAATTATAGAATTTTAAATTATTGCCTCAATTTATATATTACGATTATTTTTTGTGGATGTGCTGTTTTTAAATAATTTAATAAAATGAAATAGTGTCAGATATTATTAAGTTTATTTTTATCCTTTATTTTTTTGTTTGTATTTTCATTATATTTGACAAAAAATGAACCTACACATATATTAAATCGTTGACCTAAAGACAATTTATTTGCCAATAAAAACAGATTTTATTTATAATTGAAACAAAATTTATTTGCCAATAATCGGTGGATAAAATTAAAATTACACCCGTGTCATATAATTATAATTGATTAATTGGTATAAAATGAAATTATACCCTGCCATGAGTAATAATCTAAATAATTATATCTTAACAAAATATAATTTGAAATCATTTATAAACAATTATCTTAACAAAAATAATTATTTAATAATTGATTTAAAAATCAATACAAAAAATAATTATTAATAACAGTATTATTAACTGGGTAAATAATATAATTTCAAATTATTACTTGATATATAAATAATATATGGAAATCTATTGAGTAAATTAATGATTTTGCACCTTAATAATTTGACAATTATTACTCAATTAACCAGTTAATTGAATTAGTATAACAATTTTTAATTTCAAATTTTGTATATTAAGTAGTTATTAAAAACTGGGTAATAACGATTTACACGAAAAAATTATTGATAAATTTAATTAACCATATAGAAGATAATATACTGACAATTTTAGTATATTATTTATGACAAGCGAAATTATTTCCTCAGATTTTCTATTAAAATTGAAATTAGTAATAGTTTAAAAAAAGGTTTATTAATAAAATTACTAATAGTCACATTTTTATACACAGGATATATGTTTTCTATATATTATTTAAAAAATATAATGAAACATGAATAATGAATGAGTATGTTATTTCTTCGACTAGCTAATTAATGCAAAATCGAGTACTCTTTTTTATTCGATTGAGGTCATATTCTTTTTGGTGAAAGTTTCAATCACTTTAATTAAATCCTGTCTTTGTACCTTAACTTATACAAGTAGTAATATGTTTCATATTATTTGGTATATCTAAGTAGTTATTTCCCATAGCGGAGATGTAAAAAATCATATTAAGGTTTATTGCCAAATAATTAGTGGATAAATAATAATAAATTATATCATTTTGGGAAAGTATTTTCATTATAATTATATCAAATCAATATTTAATTATAATAAAATATTTTAGTTATAATTATATCATAGAATTATAATAATTACGATATTTATGTTATATATTTTAATCATTTATGTACATAAAGAAAATAGAAATCAATCAAATTAAATTATCACGGTAAATAATATGTTGTATATTATTACGAGAAATAATCCGTAGATAAAATTGAAATTAATTGATTAATTGGTATAAAATGAAATTATACCCGTGTCATGAGTAATAATCTAAATAATTATATCTTAACAAAATATAATTTGAAATAATTTAGAAACAATTACCTTAACAAAAATAATTACTTAATAATTGATTTAAAAATCAATGAAAAAAATAACTTTTAATAATAGTATTATTACCTGAGTAAATAATATAATTTCAAATTATTACTTGAAATATAAATAATATATGAAAATTTATTGAGTAAATCAATGATTTTGCACCTTAATAATTTGACAATTATTACTCAATTAATCAGTTAATTGAATTAGTAATAACAATTTCCAATTTTAAATGTTGTATATTAAATCATTATTAAAAATTGGGTAATAACGATTTACATGAAAAAATCATTGATAAATTCAATTAATCATAAAGAAGATAATATACTAACAGTTTTAGTATATTATTTATGGCAATGGAAATTATTTTCTCAAATTAAATTTTATATAATTATAGTATGTCTCTATAATTAAAGCAATATAAAATTGTTTCATATATAGCAATAATATTATACATATTTATATATCTCTTTTTTTAAAATATTAGCATATAATTAATGTAAAAAATATATAATATTAAACTGTTTTGTTATGCATATATATGAATTTATATAATAACCTGTATAATTTATACGTATGGTATAATACATATGTCAAAAAAAAATTTCATAATTTTTGAAAACCATTGTTTTGTTATATGAAATTGAAATTGAAATTAAAATTAAATAATTTCTATTAGTATCCAGTATCTCCATTAAAAATTCATATCGTTTGTAATTAGTATATATATATATATATATATATATATATATATATATATATATATATATAAAAGTCGTATAATTTTATTCTCTTGACAAACAATTTTATAATTACGGTAATCATATAATTTTATATACAAATATTGATACATTATTGTTTCATGTATATATTTTGCAGATATTAAAGGATAACATTGAACTGTTATTCAGTAGGTTTAAATTATTTATTGTTTATTACAAAACTTTCTGCATTAGAATTCTCTATTAGTTTGTTCTTCATTTTGAGCTGATTTTGATATTTTCTTACTTCACAGTAAACCAACATATAAAACTTTGTTGATAGATTTAAGTATTACTAGATTATTTATGATCATATTGAGTATATATACCTGATTTATTGAAAAAAGTAGATTAAATAACTATTTTATAATTAATACAATTAACACTATATTAAGAAAATAAAAACAACCATACAAGTTATTTTTTATTAATTAAATTATTATAATTAAAATAAAATTTAACATAACAACTTAAAATTATAATTTCAATCTTATCACGTGCATGGCACGGGTGATTAAACTTGTTAATTATATAAAATTCGGTTTCGCTACGTTATCAACAGCATATCTGCTAACTTCTGCAAACTCTTATTTATAATTGTGTTTCATAGAAGTGTGATCGTGGATGTGTCTAATAAAAATGTCTTTTTTATAACTATGTTTAATAAAAGTGTTTTTATAGATGTATTTTCTGGATGTGTCTCTTTATATATGTATTTAAAATATATTAATTATTAGACACATCTACGAACACATTTCCATGAAACATAAATATAAATAAGAATTGACAGAAGTTTGTGAATAATATGTTGGTACCCTATACTTTTTCTATAAAATTATATCTAATAATATAGTTAAATACTAACTAGATTTTAATAAAATTGCGACATTTTTCATTAGTCCTCAAATATAGGAAAATTCTGGTCGATTCCTATATCCCGATGATGATGACGTTCATGACCCATAAGCCATAACGTTATTGAAGAAAAAGAAAAGGTCCCGCGCGCAAATAAAAAGAGAAAAGGAGGGAAAGAGAAAACCTCTAAAAAGGAGTAAAAATAGATATTTTTATTTTATTTTATTTTTAATGAGAAGCTTAAAGCAGTTGGCCCTAACCCGTTGAGGTGTCTCGTATGAGAAGCGAAGTTCAGTTGGCGGGAAACTGAAAGTTGGAAGCGCCGAAATGGGATCGGAAAGCGTGGTTCCGAAATGGGCTTCTCAGCCTTGCATTATGGGAATCGACGAAGCCGGTAGAGGCCCGGTTTTGGGTCCCATGGTCTATGCTTGCTTATACTGCGCTCGCTCCTACCAGAACACTCTTTCCTCTCTCAGTTTTGCAGATTCCAAAACCCTCAAAGAAGACAAGAGGGAAGAACTCTTTGAAGCTCTCAAATCCAATGACTCTCTTGCTTGGGCCGTTGACGTCATCGATCCCAGGGACCTCTCCGCTAAAATGCTCCAGAAGTAAGCTATTATCAATCTTCTTCAACATTATTATGCTAATTTACTACTTAGCCCCTTTCTTCGTCGTGTTAATTTTGATTGTTACAGGAACAAGATTAACTTGAATGAGATTTCACATGATTCTGCTATGGGCCTCATTCATAGGGTTCTCAAATTGGGAGTGCTCTTAACCGAGGTAAATGCTGCTTTTCCATAACTACATGTTAATGTAGATAATCATTTCAGTTACAAGAGTGAGGAACGTAGAAATTGTGTGTTTTGTTAGGTTTATATAGATACAGTTGGAGATCCAGGGAAATACGAAGTGAAGCTATCTAAAGTTTTTCCGTCTATCAAATTTGTTGTTGCAAAGAAGGCTGATAGTCTTTATCCTGTTGTTAGTGGTGCAAGTATTGTTGCAAAGGTACTTAATTTGAGTGTTTTTCTCCCTTGATGATATTGTTGCGACAGTTTGGTTTCGACATTTTTAATGTAATCTGAATCTTTTAGGTCACAAGGGACAGGGCTTTAAGAGATTGGGTTCTTGATGAGAGTGTCAAAAACATGCACAGAAACTTTGGCTCTGGATATCCTGGAGGTGCAAAAGACTATATATAAGTCTATTGTTCTGAACAATATTATACACTTCTTGTGCCTATGATGAATGTGGTTGTGCCTTCATTTTTGTAGATCCCCAAACCAAGTCTTGGCTAGAAGATCACAAGCATCCGATCTTTGGATTTCCGACATTGGTCCGGTTTAGTTGGGGAACCTGCAATACCTATTTTAAAGATGGTGCGGAGGTCTTATGGTAAGCCCCCGTTTTCAATCTTCTGGGAAACCTCAGAATTTGACTCCCTGTGATGCCTAAGTTTGCTCCAGTTTATATCTGATAGATTATTCATCATGACATCATGTCAATTTTAGTTTCAAGGTTCATGTGCTCCCAGAATAGCAATATCAATCCCGCATTAGAAATTTGATTAACTTGCACTTTGTGCTCTTAAGACACACTGTTGTCGAAATCAAGATCGTTGAGTTCTTCTAGCTGTTTCTAGATTGATTAGTAGGAAGTAGGTACTTCTCCCTTTCTCATTTACAGTGTTTGTATGTCAACAACTAAAAGCAGATATTTAAAAAATAATTTGGAGTTGAGATAAATTCCCATGGTAGCACTTCATATAGGTCTTGTAATTTGTGAAAGAACCGGCTGCCCTAAGCTTTGAGAACTTTGAGTTTAAAGTGTAGTCTAAGTTTGTGTGAGAGAAGGGTTCTCTGTTACATATTTTAAGTTTGGCTAACGGGTTAAGAAAGATTTTTAGAAGAGTTAGTTTCTTGGCATGCATCATATCTCAAGGTTGAAACCCCAATCACTTGTACCGCCATCCATTTATATGAAATAAACAACCTTTTCCCTTCTATCTCTCTTTTCATGCCTTTCTCTTTCTCCTACAAGCTTTGTCTGAATTGTTTGTTTATCTGACTAAATTTTGCACTGCTTGTAGGGAGTCTGACAAAACGGATGAAGATGGTGGCAACAATAACAGCAATGGCAAGCGGCAGTTGAAGCTAAGCCATGTGGGTTTCACCACATCCAAGAGGAGAAGTGAAGAAATAGAATCAAGTGGTAAAGGACGCTGTAGGTTTTTCCAGTCCAGGAAACTTGAGCAACTCACTTATTTCCAAAAATAATGCTTCATTGTTGCACCTTGTGCTTATGTCATCTTTGTTGTAGCTACATTATATGGAGTTTGGATAACATGTTATGTGTATAAATTTCCTAGAACTATATAACAACTATCAGATGTTTACTGAACTTGCACTCTATCAAAGTGAGAATTCAATTGGTATTGATATTTGTAAGTTGAATTTATGTAGTAGATGAACTGGCATACCCACACATTTACATGTCTGAGATAGCTGATTCTGACCAATAATTACTTTTTTGGTTCGAATGGCTGTTGTATACTACACTTGGTTGGCCATAATTCCTTACCCTAGCCCCTAGGAATTAGGATGCAGATCCCTGTTTTCAAATTTTGTTCTTGCTTGTTCAATTTGTATTTTTCACACTTGCAGTTTAAGATATCTACGCAAACATTAGGAGTCAGCACTTTCTGCCGACATTATATTCTTCTTGGTTGGTCCTATCTGAATCCTTTGATCTGATTGGACATTGGATGCGATAGCTACATTCCCAGCACCGAATAATACTTCCAACCGAACGTACGTGTTTGAAAAATGATATTTCTATTACTTATGTTCACTTATGACTTATATCTATTGTCACTTTCAGCAATTGCTGAATATATCAGTGGTCATAATTAAAGATGATGAATTTAGCAAAAAGAAAAATGCAGTGAAAATGATGTATCATTTTCCATTTTAACTTGTCCATGGGATACTGTAAATTTGATATTTTGCATGCATGAAGAAACCATGCTAGTCCGAACAAAATACTATCATATTCCTGGGAAGTTGGAACTGATACACTTTGAATATAATACACAACATATTGTCCTCAAGAGAAAATATTGTCGGAAAATAACATATATAAGCTATAGCATTCGACTACTCACCACGAGAAAAAAAAAATGGTAAAGAACCTATATAACAAACATGTTACATGATATACAAAATAACCTTTATTTTTATTTGTTTTACAAAATCAATAGGAGAGGACAGGCCAAAGTGATCACAATTGAAGTGAAAACGTTGATTCTGCTGAGATTGTTGTTGGCAGCACCACGGTGTATCTGATGGTTGCGATTGTTATTAGCAGCAGCACCTCCTGCATAAACAGGTATAACCCCGCCGCCGGCTGGTACATTCGGAGAGTGACCTGATCCTGGCTCTCCATTTCCATGTGCAGCACCAGCGCCGCCGCCGCCGCCATGAGGGGCTGTATGACTGCCTCCTTCTATCTTACTTCCATTCATTATCTTGCTTTCCTGCATGGTTGCTATCGTAATAAAAAAAAAAACATGAGTAGGGGTGTTTACTCATGGACTCTTGTTTCTTTCAGATAAGTAAGAAAGAAACTAGCAACTAACAAAGCTATGGGAACAAGATTCTCTATACCAATGATAGTTGTAACGTGAGAAAATGAACTCATTTTCTTGGTTTACAATTATTAACAAGTGACTTTATGTCCAGAAATCTAAATCAGAAGCACCCTAAACCTTAAAATATCTTAATATGCAGTACACAGCATAGAGAATTCTGTAGACCAAGACATGATTTGGTATAGGATCCCCCACTAGACAGATAAAAGCCATTGATATGCACTTTTTATTCTAACTGAAGGTGTGGTAGAAGTTAATACCAGCAACTTTAGTTCAGCATTATCTAAACATCTTAGGAGTGGCAAGCAAGGAATATGTAACATTCAAAGAGGTTCCGTGATACCTAATAGGAATATTTTGAGACCAATTGCCAAAAACAGAGAATCTAGATTACCATTATGCTATGGTTCAGTGGAAAAATGCACTTAATGATGTCAAAAGAAAGCTGCTTTAAAAAGCTATTATATACTCTAAATACAGATTAAAAAAATGTTTACAGAAACTGATAAATAAATAGAGGTTAATCATAATTCCAGCAATCAGAACGCTGAACTGATTGCCCTGTAACTCTGTTGGACTTATGTAGTTCTTCAATCAAAAGGGTGTTTGAGAAAAATTAAAAAGAATAAAAATTATAATTGCTTGCTGATAAATATCTATAATTTCAATTTTCTAAACAATCAGCTTATGAATGTGCAACCTTCTTTTATCATAGCTTACTGTTACACAAAGAAAAGCAACTTTCCTATCAAGATTTTTATATAATAGAAGATTTTTAGATCTGTTTATGTACGAGGAAAGAAAGAGGGGACAGGGATGGCAACAAAACAAGAACTTAGGAACATTTTATAGATAATAAAAGAAATTAGGACAGTACCTGTAGGCAAGGTCTTCCGAGTGGGATATGAAGAAGTAAGATCAGTAAGAAAGAGCAATATAACAAGAGAAAATCCAAGTCCTCTAACACCCATTTTGTTTGTTGTTCTAGTAATCCATACAAATGAGATGAACTTCAGTGATCCTTGTTTTATAAGAGAAAACTCCAACAAAGCTTTTCAGTTTGTGGCACACCGAATGGCTAGTAGGTAGAGCTTGTTTAAGACTTGCAGGTTAGAATCTTTTGGAAAGCAAGTATGGCCTTATCTCTATTCTATAAGTGCCCTTAATTATAAAAGTAGAAAAAAGTATTGTAAGTGGCAAGTGGTCCAATTAGTTATGAAATATGCGTAGAGTGGTTTTTATCATCTCACGAGTGGAAGGTTTAACAATCGTGGCCATGAGTCACAAGAATACACTATTATACTATTGCTTTATTTTCTGTTTAAACATGATTTTGATTAAAGAAAGTTATTCCCTTTTCTCCTCCCCTCAAGTCATAGTCATGATAAAGGTAATTAATTTTAGTTGGTCGAGGTTACTCGTTTATTTAAGCAAATTTTGTTTTAAATTTCGCATATGCAGCAACCCATGAGTTAGTGACAGATTATTGAATGAAATTTCAATCTGCAAAAAATCAGATTTACTAGGCAAAAAAGTACTATAAAAAACAAGATAATCATAATGAGGTTGCAAATGATAATTAATTTTTATCTACCATTTAATTGTAGTATGTGGCGGATATATTAGATTCTCCCAAAGGGTCAAAGACTGTTTGCACATGTAACACATGTACAGCTGACTGCCCAAACATGTTAAGTTAATGAGTAGTATCAACCCATGTTAGGGTTTGAATCCTCATTAAATAATACTATATGTAGATCTTTTTTGACTCGAGATACGAAATTATTGATTGCCGCATTCGCGTGATACGATTCAGTTATTTTCAAATGTGAATCAAATTAAATTAGTTTAATAATTAGTTTACTAATTAGATTAAACAAATATTGTGAGTTTAAATTCTGTTTTATACATAATAAAGATACCGTAGAAAAAAAAGTTATTTCCAAATGTGCAAAATCAGACTTATTAATTTCATCGGTGAAGTAAATTAATCATTGAGGAGACTCTTTTTGACCTGTAAACCTAAGCAACCCTGTTCTAAATTCTAATGAAACCATGCCAAGTTGGCTTTGCCTTTAGGTCGGTAGCGTAGCAACACCGATTAATCGTTGTTTCTTATAAGTTATAACTTATAACCAATCCCCTTACATACATTTTGAATTACCGGCCATTTTTCGATTGTCTGATTTTTTCAGTAAACATTGACAGGAAAAGTTTAATTGCAATTCACTAATTCGCTTTTAGTTGTCAATAGTCTTTTAATAAAATACTGTAGTACCGATATTGTTCACAATTCAAAGAATTTGAAACTATTGATCAGAATGACACTGTTTGTGTCATGTGTAATAAGAAATTTGAAACAGTGCAACATCTATTTATTACGTGTGAATATGCTTGGCAAGTATGGTGTTCATGGATTACTTAGGCGGGTAAGGTGTGGTGCATCCCAAGATCCATCATATAACATTTTAAGAGTTGAAAGACGATACTATTGAAAAAAGAGGAGCGCAAAATATGAAATATCTGATTGTGTAAGAATGAACTTATTTTTTAGAATAAGACAACAGTGGTAATGAAATGCATTAATAGATCCTTCTATAGATCCAAAGAGTGGTATGAAACAATAGACATGTCGAAAATAACATAAAAGATAGTAGGATTCTTTTATATTTTATTTGTATGTTCTACCCTAATGGGTTGAGCTTGTTAAAAATAAAATTACTTCCGTGCATAAATAATTAAATAGTACTAGTAGAGGGAAAGTATCATATATAAAAGAAAGAAATATTGAAAAATAAAATAGGAAGAAAACAAAGCACCGTACGTCAAACTAATGAATATGTTAATCATACCAATGCCACGTTTGATTTAAAAAATCAGGGGAAAGAAATGATAGCGGAAGATAGGCACCAAATATATATAATTAAGGGACAACACTTTTTTATACTGTCTATAGACCAAGCTAAATATAACATTAGAGGTAACGTGCATATATAAACTTAGGTAAACATTGTAGGGCCGTATATAATTATAAACCAAACCAAACCAGACATAAATTAGAGATAATCAGATACGAGTATCTCCAAGAGAAAAGAGAGTTCATACAGAGCACATGCTCTGCCTGCTCCTCTGAATAAACATGCATTCTAGTCATTGCTTTTGATCATACATTTACATCCTAAGTTCCTAACACCCAAGAATGAAGGCTGCAATTCCATACCGTTCAATTCCTGATCAAACATTCGGTAAGGTCCCTAGAGAAACAGATTTCTGAATTCTCCATTTGCTAGTTGGCATAACTGATTGTAAGAATTGGTATCTGCAAACAAGGCCACATGCCCACATCAAAACCAAGATAAATATTCAGCAAAAAAAAAGAAAAGAAGACTTCTACAAGATTTCAAACGATTATAGAATTTTTATCGGTGTCTAAATAGAACAATCATCCACTGAATCTAATACATGGTTTAATTTGAGAACAAAATCAATATTGAAAGAACATTCTACCCTAACACTTTTCTTCTACTACAAGACTTACAGAGAATTATAAGAATTTGATCTTTAGTGTCTAATGACTAATTAAAACAATCATCCATTTAATCTAGTATGGGGTAAGTTAAGCTAAAAAAACACAACATTCATACCTTGAAATTTAATTTTGATGTAGTGACAGTGACAGTGCAATTATAATAAGATGATCATGTAAAATTGTTTGCATTAAAACTAAATTCATAACTCTACTTAATACAATTTTCTTTTGGAAAGTAAATTATTAAAACAAAGTAAAGAGGAAAAATCAAAGCAAATAGTGTAATGATTGATACCAAAAGTGGTGCCAAAGTCAGTCCAGATTTCAGCATTGATGGAGTGATTAGTTTCCGCAATACCAATTACTTCAACAAAATTCATAAGAGGGACTTGTGGCAAACCATTCACAGTTAGTTCTTGATCATCTGTGGATTTTGCTGCACTGACCACACCATCACATTTATTCACCTGAACCACCGTTCGTACTTTCTTTCCTATGAACTTTGGAAGCAACTCGCCATTTACAAATACAGCTGGGTTTGAAGTGTCCATTGCCTAAAAGAAAGAAAATGAAACAGATTGAACAGAATCAAACTTCACAATTGGATTCTGATTAAGTAATAGTAATTTACGTAATTAAGTAAAAACCCTAGTTTCAACCTTCAACTTAACCCGTACCACTAAAAAATCCTAAGAATAGTTTCCGCAAGATAAGTGCAGAAAAAGAAACATCCACAGCATCAAAGAATTGAAGTAAAAAACATGAACGGAAAAAGAAAAAAAAGAGAAGTCACCTTGAAATTGAATGATTGAAAACACTAAACCCTTTGCGTTTGAGTTAAAATCTGTGCGGCGGTGGAAAAGAAATATATAAGAAGAGCGGGAAATGAACAATAAACAAGCGGGAAGGCTTCGGTGAACTTTTCTATGTGGCGGGAAATGAATATACTCGGGTTTTTACCATTCTCTCCCAAACTTGAGTGGATCGAAGCAAGTGGATTTAATTACAAGTCTTATTGTACATCTAATTATTTTTTTGTTAACTAAATCTAATCAAATTGATTCAATTCTAGCAGAAATTACTAACGCTTAAAGTAAGTGTGTAAATCTTTTTTTTTTAGGTTCTTTTTTATTGGTGTGTTTTTTTGTCTTTGTCATTTTTTTAATACTACTTATCACGATAAAATTTAAAATGTTAGATTTAATTGTATTTGTATAATTTTTTGGAGTGTTTAAAAATATTTTATATGATTTTGGAATATTTTAAAATATTCTAAAAGATTCTAGAATATTCTAGAAAGTTCCAGAATACCTTAGAATATCATAGAGTATTCTAGAAGAGTGTAAATATATATAGATGTATATAAAAGTATGAAGAGTAGTATGAAATAATCTAAAAATATTTAAAGAATTGTGGTGGAATAAATATTTGTAGTGAAAGTTTTAGATGGTCAATATGAACCGTTAATTATATTTAATCCTAACCATTCATTGAGGAGATAAATAACTATAAACAGGGGATAAGAGTTAGAGTTTGTGTGTGTAAGTCATTTGTAATAAACACTTATGTAATAAAGTATTATTTCTATTGTGTTTTTAGCTTTCTTGTTAAGTATTGAGGGTTAGACTGAATTGGTCTTAACTCAAAAGATTGAATAAGTTCGAGTGCCGGCATGGTAGCGTTGAAGTGTGTTCAAAGTCATGAAAATTTGGCATCAGAGCAAGGTTTGAGAGGGAGTATAAGTGATTTGTGGCCTTGTGGGTATGACTTCTAATGTAACCATGGAACATGTTGAGTCTCAAAGAAAAAGTGATGTTATTCCTTCTCAATAGGGAGGTAAGAAGGCATGTTCTTTAAGTGAGTTTAGAGGTAAAGACTCTAATTTCTTAGAAAATAGAGTTTCTATATTGGAGAATATTCTATCATCTATGGATAAGCACTTCCAAAAGATAGAACACGACAATGAGACTCTCAAGACTCACGTGTTGAGAGAACTAGATGCTCTCAAAGAAAGCATGCTCCAAATAGAAGATAAGCTTGAGTATTCTTTGAAACTATTCGAGGAGGTTCAAATTTGGTTTAAGAAGGCGAGATCCCGACCAACCATTATAAGAAAGACAACAAAGATTGATCTACTAAAGTCGAAGGAGTTCAAGAGCGTGAGGGATGCTCAAGAGGTGGAGAACTTCCTATGACAAATGGAGAGATATTTCGAAGGCTAAGGGGTGATCGAAGAAGCAATAAAGGTACGCACTGCAACTCTCTACTTTTCTAACAATGCTACTTTATGGTGAAGGAGAAAATGCGTAAATATGGAGAAGGGTACTTGCAACATACTCACATGGAAAGATTTTAAAAGAGAGTTAAAAAGGCAATTCTTCTCTGAGAATGTGGTCTATGAAGCAATGAAGAAATTGAGATAGTTGAAGTATAAGAATACGATGAGCGACTACATAAAGGAGTTTACTACTCTTAATCAGCAAATGGACAGAGATACAAAGTTACAAACACACAACACACATAGATATGAACATACACAGTTTTTATTTTGTTTGGCAACACCATACATAACAGTATACTAGTATCCATAAATTTATCAAACTGACAAATTTACCCTCACCAACAACACCACCATATCCACAACCACCATTACCATCTACTAGCAGCATCACTACTATTATCGTATTTATCATCTTCATCATCATCTATAATTATCAAAAAAATGTTGATAAATTTTTTAACAATCATCATTATCTATAAAAATAAAGAGAGAAAAGGCGGAGGCAATAATCACAGGAGAATGATAGAGATAAGGGAGACAGTGAGAGAAGGGAAGAGGAAGTAATGTAGAGGGATGGACGATGCTGCGACTTGTTGTGTCGCGAGGGATGGACGGCAAGAGCGACGAATTTGGACGAGTGGCGACAGCAATGCAGAGGCAGCGCAGATTCGAGAAATGCGACGATAGGAGTGCAGAGGAGAACAAATCTGAGAACGCAACAGAGAAAGAGTGCAACGATGGAGAAAGAGAGGACCGTCGGATGAGGGAGGTATGGTGGCGGCAACGAGATCTATGGCAAATGAACAAGAATCTGGAGGGAGGTAGAAGACTGGAGAAGAAAGAAAAGGGAGTAGAGAAAAAAGGTTAAGTGGAATAGGGTTAAGGTAGGGATAAGGCTGTAAATTTTGAAATTAATTAGGGATAAAAGTAAAAAAAATTGTATCTCAGTGTTCCAACTTTAAAGAGAGACACTAAAAATATGTATTCTGTCATTTTTATGTATAGCTGAATATTATCGTGTCTATTAAAAATTTATGTCTCAATAAACAAATAATAGACATATATCACTATATTTATGTACCAAACTATTATCAATGTCCATGTCTAAGTAAACAAACATAACCTTAAAAACTTAGTTGTGTGACTATTTAATTTATATATTGCTATATTAAGATAAGAATTGATGTCAGAACAAAGAAAAGTATTGTGTCTTTTTTTAGTTGTCATGTACTTGAGTAGTTAATTTTGATTAAGTTATTTTTCACGCAAAAAATTACAAGTAATCTATTTGTTATTTTTTCTAAAATATATATAACTGACTAGTAGTCTTTAAATTCAATAGTAGAAATAATATATATATCTTTTTTTGTATTAAAATAATAGATAAAAAGTAGAAAAAGATAAAATTTTTATCATGTATAACTAAAAATAGATATAAAAAGAAGTGTGGTACAAAAAATAATGTTATTTACAAAACTTTGGTCGATAAATATTATAGTTAAGACATCTCTTTTTTCTTAACAATATTTTTTTTTAAATAAAAAAATAAAAAATAATAAGATATCTTTTTTTTTTTGTAAAATAGATTAAATAACTTTTAATTTAGACATTACATTGCAATTTACCCACACAATATTTAAAGATTCTTATTAATTACTTGATATTTGCTAAAATTTAAACCGAGTATAGCATATTAAAAAATATATAATTTACTACTTGAATTGAACTAACACGTATAATGAGGAGACATCCAAATTCACTATTATGCTTCTGGTATTATGGGTTTAATGGACGCAGAAATAGGACAATGACCTCTTAATTTTAATTTTTTGCATGTAAATTATATGTAAATTTTATTTTAATTTTTTTTAAATTTTATTTTAATCTTATTTTATTGTATAAATTTTTTTTTATCTCTTTTTAAGATTTCATCTAACTCTGTCCCTGAATGGACGAAAAAAAAAAGGATAATTCTGCTGAGAAATCAAAGGAAAATTCTGATAGATAAATGTTTTATTTAAAAAAAAAAACTGATATTCTCAAATTCAATGAGCTTGGTCTTACAGGACCAAAATCAGTCTTCAAAAACACACCTTAGTTTACTTCGGTAAAGCCAAGAATCCGATGCTTCATTAGACTTTTTCAAGAATCCCCATGACACATTCCTAGAATTCTGGTATTCTGTACTGTTCAGGGCATCATGTCAAACACGATCATATATTCATATATGCTGATGCCATGAGATCACAACATACCATAAAAATGAAAGTAAACAAGTGCTACATGAATGTGACCATATTTTGCTTATTGGCACAACAGGCGTATTGTAAAATAACCAGTAGCTACAAGATCATAAATTTCCTAATGCAAACCGTTATGAATTCAAACTCTGCTAAATAAATACTTGCAGTCTTCATAACCTTATATCCCATGAATAATGTCATAAACATAAAGATTCGACAAAACTTTTATACTAACCGACTGTTGACAACCTAATGCAACGCAACCCTCCTTGTTTTTCTAGGTTTGGGACAGATTTTGAACAACTTTTGCAATAAACCATGTCCCTTTATTATTTGTGAATACAAACACATTGACACTAGCATATAGTTCCAAAATAACTCGCAATCCTGACACATAAGATAGCTTAGAAGAACCAACAAAAAACATACACAACACTTAGCATAGATCGCCCTCCTTATGGGTGTAAATGACACAATCAGATTTTGGGTATGAGACACATGTGAGGAGATAACCCTTTTCCGTTTGCTGGTCATCCAAAAAGGATTGATCAGATTGATCCACAGAGCCCGAAACTATTTGGCCAGCACAAGTAGAGCAGGCACCGGCCCTGCACGAGTAAGGCAGCTCGAGCCCAGCATTCTCGGCCGAATCCAAAATGTAGGAGTCATCGGGGGCTTCAAATTCGTTCTCTTCGCCATCGGGCCCAATCAGTTTCACTTTGTATACTGCCATCGCAGACACTCTAAAGGAGGAGGAAGATTTCAATCCGAATACTTTGGAGGCGTTCTTCACTGAGCTCAAAGATGATGAACTCTTAATAAGAGCACAAGATCTCCTTGGAGTTGTTGCTCCATTCAAGGAAGCTGCTGGAATTCTCACAGTGGACAGGTTCACAATTGACATTTTCACCTGAATCTGATTAAAAAGTTGCAAGATCGAGAACAATTATATACCCATCAATAGAACTACGACCTAAAAGAAGAGCTTACTTTCTTTGCATTCTCACCGTTAGCGCCCGACTTAACACTAGTAGCACAGGAAAATAAGATAACACTCATGGAAGAAAAGCACAATAACATGAAAGTGGGCTATGACACCATGCACCAAACTTTACTATTGTAAGCTCAAAAAAGGTAAAAACTCAAGTGCAGTCGACTTCATTCTGAGAGCCGTCAGATGATTTGACTGATTTAACTAAATTTTCATGTAACGACTCTCAGATATCAACTTCACATGAAGTCGATTTCACCTTGAGTTTTCACCCTCAAAAAAATATATGACCTCATGGGAATCAAACAGGTGATGGTGTATGATTAAGGATACATTTGAAAGGAGGGAGGAAATTTAACATATAATTTCACATGAACCTCAAAGCATTAAAAGAATTTAGATGCATCAATACAGTATACAGAAGCCATGAGTTCAGCTCATGAAACTGAATTCAAGCCCCCCAAGGGGTTAATTATTCAATTATTAACTCTCAGCTTTACTTCATGAACCTACACAAGAAATTTTTACATTTTCACGTGTTTAATCCTATAATTTAGGAATACAAAATTGAATAGGTTGCTAATTTGCTATGATCCCTATGACCCCATCTTTCCATCTAGAGAATTCTAAGTTTGGTGAAAATTAAATTCCCTTTGAATAAAACAACAGAAGATACCACAGATTAATAGAAACATAACAAAAGGAAAACTAAAGATAAAAAATAAATAGGTGGAGGGAGAGAGAGAGGGGCTCACAATTGAAGCGATGAAGTTAAGTGCTGGGAAGTGTGCGCGAAGGAAGATGCGAGAAGAGGGGGTTATATATAGAGTGAGAGAGAGAGAGAGAGGCGAAAGGGTTGAAGTCAAGATCGCAAAAATTGAAAGTGACCTTTTGAGGTTCGGTGAGACAAAAACACAACCGAACTCGCGTCCACTTGTGCATACATAATTAGGAGTGTACCTCTAGCTGATAAATAGGAAATTTGTTATAAAAAAAAATTATTATCTTAATTTTTTAAATTTTAAAATAAAAAATACAAAGATTAATTTGAGTTGGCTTATGTTGTAATTAATTTTTTAAATGTTTTTCTTAAAATAATATGACCCTAGTACGCTACGCAAACGCAGCCCCCTCTCTGTGGCTTGGCCTTTGGAAGCTAGTACCATTCTATTTGCTTTCTTGTTTGGGACTTTTGGGTCACATCTTTGATTTTGACTTTTGTTTATTCTTTGGAAAAATACACTTCTCAATTTAATATGATCACATGGGAGATGAATTACACAAGAATGATATAAATATAATTTATTCTGCCAGCAAATTAGAAAAAGTCAGTTGTACTTTTTTAAAAAAATTGAAAATTAAAAAGAGAATTTCGTCCCTACAAATTATATTTTAAGAGATTGAAATTTTAGAAAAAAGACCACCATTTGTTTAGGACGAATTCACTTCTCGTAAATAAATTTGTGATTCTCCCCTCTTAGAATTGTTTGAAAAATGCTAAGTGATTTCTGTTTTTTTTTTTCATTTTCTGTAAATCAGTCATGATCTCCATTTTGGAGGATTTCACCTATCAATCAACCATATTAAGTGTTTACCCAAAAAATACAGTCATATTTGGATTTTTTTTAAAAAGGTAAAAATTAAAAAAAAAGTTAGAAATTGATGTTTTTTTTTTCCTTTTTGAGAAAATATAAGCAATGATCTCATTGATTTATTTTTATTTTATTTGTTAATTGATTACATTTGTGGCCTGATATATGTAAATCATATAAATAATAAGTGAAAACAAAAAGCTTGAGATAGGGACTCGAGTTTATATTTGTTCATTCCAAATAGACAGCTCAAGAGTTGATATAAATCATGATTACTACTCCCTAATGAGTCACTTATTACACTTGGAATCAGTACTTGCAGGCACTGTAATGAAATTACTTCTACATCAGTTCAAGCTTTTCATAACATTTAGAACCATTTCATCCATCAGTTCCAGCAGCATAATCAATTGGAACTTGGAAGCAGATAGAACAATTGGGAACCAGATATTAGGATAGTTACATAACATGAATCTTGAGAAAGAAATGGCACAAGGAGAGAATACATTCTTTTGGTTCTTAATTTTGGTATTGTTTGTAATACCTTTGTAGTAGGATTGAGCAAAAGAATCAGGACAACTCAAGGAACCTACAACAATATATCATTGCCTCTTTGGAGCGGACAACCTGTGCTTGGACCATTCTTCAAGAGCCTTGCGATGGAGGGCATTCATCCGGATGTAAGGCCGTTTTTGTTTGATCAGCTTCTCAGCATTCTTCCAATCCTCTGCAATACCCAGTGCCACTAGCAATGCACACATAACAGCAACACTTCTTCCATGACCTTCAAGCGGGGCGGAAAATGAAGATTATTAGTTACATCAGCTTATGATGCAAGCATAATGCCAATTCAACATCTTGTATTTTAGATAAGTTGTATATAGTTTCTCCAGGATATTATAGGTATTATAAAATGTTGGCAAAATTGAAGTTTTCAAATAAGAGAAAGTATTGTGAAGATAACTCCTTTTGCTACTCAAAACACAAATGTCAGTGCAGGGGAATATAAAGAAACCTAGTAATGTGATAGGGTCACTTTTCCACTTGCTTTACTCATCTGCATATTGAACATATTTTCAATGTATTATAGTACCATGATGGCATGATCTGACAAAAGTGTGGATGTGATAACCCTTAATCACCTCAAGTTCTTTCCACTGGCAATTTAAACCAAATTTCGTTGTGGATGACAATAGTATCCAATGCCCTAAACTTGAATTGTTGTCATACTAATCTGATTCTTTCTTCCTATGCTTCTCTCAGTGCTCTGTTGATTCCGCCAACCCACTGGGGATCTTATAGTTCAAAACACGCCGAAACACTTAGCCAAAACAAATGACGTTTTAAAATCTTTGGTCTGTACGATTCCTCTTATTTGAACTATCTGTCTACTATTTTCCATCCTTGACTTCGTTACACTCTTCCAAATTCTGGCAGAAGTGAGTTTTACTCATAGGATGGGGACAGCCGGACAGGGGACCTTCTTTGTTCTGTCATGCAAGCAACGAGAACAGATCATTCTGAAAGTTTATTTCCCCTCTTCTAACGAAGTAGCCTTAGACCTTGACATAGGTCAGAGAATTTTTCACTTTATCAGGACCTTAAACTAGGGATTTAGAGTCTGATCAGCTTTCAGTTCATGTCTTCATCTCTCTTATATAAAAATTTGAGTGTATTCACTCTGTAAGCCCTATTCTTTAGTTTCTTCTAAATCAATCCCTAGACATCAGAGGAACCTCCTTGACAAACACATAAGAAAATGCAAAACTCCTTCTAATCTCAAGTCCTTTCTGTACTTGGACTATTATTAAACTCTGTGTATTAATTAACACCAGATAAACATCAATAAAGTAAATAGTTCCAATCCTAGTAAAATTCAAAGAACTAATCATTACTTTATGCCTAAGAAACGGTAACAGATTAATGATCAAAATAGTCTCTCATCATTAAGTAGCTAAAAGGGACTTCATTTTCAGACCAGCATTGCAATCCAACATGAAAACTCAAAAAAATGTTAGTTAAAGTTTGATAATTTACCATAAGCACAGTGAATAAAAATAGGTTTATTGAGGTCTCTCTTCTTAGAAGCCCACTTAACAGCAGATTCAATATCAGAGGGCTTGGGTGACCTTGTATCCCATGTGGGAATGCACAGATAAGGAAGCCCAGAGAACTCCTCCAACCTCGGGAACTCGCAGGTGCAATCAACGATGGCAGGGTCGCCAGGTGGCAGCTTCTGGCGCGACGATGGCCACCCTCCGACGAAGAGTCCAGGGTGGACTTCAGTGTACGGTGGTTCACCGCTTCGGAGCCTTCGAAGCGCGGAGAAGACTCTGACGAAGTACAAGTAAGGGCTGAACATCATGAGGGACCAGATTGGGAAGGTTCCATCGGTGTCCTTTCCTAAAAGCATGGGAAGGTCAATGGAGGGGTGAGATGCGATCGAGACCAAGAACGAAACGAGTGATGCGTAGAGGAATGGCGCGGAGATGAGGGTGTAGCCATGGTTCTTCAGGTACACGAAGCACAGTAATAGCGCCGTCGCTTTCAGTGCTATCAGAACTGATATTCCCACCGCCATGGGTTGAGATTGAAGATGGTGTGTGTTTGGAAGGTGAATGAAATGGTTGCAGAGATGAAGGCAGTGTAACCTAGATAGAAAGTCAACCAACTATGGAAGAATGAAAAAAAAAAAAACTCAGAGTTCTTTTGCGTCTCTCATTTCTGTGATACAGATACTATTTGAAGGCGGGGTAAATTACAAAAATGGTTGCGAAGCTGAGAAAAAAAATAGACGAACGATGAAAGTGAAAAAGTGGCGTTACAGTCGGATGTTCCTGATCACCGGAGCAATACAGTGCTTTACATTTTATATAAATTAAAATTACAAAAGTTAATTAAATTTTTATTTTCTTATTTTACCAATATGAGTTCCGGTAGTAGCCAAACTAACTCCAACTAATTAATTAAAAAATACATATAAAAAACATAAACAAACCAAGGGAGAACAATTTTACAGAAATAAGCCAAAGCAAAATCTGATTCATCAATCAATCAAAACACATCTCTAACTGGTTCGAACTCAGTTTCCACGTAATTCGAACCAAATAGGTTCGAATTACACATTGTAACTGAGAGCCACATAATTCGAACCAACTAGGTTCGAATTCGAACTTAATTGGTTCGAATTACACTGAAGAAATAGTAACCAAGTAATTCGAAATAGGATGGTTCGAATTACTCAGAATTCATTCCACAGCAATTTAAGTTACGAACATAGTTTTCGCATCATGTCTTAATAAAACTCGTACAGTTATTTATTCCGGTGTGCATTAGACATACATTTCGTTTAAAATTGCGTAGACAGAACATATTCATTAACTAAAATTCCATTCAAAGTACATCGCACTAACGTTAACAAATTCTATCAGTCACCAACTACAACTAAGAATACCGATAATAGTGGAATCTAAACGCGAAATTGAAATAACAAAACTACCAAAGCCACCAATACACCTAATCATGTCCCTCTGTGTGCTCTGCTCCTCTGAGCTGTGAGCAACTCCGACGTGTGTGGCCGGGCTGCCGACAAAGCCCACATCTCTTTGGCCGGTTCAGATCTGCCTCGTCCATATTGGTCCGTATCCGAGTGGACCTCGGACGACCCTCTCTTGCACGCCTCTTGTTGGGGTCAGGGATGACAGTCGGCCCGTCATACGGTGGCCAGAAACCCTCTGGAATGGGAGGTGTGAAACCCATCCGATACACACTGAAGACCGAACTAAGACGATACACCTGGTGGACGTAAGGCTCCCATGTAAACCGTGAGTAGGCACAACATGCCAGTGCGTGGGAACACGGGAAATGAAAAGCCTGGAAGTATCCGCAGTCACATGTGTGAGATGCAAGCGAGACTCTGTAGCTACCCAGTGAGAAAGAACCAGTCGGAGTTGTCTCTGCGACGGTGAACTCGGAGTTATCCCTGTTGTACACAGTAACCGTGAAGCACCTAGCCGTCTTCAAGTTGGCCTCTATACATTTCACCAAGTGCTGACTAAATTGTGCTCTGGTTCCCATCTGTGCCTCAGCCTCTCTCCCTTTGCGAACAAATAATTCGGCCAACCTTTCGTATGTTGCCTTCACTAGCGAGCAGACAGGAAGGTTTCTGACACCCTTGAGGATCGAGTTCACACACTAAGATATATTCGTCGTCATGTGTCCGAATCTACGCCCCTCATCACAATGCTGTGTCCACAACGAATACTCAATCCGGTTCGCCCAGTCACACATCGCCGGGTCTTCGGACCTAAGAATATCAAGCCAGTAATGGAACTCGACCTCGGTCTTAGCGTACGCCGCATTCACAAGTAGCCTCCTTGCATCTTTGCCCTTGAAGGTGAGGGCGAAATTTGCCGCAACATGTCGAATGCAGAATGCCCGGTATGCAGACGGAGGTAACCAGCCTCCGTCAGGAGCCTCAAGCGCGGCCTTGATGCCATTATGCCTGTCCGAGATAACCAGCAGACCCGGCTGCGGTGTCACATGCTGACGTAGGTGGGAGAGAAAAAAGGACCACGACTCAGCATTCTCACCCTCGACTAATGCGAATGCAACAGGGAGTATATTGGAATTCCCGTCCTGTGCAATCGCGACAAGCAATGTTCCCCCATACTTGCTATACAGATGGGTGCCGTCAATACTAACTAGGGGCTTGCAATGACTGAATACCTCGATACACGGTGAAAACGTTCAGAATAGTCTGTGAAAATAAGCTCGAGACTCGTCTGACTGTCCACCGACACGAACAGGGCTCGTCCTTATGACTGAAACAGTACCAGGCATCGTCAACTGGACTCCTAACACCCACCTTGGGAGCTCGTTGTACGACTCATCCCAGTCACCATAGATGAGGGCAACAGCCTTCTGCTTCGTCAACCAGACCCTCATGTAAGTTGGCCTAAACCCAAAGTGTGCGGCGGTGGCATTTAGGAGCACCTTGATGCTGACGGATGCATCAGCCCTAACCATTGGCATAATGAATGCCGATATCACATGGTAATCCAAACTCCTGTGGTTGCTGGAAATGGAGGTGGCGAGACAAGTATGTAGTCCGTTGTAACGTTTGACCTCCCAAAGTCCCTTGCACTGTCGGAGACTAAGCCGAATCAACCATGTGCACCCATTGCCGAACTCAGAACACTTGCCCACATACCGGCGATAGTCAGACTCCACGACCTTGTACTGTACCCCTCGACGAATGCTGTAAGTCTTGACACTTAACAGGGCCTCTTCTTTATCCGAAAATTGCTGACCAACCTAAAACTCTGTCAAACCTGCAGACCCTTCAGCATCTCTAGCGCCAAATCCAGCCGGCTGCCCAGGAACCCCCTCCTGCCTCATGGCATCCAAGTCCAAAGAGGAAAAATGTGGAGGGTACTGCTACGTGCCAGAGCTAGAACCACCGCCCGCCCCAGCAGGCTCACTTGCTCTAACATCATCGCCACTGTCATCAGCAATCATATCCGGCTCGACATCATCGTCCTCTGGATCATCTAAGAATCTATCTCCAACCCCAGACGGTGCAACACACTGTTAAGAGGTCCCCAGATGTTCCCCTTCTCCGACCTCGTCGCCTACACTGCCGTTGAGATCAACAGCGAACGAAGGGGAGGCGACATGTTAGACGGGTGGCTCGTACGCAGGGACGGAGGAAGATGCAACGGCAGGTCTGGAGCTAGAACCGGCTACCGTGCCTAAAGTGGTGGTGTTCCGGTTCGAACCCCAGAGCTGGACACCTCGTCAACCAACTTTGCCAACAGTTCTGGTGTCCTCACCTCTGGAAACTGCCGGCGACAATGAAACATGACCTGCAAGTCCTCATCACTCCCGATCGTGAAACAATCGTACTTTACGATTTCCTAGAGCACCGTGATTGGAATTCGATAAAAAAACTTCTTAACCCGTTTCACACCTTCTAGACCAAGTTTCAGCAGTACAGAGCTAACAAGGTCCTCATACTTCGTCGTAGGCTTGACGATAATACAGAGAAGATCATTATCAGTGAACGTCACACCGGAACGAGTTTTCCTCTTAATGGATCCTCTGTGGTGAACCAACACTACAAAACTCTCCTCACTAGCCATCTTACCCCCCTCTAATGATAGCAACTCACATTCACACCATATATATATACAGGTCTGGTCCTCACCAATTTGAACCAGCCTAGTACGAAATATGGTCTGTGTAATTCTAACCAAACTGGTTCGAATTATTTCATCAGTGTAATTCGAACCAAATTGGTTCGAATTATGAAGATAGAGTTTGAACCAAATTGGTTCGAATTATGTGGCTATGGGTTACAATGTGTAATTCGAACCTATTTGGTTCGATTTACATATAAAGTGAGTTCGAACCAGCTTGGTTCGAACTACATAAAAATGTACTTTAGTTGATTGATGAATCAAATTTTGCTTTGACTAATTATTCTCCCTTTAGCTTGTTTATATTTTTTATTCTTATTTTTGGGTGTCTAAACAATAAAAAAACACACAAAGCAAAACACATGAGGTTACTTCTACAGTTCTACCTCGATATCTCCATTTAATTCGTAACTTTATTTATTTTTTTAAATATTCAGTTAAATTATATGTTTTGATAATAATTCCTGAATTTTGTTAACTAAATTTAACAATTTGATATTTACACTCATAAAAAAAAAGTCATAAAAAAGATAAAAATATTCAAATAGTTTGTTTCACATATTATATTTCTCAACAATTTTAAGTTAAAACAAAGTTTTTCTAAACTAAAAAAACTCATATCAAATAACTGATTAAAAAAAAGAATTATTAGAACAACTCGTAATCTAACTCCGTTAGAATTTCTAATAAGATAATTGAATTCAGTTAAATTTAAATTAATAAATAAACTAACATTACAATTTACTTTAAAATTATTACCTACAAAAGATTTTTTTTCTTGACTAATTAGTTGAAAAACATGTATGTTAGAAAGAAAAAAATTTTTACTATCTTAATTTTTTGAATTTCAAAATCAAAAATAAAATAAAATTGATTTAGTTGATTTATATTATAAAAAGTTATACGATTTAATTTTTTGAATTGGATTTGCTAGAAAATCATGAATGAAGCTAACTCCAACTAAGGTTGGAAGTGAGCCGAGCTAGAACAAACTCAAGCTCACCTCACGAAAATTGAGTTTGACTCACGGCTCGACTTATTAACAATCGAACCTATTTCGTAAGCTCAAGTTTGGCTCAATGAAAGCTCACGAGCTAGCTCGAACTCACGAGTTGGCTCAAATACTAGCAACATAATCTATAATTCTATATCAATAAATTTTAACTTATATATATTAAAAAATATTAAAAAAATAAACTTAACATATTGTCTATCTGTCAATAATTATAATTTTTTATTTATATCCTACATCAAAATTATATATAAAAATGACTATAAAATTTTAAACAATTAAGAACATTAATATATATGTAAAATTATATATTATTATTTTATATATATTAAATTATTAATACGCATACTCTATATGCATTTAATCTATACTTTTAACATTATATATATAATCGAGCCAGCTCACAAGCTAATGAACTGAGCTTATCCAAGCTCAACCTCGACTCATTTAATTTATGAGCTCAAATCCAAGCTCAAGCTTGGATCACCAGCTCACGAGTTTAGTTTATTGAGCTATTAATAAGTCGAGCTCGAGCGAATTCATGAGCTGACTTGACTCACTTCCAACCCTAACTCCAACTAACTAATTAAAAAATAGATCTGTTATAAAATAAAACAAAAAATAACCACCACTACTTTTATTTTTTAAATTTTAAAATCACAAATAAAAGAGAGTTGGCTTATAGCCTTATACTATAATTGGCTCTTTAAACTTTTTTTTTATTTTAAAATAAAAATAAAATGGAATTAGTTTATATTGTAGTTAATTCCTTAAGCTTTCTCTTTACTAATTTTAAAATTTTAGATATATATGTTAAAAAAATTTTAAACTGTTTTTTTTTAAATAAAATTATTTATTTTTAAAATTTGATAATTTTAGATTTTTTTCCCAAAACTTTTTGTTGTGGCTGAAAATTCGTTAAAAAAATAATTTTTTTTCTAATTTTGTCATATAAAATTTTTAAGTATTTATTTAAATATTTTTATAAAACTTAGACTAAATGCAAATTTATTTATAAAAAACAAATTTATTTGTTATTATTAAAAAAAATAGCGTTTGATTATTTTTATTATATTTACAAATTTTTCTAAACTTACTTTTTTTTGTATCTTTAAGTGTTATTTTTCTTAAATACATAAAATTTTTGCATGGTAATAATATACCATTTGAATATTCTTTGATTTGAACTAGCCACACCTTGAATTTGATTTTAATTAAATGAATAATTATAATAAAATTTACTATTAATAATTGAATATTAAATTTTACATGTGGACTGAAACCATACTTTTAACAAATAATATACGAATAAATATTTGAAAATAGAAATAAAAAATATTCTTTATTAATTAGTCGAAAAAATTTGGCCTAGAATCATTTTTCAATTACTAAATGAGATAAAGGCTTGTTTAGGTGAGTTCATAAAAGAAGATTTTTTTTGAGTTTATAAAAAATCTTATGAAAAAGTAAAAGTAATTTTATGTTTAGATATCTCATATAAAAATTTTTTTTTATTTATCAAGTATGTTTGAGTATAACAATATAAAAGTACTTTTTGTTTATTTATTATATAAAAAATATATTTTTCTAAAAAAAATATTTAAAAAAATGTAAATTACAACTTATCAAAAAAAATATTTTTTATTTTTTTAATAATTTTATTTTTACTACTAAAAATTGACTAAATACGTTAAAAAAAATTTGTTTTTATCAAAATAATATGCCCAAAATTTCAAAGTCTTGATTAGTGGTTTTAGAAAATTTATTCGCAAAAAGAATTTTCCAAGCTGACAAGTTAAACCGGGTACACCCGACCCGCAACATTCTTCAGCTGGAAATGGAACCGAAACAGTGAAACTGAAACCAAACCGCCATATGTTGCAACTCCAAAACTGAAGCTAATTCAATTCTTACGCTGCTTTCTTATCACACAAAAATCGAAACTTCTCTTTATGATCCCGCCAAAAGTATAAACAAGAATCCAACTTACAAAGATAAGTGCATTGTGACAGAGAATATGGAACCGAAGCAAGAGACAGTGAAGAACAATGATGATGGGGTTTCGGAGGATCTGACTCTGAATCAGGACGAAGATGAGTTCGATTCCAAGGAGAGGGTGCTCCACAAGTACTTCCTCCAAGAGTGGAAGCTCCTCAAGTCACTCCTTGACGACACCGTTTCAAATGGCCGTGTCTCTGATCCTTCATCTGTTCACAAATTCAGATCCATTGTACGCTCCTCCAACCCAATTTATTTATTTATCTATTGTTTATATTTTCTGCTAATTTTATTTTTATTTGTTTATTTATATTGTGTGAAGTTAGGATGGTGATTTATGTTCTCGGTTGAAATAAGAGTCACTTGGACACTGTAGCGAGAGAAGGAGATAGTGAAATTCAATATCATGTTTGTTGGTTCAGATACTAGTACTAAAATTTCTGTCTATGTTTCCAAAATTTTAGTATTTCAGTACTTCCAAATAATGGAGACACATGACTAAAATTCTTAGAGATGAAGACTGAAATTTTAATAAGATTTTATACCTAAAAATACCCTCACTTTAATTAATTAATTCTAATTTTATTCTTTGTGCAAATTAAATTAGAGTTTCATTCTTGTTTTAATTTCTATCTCCTATCTTGTACCAAATAGGATACTGAGATTTATTTCAGCCTCTGTCAGTCTCAGTCTTTTCGTCTCTGTCTCTCCACCAAACGCTACTTAGCAGTTTTCTGTTGCATTCCTTTTGTACTGTTTGAATGTGGATGCTGGGTTGAGTAAAATGTAAAATGATGTGTAAAGTGTTTTACTATCTTTTTTGCATAATGTGTGCTATGCTTAACTGTGAAATTTGTGCATTGTTCCTTTATATGCAGATAGACAAGTATCAAGAGCAGGGCCAACTTATAGAACCTTACCTGGAAAGTATGGTTTCTCCACTGATGAACATTATTCGTTCCAGAACAATTGAACTCGGGGTAGCTTCTGATGAAATTCTTGAAATAATCAAGCCGATATGCATCATTATATATTCACTAGTCACAGTTTGTGGATACAAGGCTGTGATTAAGTTCTTTCCCCATCAAGTTTCGGATTTGGAACTTGCTGTATCTCTATTGGAGAAGTGTCATCTTACAAGTTCTGGAACAGCACTGAGGCAGGAAAGCACAGGAGAGATGGAAGCTAAGTGTGTGATGCTACTATGGCTTTATATACTTGTATTGGTGCCTTTTGACATCTCCACCGTTGACACCAGCATTGCCAACAATGAAAATCTCAATGAATTTGAGCTTGCCCCTCTTGTGTTGAGAATAATAGGGTTCTGTAAGGATTACCTTGCAACTGCTGGTCCCATGCGTACTATGGCTGGACTAGTGCTCTCAAGGCTACTTACTCGGCCAGATATGCCAAAAGCCTTTACAAGGTTTACACGAATATTTTTATAGCTTATTCATTGTTAATTCAGCTTTCTATCTTCATGCTTTGAATATTTGTCTCTTCCAATGATGTGGTATCATACTGCATTAATTCTTTATGGCTCATGTTTACATATGTAAGAAATAAGAAACTAGTGAGTAGCATGTTGAAAATTTAAACTATTTAAGCTGCTAACTTTTATTTCAAACTAGTAGCTTTTAGGTTAGTTAGTGTGCGCATAAAAGCACTCTATGTATCTATCGTTGAGGGAAGAATGTCTCATAAGTGATGAGAGATAGATGAGTAGGCATATTACAGTTAAAATTCACTTTCTCAAGAAGGGCACCAAATTTGTTACATAATGGCAGATTCTTATTAATATCATTAGATCTCGTTATCTATAATTTTCGGTATGCCCTGCTTAGTGGAAAATGACTTGGTGGTGGTCATTATTATTCATTTGTCCCAAGTAATTATGTATTAGGACTTCAGAAATGTTTGGATCTGCATTCATTCTTGCATTTGATGTATAGAACTAGTTGTTTCCGTGATATCATGCGAGAAAATCAATCCTGCTGCTATTTCTGCCAAAACTGACTTTTGACTGTTTCAGCTTTGTTGAGTGGACTCATGAGGTCATGTCTTCTGTAACCGAAGATATACTCCATCATTTCCAATTACTTGGTGCCGTTGAAGCAATGGCTGCTATTTTCAAGGTTCTGCTTTTATTGCTTTTCTGCAAATAGATTCTGCTTCCTTTCAGAACTAAGAATGATGACACATGTCAATGTGTATTGAATGAATGCACCATTTAGCTTCAGGAGATGATCTAGCGTCTCTATCTTCTTCTTTCTTTGGGCATCAAAGAAGTCTTTTCTAAATAAAGTCTTCATAATATTTGATGATTCTAACTGTTATAGCATAAATTGATTAAATTCTCTAAGCAGGCTGGCAGCCGGAATCTCTTATTTAATGTAATCCCCGTTGTTTGGAAGGACACTTCAATATTGTATAAGTCTTCAACTGCAGCTCGAAGCCCTTTACTTCGCAAGTTTATAATGAAGTTAACCCAACGAATTGGGCTCACTGCCCTTCCTCATCGGTTGCCCTCATGGCGATATACGGTTAGGTTTTATGTTATCCATGTCTGATCTGTTATCTTAAAAGTGCAACGACACTCTTTTTTGGGGGATGTGTGTACTTGCAAATGTTCTTATCTATTTTTTGTTTATTTTTTTCTTATGGTTTATATATAAAGCCATAAGAACTAATAGTGATACTTATATGCGCTATCTGGAAATGTGTCTTCTGCTGACAAAACATCAATTGCTCCTCATGCAAGTTAAGAGCTGTACATAGAATTTGAAACAGAAAAGGAATAATGAGATTAGAGCCATTATTGGTGGTGAAAATATGAATAGCACTTAATAAACAATGGTTCAGATTTGTGAAAATTTTAATATTGACAGTGAGTTCATAGAAAAGATTTAATAATGAAATTTCACATTTTTGAAGATTTGTTTTACTAGTATGCTAAATTGTGGACTTTGCAGTGTGCTCAGTTGTTTAAATTACTACTAAAAGTTGAGAGTTATGACCATATCTTATGCCTAGCTACTTTCTGAATTATTATTTGTTCCGCTGCATCAATGGAAATTGTTTTAAATGTCGTCTGTTGTCAGCTTTTTCTCCCGAACTTGAAGGATGACTTGGAAAGTTCTTCTACCTCTTTCTTCACTACAATAGAATATAATGGGCAGCTTAGTACCCCATCTAGTGGGATAATGCTTTGTTGTTGTTGTAGCAGGGTTTTTAACAAACAAAAATGTTATTGTCTTTTCATAAGCAACTGTAGAGCCTTCAGGTCTGTCTATTTTCTTGCTCTGACGACTGTATGCCTGTCATGCAGGGAAGGACTACCAAACTAAATGTTTCTCTGAATACATCCATTTCAATTGATCAGTCCAATATGGCTGCGTATGGCAACTCCTACAAATCAAATGAAGTTATAGATGGGGCAGAAGATGAAGATATGGAGGTTCCAGAAAATGTTGAAGAGATTATTGAGATGTTGCTATCTGGTTTAAGGGATATGGTATGTCTAAAAGGTTAGATTTTTATAGTGAATTTTTGTGTTTCACCTCTGTGCTAAGTTGCTGACATTAGATATATGAAGGATGATGTTATGTCTGGTTACATGTAAATGATGATACATTACAAAGCAAACTGATGTTTGTTGCTTGATTTCTTTGTAAATGGTTTGTATAAATTAGTTGTCTAAGCTATTGAAAGTTGTAATGACTTTGTTGACATTGTCCATTTGTTATAATTCCAATTACTGAAATATTGTTTTCGGTTATAGGATACCATTGTCCGCTGGTCTGCAGCTAAAGGCATTGGGCGTATAACTTCACGATTGACATCATCTCTTTCTGAGGAGGTTTTATCATCTGTTTTGGAGCTATTTTCACCTGGTGAGGTATGGTACTTGACTATAATTTCATATAGGCTCTTGACCTAACAACTATATTTTACTAGCTAAAGTTACATTCCACTGCCTAGGTTTTCATTTGCATTGCAGTATAATTATACTATGCCTAACTATTTTCTGATCCTCTATTATAGCTTACATGCATCACTTTTTTCAGGGTGATGGTTCCTGGCATGGAGGCTGTTTAGCTTTAGCTGAACTTGCTCGTCGAGGCCTTCTCTTGCCTATTAGTCTTCCTAAAGTTGTTCCTGTTGTTGTGAAGGTGATGCTTAAATTTATAGATGTATCCATAGGTTTAGAGATATAAGATTGGGACTTAAAAAGTTATTATAGCAGCTTATAATTGTTTAGTTGGTCAAATTACTTTATTAATGCTGTATCATGACATTAGCCGACATTATCTTGGGGGACAAAGCTTTGTTATCGTTGTTACGTTGCTCCAAGTAAGAATCTAAGGACAATTCTGACACCTTGCAGCAGCTTATTGCAACACAACATATATGATAGGAATGAAATTGTAAAAGATAGAATATAAGAATGGAGTGAATCTTCTACTAATTTAAAGTTTCTTTTCTTACTCTAGGGTACATTGCCCTATCTTTTGATGCCTATGAAGCTTAAGACATCTTCCCTTTCCTTGACAGTATTATAGCTGGTGTTCTCAATTTTCTAGTTGGCCCGATAAATCCTTCCAATCACACTTTTGATTTAACTAGACCCTTTACTACAATGTTAATAATGATAGTTTTCCCTTATTCTTTGCTGTTGTTGCCAAAGATTTGTTTCATTGTTGTTTTCTTCTAAATTTGAACTATGTTGAGCAGTTGTTTGAGATACAACAGCTATGTAATGGTTGAAATTTTAAACAAAATTTTTTAATCAGGCGCTACACTATGATGTTCGGAGAGGTCCACACAGTGTTGGTTCTCATGTACGTGATGCAGCTGCATATGTATGTTGGGCATTTGGGCGTTCATATTATCATGCAGATATGAGGAGCATCTTAGAACACCTTGCCCCACACCTCCTTACAGTGGCATGCTATGACCGTGAGGTCCATTTATCTTTCACGCCCTTCTTGTGACTTGATTTTGTTCTAGAATGGTTGAGATTCATTCCATCATTCCACGTGGACAGAATGTCCTAATCAACCTGTGATCTTAGGTTAACTGCAGAAGAGCAGCAGCAGCTGCTTTTCAGGAGAATGTTGGACGGCAAGGGAATTATCCACATGGCATTGACATAGTGAATACTGCAGATTATTTCTCACTTTCTTCTCGAGTACACTCCTATCTTCATGTTGCCGTCTTCATTGCTCAGTATGAAGGATATCTTCTTCCGTTCGTGGATGACCTGCTGGATAGAAAAATTTGCCACTGGGTATGCTTTACTTCTAGCTCAATTGCTCACATGTTAACCCTAATTGCACTTGCATTCTAGTTTACCTTCCAAGTAATATAAGTTGATACTGATTTCTGCACATTGAATAATAAAATTGTTATAGGGAAATCATACACAGCAAAGCAACATTGGAATCTTCCCAGAATGTGTATGCTTTATGGTTTACTAATATGAAATTAGATTTAATTTTAAAGTAGGGAAAAAAAAATGAAAAAGGAGTTATTTCCCATGTAAAACTCTTCTATTCTATAGATGTGACTACAGAGGATAATAGAACCTTTTAGTTTTGTGCATTATATTTTACCTTCTAAGTAGTATTATTCCTTGAATTTTTGTCACACATGCACACAAATCCTTGCATTATGTCATACTTTGGGGATAAATTTGTTCATATTCTCTCAGTTATTAACAGTTTATGGTTATTCCTTTTACTGTGTTGTTTCAATTTATCTTTAGGATAAAAGCTTGCGAGAACTTGCTGCAGAGGCTCTTTCTTTTCTTGTAAAATATGACCCTCAGTATTTCGCAAACACTGTCATGGAAAAGTTAATTCCTTGGACTCTTTCATCTGATTTGTGCATGCGCCATGGGGCTACTCTAGCAACTGGGGAGCTGGTTCTGGCTTTACATCAATGCAGCTTTGCTCTTCCTTCTGGTTGGTACTTTCTTCTTGTAACTTCTTATTATGCTGTTATTAGTGGTAGTGAAACAGACCTGTTCTATTAAAATAAAAGAATCGGGAAAATAAGAGGAAACTGTATAGAACTCTTAGTACTGAAATATATACAGATATTATGAGTTTAAGGTAATGAGTTTCAAAATTTTATACAATTTTTAGCAGAAATTTGACATTTTTATTGTCATTGACAGATAAGCAAAAAACTCTTGCTGGTGTTGTTCCTGCAATTGAGAAAGCACGGCTTTATCGTGGAAAGGGAGGAGAGATAATGCGTTCAGCTGTTTCTAGATTTATTGAATGTATTTCCATATCTAAAGTAGCTTTATCAGAAAAGATAAAGAGAAGCTTGCTTGATACTCTGAATGAGAATCTAAGACATCCTAATTCTCAGATACAGGTCCTGCCCCTTTGTTACAAGTAATTTGTATGATCGATTTTTTGGGTAATTCCAATATGCCATTTTTGTTGGATGTTATACGTGACTAGAATAATCTTCATATGATTTACAGAATGCCGCTGTTAAAGCCCTTAAACATTTTATCCTGGCGTACTTACTTGCTTCAGATAATAAAGGTACAAGTGATGTGACAGCAAAGTACCTCAATATGCTGACCGATCCAAACGTAGCTGTAAGGAGAGGATCTGCATTGGCAATTGGTGTTTTGCCATATGAGTTATTGGCTGGCCAGTGGAGAAATGTGGTTTTGAAGCTTTGTAGCTGTTGTGCAATTGAGGTGCTTTACACAGTTGCAAATCCTGTTTATTATTTCGTTATACTGTCTTGGCTTCCGGTGCTTATGTTATATAACTTTTTCCTATATGCAGAAAAACCCTGAAGACAGAGATGCTGAAGCACGTGTAAATGCTGTCAGAGGGCTCATATCAATATGTGAAACATTAATTAGTGGAAGAGAAGATGCTGCAACATCTCTTATTGAGAATGATATTTCTCTGTCTGTTCTAATAAAGAATGAGGTGATGATGAGTTTATTTAAAGCTCTTGATGACTATTCTGTTGATAACCGAGGTGATGTTGGTTCTTGGGTTCGTGAGGCTGCGTTAGATGGCCTTGAAAAATGTACATATATGCTTTGTAAGATAGATAAGTCAGCCTCTTTGTCTGGAACATCAGATGGAAAGGAAATTGAATCTTTAGTGCAGCCTTTAAATGATAACTTGCCTAAGAACAACCAAGAGCTTTTATTATTTGATGAAAATCTTGCTACCAGTTTAATCAGAGGAATTTGTAAGCAAGCCGTAGAGAAGATGGATAAGTTGAGAGAAGCAGCTGCAAATGTTCTCCACAGAATTTTGTATAACCAGATTATATATATTCCATATATACCTTTTCGAGAAAAGTTAGAAGAAATCATTCCTAAGGAAGCAGAACCAAAATGGGCCGTAAGTTTATGGATTTTTTATCAGTTCTTGATGTTGGTAGCATTGATTATATTGCTTTTTGGTGAACACACTGTTTTGATGCAGGTCCCTTCCTACTCTTATCCATGCTTTGTTCAGTTACTTCAATTTGGTTGTTATAGCAGAGATGTGCTATCTGGATTGGTTATCTCTATTGGAGGGTTGCAAGATTCTTTGAAGAAGATATCGCTCTCAGCACTATTGGAGTATCTAGAAGGGGTTGAATCTGAAGAACATAATACAAGAATGTCCAGGGAGTACATGCTATCTGTTGACATCCTGTGGGTTCTCCAACAATATGAGAAATGTGATAGAGTTATCATACCATCTTTAAAGGTATT
The DNA here is from genome assembly GCF_003086295.3 of Arachis hypogaea. Taxonomy (NCBI): domain Eukaryota; kingdom Viridiplantae; phylum Streptophyta; class Magnoliopsida; order Fabales; family Fabaceae; genus Arachis; species Arachis hypogaea. The sequence goes on from NC_092044.1 coordinate 114,247,288, forward strand.
AAGTTACCTTAGTAATACTTAACTAATCTTTCTTCTTAAACTGAAATTTTCTTGATGTTTCTATTTTATAGCTTCTTTTCTTTCTTGGGGGAGGCTAAAATTCCTGATGTGAAAGACAGTTCTTGATTAAAACTGTGTAGTTGATATGCCTTAGGATATAGCATAAAGATTACCCATGATAGCCCAGTACTGAACCATAGGTTGTAGCTGAAGGATCACTGTTCTAAGAATTCCTAGCCATTTATATGTTTCTTGTGTTTAGAGTACCTTTGAGCACACTCCTTATCATCAATACTTCAAAGTATCCTTACTTTTAGCTTATTTCCTTTTGTTGTATATATAAAATAATACTGGTTGCTTGCCTTCTCTGTTATGAGATATGAATTTTTATGCATAAATTGATTTGCTCTAATTACTGCATAAATCTCATGTACTGATGGACTTAATCTGTATTTCAGACCATTGAGACTCTACTCAGCAAAAAGGTATTCCTTAACATGGAGGTTAGTCTATATTTGTTCTCTTTATTTTTCAATTTCCCTGTTAGTAGGTTATCAAAATTTCCATTTACACATGCGATCTATTTCTGCTTTGGCATAATGGTGAAGTATATTTTTGTATTGGTATATTGGCAATATATGTGTGGTCCCACACCACTCAGTGGAAACAAGTGTGAGAAGGAAGGTTGCTGTATTGTCTTTGTACATCAAATATTTTTATCATATAGACGTCTTGTACCGATCTACATTGCAAAATCCCCTCTTGTAACATACTTTTAAGAGCAATAATGTGATTTATTTCTTGTTACATGTTTTCGCATTAATGTTGAAAAGTGAGAAAGCAGAGGTAAAAAGAAAATAGAGTCAACTAATAATCTAATATTATCCCATTGTCTTCTATAGCGAATAAGCCGACTCCACTTAGTGGGACAAGGCTTTGTTGTTGTTGTTTGTTGTTGTCTTCTATAGCGAATAGCTGTATGAGCGATTTCTACTGTTCAAAATAATGAACCGGGGGGAAGGCTTTGGATCTATCTATTGTTTTTATGGTGATGCCACATGACTAAGTACCAAAGTTCAACCAAGTTGATCTAATAGCTTATTGGCACAATAAAGATGAGACTCATAAGAAGAAGGAAAAAAAAAAAAAAAGACTTGGTTATAAAAATAACTTGTTCACCTAGTATTTCTCTTGTTTTTATACTCTATATGATGATGTTTGATGATAATTCATTTTATCTATAAAATTTATTTTTAGGCCAACACTCCAACTTTTTGTGCTGGAGTTCTGGATTCTCTTGCAATCGAATTGAAGGGATCCAGAGACTTCTCTAAGTTGTATGCTGGTATTGCAATACTTGGTTATGTAGCTTCAGTACTGGAACCAATCAATATGAGGGCCTTTTCTCAACTTGTTTCTTTTCTTGTGCATCGGTACCCTAAGGTGATTTTCGCTTAAAGGCATATCAGCAGTTACAAACAATGTGCAATCTTGTTTTATGTTTTCTCATTTTTTCCTTCTCTCTTTTGTTGTAAACCAGATTCGAAAAGCAGCAGCTGAACAGGCGTACCTTGTCCTGCTACAAAATGGGAATCTTGTAGCTCAAGACAAGATTGAGAGAGCACTCGAAATCATATGCGACACTTGCTGGGATGGCGACATGGATCGAGCAAAACAGGAAAGAGTAGCATTATGTGAGACCGTAGGTTTGGAGGTGGGGCCAGTTGGTAAGAACACTGATGGAGCATCAAGAAAAACCAGCACTAAGAAGCCCACAAACTTGGATGAGAATGCATCATATTCCTCATTGGTTGAGTCATCTGGCTTCTGATTTACTTATTTATTTTTGGTCCCATCCCAGATTTTCTTTTGTACAATGTAACTTGCTAATGTTGATATGAAATTTTCTTGTCAATTGGTCATTTTTTCCTGTTATATTAAAACGTACTACTCAATGTGTTGTGCATTGTATGTCTTACTGTAAAACTCTACAGAAATGATGATTTCGTTTTGCTCATCTGAGATGTCAACTTCCAAAGCATTTATAAGTAGTTTTTTTTCCCGGTATCTTCCAATCCAGTAGGTTAAAGACTAATTTATTGCAGATCGAAATTCTATTTAACAGCTTGCCGAGTTGTGTTCACTAATGAGTTACTATATACACAAGGCGGAATTCAAACTCTCAACACTTGTTTAAGCGAACTAGTGAAATAACCACTCCATAAATTTAAGTTGGTTGCATTTATAAGTAGTTACCATGCCAAATTGTTATTAGTACTCATGGCCTAAGGTTTATTGAAACTTCCTTACTCGTCATTTTCTATATAATTAAGAAAGTACTAAGGTTTTGTGTGGGTCTCAACGTAATAATTTAGAAATTACAGCCACACATGTTTGAAGGTTTTTGTGTGGGACCTTGTTATGTCCGGTTAAAGTTTTTCTTTTAAGTTAAAGTTTAAGGTTTGCATATACATGTGCCGAATATTTTGCATATATTTAAAGGTAAATTTAGCATTATTTACACCTCTTAAGCAACGTAGAACCTCCGAAACTTGTAAGAAATTTCTCCTTCTCGGATTTATTCATACGAAAGTAGCAATCTTTGTTGTCAAACAAAATCTTCTGCTAGCTGCTACACAATCAAGGCCATGTATATAATATATTCAGGAAAAAGAAAAAGAAAGCCACGTGATTTTTTCAAGAATAATAAATGCCTTTAATGCATTCGAGTGATAATGTTTTGGATTCAGCTACCTAAATTTAACAAATTTAAGGGTCTAAAGGAGTCTCTTTATATGAAAAATGGTAAATTCTTCTAAATTATACTCTAAACATCTTTATTTTTTGTACTATATTATAAATTATCTCCATTAAGAAATTTTAATTTATTGAGTTAACAGACATAAATAGTTAGCATTATTTATATCTACGTAAATTTGAATCCACTGAAATTATAATCCGGGGCCTCTCATTTTACTAATAAAAAACGACGCAGTTTCTTTCACCAAACGAAAATAGAACTCGTTTCAAAATTAATCAGAGTTAGAAAAGGTCACGCTTTTGAGGGTTTAAGCATTTTAGATAACATATATTTAAGATATTTGTTTAAGTATTTATATATATATATATATATATATTATGTTTTTAAAATATTTATTATATATTATATAAATAATAAATAAATTTAAAACTTTTTAATATAACTAAATTTACGAGTGTCCTAAAAGTATTTATTATCAAAACCCTTATCTCGATAATACTAATTAACATTAGTAATTAATTCAAAAAAAGCATGCATATATATAAAATCATTTTCAAAACGTGTACGCCAAATAATTCGTAATCAATCAAAACAATAGTACTACTATTTAGTATAATAATATAATTTGGTAATTATCTTTGGGATATCTTCTAAGTCTCAAAACGCAACAAGGCTCTAATACCTCAATGTAGAAGATTGAGAATTAGTTGGTCTAACTAAACAGAGTTATGGTGATCTCAAGCTGTAACTTGTTGCTTTTCAGCCTAAGGGCCCGTTCATAAAATAATTAAAAAAAAGATTAAATTATCAAGTGAGAATCTTTTACATAAGATACGATACAACTAGATAGTATGCCAATAGATGACCAAGGGTACCAATTATTTTGGAGGGAAAAAAATGGGAGTGGGGGTGGGGTAGAATCTTTTTTATAAACCTTTTTAATTAGAAATGTTTTAAGATAATTTTAAAAACTAATTTGAAGAATGAGAATCGCCAAATAAATAGGTACTTATAAAATTTCTCAATGACTAATTGGAAACTCATTTATGTCTCGGATAATTTTTTTTTGTGATTTTCTTTTTTTTTCTTAACTTATATATAGATAATATAGATAGGAGTGGAGTATTCTCTCTTTTTTTAACTTTATTTATTTACCTGATAATTATAGTTTAAACCTTTTGTGATAATTAAAAAAAAATACTACCTTGACTATATTCTTAAGTAGTGTAAATATTATTATTCATCATAATCAATACTATATATCTAGATATTTTAATTTAATACTGGATAATGATATTACCACTCCAATCTCTAATAATATTACTCCACACATGATTTTTTTATATATATATTTACATAAATGTATAAAAAAAATTATCAAAATAGAAATGATTATTTATTTGAGCTGTCTCCGTATCACCGTAAAATTATACTAATAAAATTATCGGATTATGCTTTTTATATTACATCTTTTAAATGCAATTCTTCTTTATATCTTAATGTTAACTAGGGTGTTGATGATGGATCGATTCATCCGTATATTCGCAGTATTTGTTTAAATCCAATTCGAAATTACGAATATAAATTCAATTTATAAAGCTATTAGATTAGATCTGCATACTAATAAAATCGAATTATAAATTTTATATAGGTATATGTATATCTGGTCTACATATTAATATATATACAAAAATAAATAAATAAATAATTAAATATTTTTTTTATTTTATTTCAACTAATAATTATCATATATGTTATATTATTTTATTTTTATTATTTAAAAAAATATTTAATATTATTTTAAAAGTAAACATGTATAAAAGAATAAAAAAAGAGATTTTATTAATTTTTTAAAATAAAAATAAACTTTTAAAAAATAGTTTTATATTTTGCGGATATTTCGTAAATGTGCGAATCGGATCGAATCCAAACTAAAAAATCAGTAGATATTAAATCCGATTTAATCTAATAATTTTAGTGTAAATTAAATAGAAATTTTTGCTATATTCAAACCGCGTTAACCCCTCACGTTAACACAAAATGTTTCAGCATCGAACTGTTATTTTCTACAATATATATTTTGGGTAAATCTATTTCAATTTAAAGGTAGAAACTCAGGTGCAATTGACTTTACGTGAAGTTGATAACTAGGAGCTGTTAGATAATTTAATTGATTTAACTAAATTTTCATCTAACTGATTCTCGACTATCAACTTCACGTGAAGTCGACTGCACCTGAGTTTTCTCTCGATTTAAATACTAATGCTTTATAACACAGGGTTTTGAATCATTTATAAAAGGCATGATAATAAGACTACCTATAAACTCATGCCAAGTGGGACTTGTAGCAAAGCCTTCAAAGCAATAATCAAGAGCCAAGCTAAGCCTATATAATATAACATATGGTGTAGTACCTCATTACCAACTCAACTCAACTTTGGTAGCATTCCATTTTAATTTATACGTGTCTATACTTAGCGTAAAATTCCAAATCTTTGCGTCTTGTGATACACGCACACCACCACCAACATCTTCCCTTCCGAAATGGGGTATCACTCCTTTCTCCTTTGGACTCACTCACTTACATTTGTCTCATTATTCCCCTCATTAATTCCTATCTAGCTACTTATTAGCTTCTTTCACATTAACATGTTTATATAAAACATCTCATCTTGTTTACTTTGCATTGATGCATGATTTATGTTTATATTAGGTTATACATTTTGAGAGCATATAGAACAACATCAAGATCCATTTTTTTTTTCTAACCGAATTTTCTTCCATTATTATAGCACTATGTTGGAGGGACATGAAATCTTGGGGTTTGGATTCTTTGTGATTGGTTTATGGCATCTCTTCAACAACATCAAGATCCATTCTTCTTCCAACTCCTTCAAATCAACCATATGGTTTCCAACCACAAGATTCAGATACTTAGAACTCAACTTCATCATTGCAAGCTGCACAATGTTCATAGCCATGGAGCTATTCATCGCCCCAGATCTCCACCAACCATTTGACAGCGATGGATCCATCCCCGCCAACCACCTCCACAACTTCGAACACTCCCTCATGGCTTCATCTTTCTTGGTCTATGCAGCATTCACCGTGTTCTTTGACATGAAATCCATCATCACAAAAGCACAGCATGAACTAACTCATTTTCTTGCATCCATGGCTTTTGCACAACAATTTCTTCTCATTCACTTTCACACCCGAGATCACGCAGGAGTAGAAGGCCAATACCATTACCTTCTACAAATCCTCATTGTTGTTTCTTTAACCACCACAATCATGGGAATAGGGTTTCCAAACAGCTTCATGATGAGTTTTGTGCGATCATTGAGCATAACCTTCCAAGGTTTGTGGCTCATGATAATGGGGTTCTTCCTGTGGACACCAGGGTACCAAGCTAAAGGGTGCTCCCTGCACCCTGAGATGAATACTTACATGGTTCGGTGCAGTGATGATAAGGCACTTCACCGTGCAGTTTCTCTGGTGAACCTTCAGTTCAGTTGGTTGCTTATTTTGGTAACCGTTTTCGCAATGTGTTTCTTTTTGGTTCTGAGTAAAAGGTATGATAACAAAGTTGAATATGTTTCACTAACCAAGGAGGAACAACTTGACCTTGAATCACAATCCGAAAAGAAATGCATCATGATGCAAGTGCAAATCTGAAGCATGTATTTTAATTTGAAAACTCAGATATAGTCGACTTTATGAAAAGTTGATAGCTGAGGGTCGTTAAATGATTTGACTTAGACTAAATTTTTATTAACAACTCTCAGTTATCAACTTCACGTTAAGTCAACTACACTTGAGTTTTTTCTATGATAAGATATGTATGAATGATGATGAGATATTATTATTATATTCTACGACTTTGGTGTATGTATAATATGCTGCTTCAGTTCTAACTGTATAAGAAGTAGAAGATTTTAAACTTTAAAGTATTAGTCAGTTGTTGGTGTCTCTTGATTTGAATATACTAATAATAACCTTATAATAAATTATAAAAGAAAATTTATAATAATTAATTTTAATATAGCAAAGTTGATAATAAATATAGATTCAGTGAATATACATCTATAGGTTTAATTAATAAGTAGTCTTTTGCATCGGTTGCAAAAATGCATATAATTATACTAGTTCTACGTACGCCTTTAGAAAGAAGAAATTTTCATTGCGCGCTTGTCTTCCAAGGCACTACACAGAATGATCTCATTTTCTTAACCCAATTTTAATGCCATTTCAATTGTTTCATGCATGATGATTGATGAGGAATAATACAATTGTGAAAGTGTACACCACGACTAATTCGTTACAATTTTAAACTTTTTGGTTCGATTTAAGAATTTATTATTAGTCAAATGAATTACTAACGAGGTTTAATTCCTCAATACTCATTTAAGGGGATGAGTCACTCCATGAATCCAAGTGGGTAATTCACATGAGAAGTTTTTTTTTTTAGTTTCCCACGGTATTTTTCAACCCGGCAGGTCAAGGATTAATCCGTCGTGGTACTGAGCTCCATTTAAGAATTTGTCGCTGGCCAATCGGGATTCGAACCCCCGACACTTGCTTAAGCGGACTAGTGAACTAACCACTAGACCAACCTAACTTGGTTATTCACATGAGAAGTTGATTCCCGAAGTTTGTTAGGATTTAGGATTGCAAGAAATGGGCTTAAGACAAGTATTGATGGGTTGGATTTTATTCGGTCTAGGTGTATTCCTTTGTTTTGAAATGGAAAAATCTTAGAATGTCGAACAAAAAACGTAACGAACTTAGATTGTCTATTCTACCCAGAAAAAAAAAAGGAAAATTGTATTGTTCACAAACAAGGATGTGTCAAGGAGCCCTAGCTAAGATTTGAATCTCAGGTGAGACTGGATGTGGTTTAAGAACTTATAGTATCCATGATAGTGTGGATGTGTAAATCATGGGTTTAATGCCTAGGATTGAAATTGTTTAATCTGCTTGACAAAAAAAAAGGATGTTATTGAAGTGTTAGACCAAACTAATAAGCACTAAATTAGCTCAGATTATTTTTTATGATAGCAGAGGAGTTACCTTAGTGTAATTTGTTTTTCTTGTACTATTATATCAGTCCTGTATCTATGCCAAAAGAAAAAAAAAAAAAAGAAACACAGCCGAAGAAAAACGTATGAGCACAAATATGCACGTTATGCTAGAAAAAAAAATAATAAAGAGATTTTTTTTATAAATGATTAAAATTGAATAATTTATTTTATTCTTGTTAAATTTTAAAATAAAATTAAATATTTTTCTTTATTTTATGCATATAAAAATAAAAATGGATGAAACTGAGTATTTGAATAATTTTAAAGATAAATAAAAATGAATTATTGTGATGAATATGTTTAAAGAAAATTAATATATCTGTAACATGCATTTTTCCAACTTTAAAAAAAAAACTTAGATGTTTATATTATACGGATAAGAAAAACAAAGAAACAATCTATTTTTGACAAGTTAACACCTAATGATAGCATAATGTGGACTACAATATGGTCTTGAGACCCAAAAATCCAAAACATTTGTTCTTCAACCAAAAGTATTGTATCAGAGACAGATTATCAACAAGCAAAATAAGTAGCCCAAATAATAAAATATGTGTCCTTAAATCCTATAGCTAATATTGTCTCAGCACTAACACTCCCCGAATTTTTTGCCCTAATTACTATCTCTTTTGGACGTCTAAAAGAAAGTTGAGTTTGGAATAAACAGTATTGTTATCACCACGTTTCACACAGAGTTCAACTGCTTACATTAAGCCACTGGTATGCCCTTGTAAGTGGCTTAATGTAAGCAGTTGAACTCTGTGTGAAACATAGTGATAACAATACTGTTGATTCCAAACTCAATTTTCTTTTAGACGTCCAAAAGAGACAGTAATTAGGGCCAAGAATTCGGGGAGTGTTAGTGCTGAGACAATATCAGCTGCAACCAGTGGCACAGTATCTAAGTTGTTCAATTCATTACAACACCAGGGTTGAACCAGTCTTTCAAGAAATGACGCTTCTAAGAATTAGTGTGAAAGTTGTTGCTTAGTTATGTTACCACCTTTTGTTATGTTTGAAGAAGAAGACTTTATGTTGTTTATAATGGTTTCGTTTAGTTTATGTTGAAGAAAATAAACCTTCTTTTGACTTGATTTGGTTTGTGTTGCTATTGAGGCCAAATATTTGTTTGGTTAACATGTTTGGGTTCTCAGGTTTATGTTACCATTTTGATAAATGAACAGACCAATGTCAATGTATTTTTAAGGTTTGCGTTGAAGTAAATATAGCTTCTTTTAACATCACGAATTATAGGTCAAATAGGTCCCCTAAGATACTATTATAAGGCAAATAGGTCCCCCACATGAAAACGGCGCCATTTGCGTTCTCTGTCTAAGTGGGGATGAATTTGTCCTCCCCAAAACGACGTCGTTTTGTCCGTTGTTCCAATACGACGTCGTTTTGTCCAGCGTGGATGGGGACCAAAATGTCTTGGAGGTGACATGTCGCAGTTAACCTGACACGTCACTACTTTAACCGGATCAAACGGTTTTGGGAACGTATCTGGTGGATATTTGAAAACCTCAGGGTCGAAATCTTAGTTAAATTTTGTGGGGGACAAAACTGTTGGATAGTAAATTTTTTGGGGACCTATTTGAGGTATTATTCATAAATTTTGGTTTAGTGTAGCATGTGAAACAACATCATTTTTGATAGATAGATGAGGATAAATTGATCCGTGACTATTGTCTATAGGGATAAATTGATCCTTGACTATTGCTCATAGGAGACAAATTGACCTCCGACAACATGACAACATGTCACTTAACGAAGACTCAACGTCCACATTAGCAAAACAATAAAGGCCAATTCTATGATGTCTATCAATTGTTGCCTAGCTTTTGACTAACTTACCTTTTGTGGTAAGTTTTGATTTCTTAAAAATAATTTTTTTTATATATTTTAAATTAAATACTAATTTTTAACTTTTTTTTAGTAAATAAACACTACTCTTTAGACACTATAACATTCACCAACATTAAATACCAGTATCATTTTAAAGATTATATCTAATATAAATTTTAATTTTAAATTAGTTCCGTTATTATAAAAACTAAAAAGTAAAAAATATACCCGCATTGGAATTGCTCAATTTTAATGTTTTTAAGAACTTTTTTTGTTGGTTTAGTGTTTTTAAGAACTTTATTGCAGCCGTTTGAGTTGTCCCTGGCTGAAATTAACTTTAATTAATAATGCTCCTAAGAGATCCAAGAGTGAAGAAAACATTTTTCATGCCCATTTATAAATCCGAAAAACCAAAACAACGAAAATATTTTATTCCTAAAACTAAGACAAATTTTTATATCAATAAAATTTTAAGTTTGATTTTAAACGAAATTGAAATTTCCCTTTATCACTTTATCCTCCAAGTGTTTCTAACTAAATCTTTGGTTGCATTTTCTAGCAAAGATAGCTGGACTGTTTCTCCAAGCACGAAGAATGTTAAAATAATAACCATAGATGCCTTACGAGGGAATGTATGATTTATATGGTACTACTTTTGACTCAGACATTTGGCTTGGAGGACGATCATACAGTTATAGCCTTACAGTCATACATTCCACAAGCAACCAGGTGAGAATCGCCAGAAATGATATCAGGCTCACTGGCAATTGTTACAAGAACCATTACACTGGCTTATTTTACATGTAACGGTGAGTGATACCTCAGAGGAAAGCTTCCTCAGTAACTATCAATATCTGTCTCTGGCGTCCGGAGATAGTAACGGAGACAGTTCACCAGAACCTGCTCAAAATTAGAAAGAGATTGTTGGGTAATTGAGTTGGGCAAAATAACTAGGTATTATTAGTTCCTCTGCTTCCTTATATGTCATGGTCCATCTTTGATAAATCTTTGGATTCATGTATCTGAATAAATGTTACCTGATACATTGATCTAAAGATGCACAAGAAAGTGACAATAACAGATGAAAGAAAATGGAGAGAGTAAATAGCAAGCCAACTTATGTATAATCAATGCAATACTTAGATGGACAAAGTAATGCCTAAGTTATGTTTGGGCTTTTATCAAGTCTCTCTAGTTCTTATGAACACAGAAGTTACCTGAGACATTGAACTGTTTAATGCAGCGCCACCATAACTGACATGAAATTTATCTTTAGCAATCAAGCCCTAAGACAAAAAGTAAGTCAAGTTAGGTCAGAGTAAATGAGATAACAGAGAGAATCGGACAGACAGAAAGAGGAAGATACTTCGGTATCAATCTCAGCCGATTCAACATCAATGTTCACATCTGCGATGACTTTAATGATTTCAACGAGCAAGCCTGGCCTGTCTGCTGTCTCTATGTACAGCAAGCTGATAAAATTTGAATTAAAAATGGATTAGATTTCAAGCACCTATTGCACTTTGGCTTACTAATTATGCATATTGTTTTGTGTCCAAACAATGAACATATCAAACAACTAGATCCACATATTTTAAAGTGCAAACCTCCTCTTGGGCCCATCTTGCTTAACATGTATATGAGTTGCAATATCAGCATTAAGCTGTGAAAAACAACAATAAATAAGTATATTTACAGGACTAAGTGTTACCATTGGAACCATAAAGGCATTGTAATGAACCAAGAATCTTCTGGTATAGAAGTCCAATATGTACCCAGCATAACAAAATTGAAGGATTAAAACTGAAGACAGAAAACTCTACAAGTACTGTTGTCATGCAGGCAAAACCACTACATACCAGTGTACCACCATATCCAATTATCCATTAAGCAGTTCAAATTTCTTTCAGTAATATTCTCCAACAATTAAAAACTTGCCATAGTGGCCGTACCATCTTAAATGAGAGAAAGCACAACATAGTTTATATTAGGTAAAAATAAATAGAGAACAGCATTCTAACTAAAAGGCTAAAAAGGTGTGAATGATTAAATATAATGTCATGGAGTAGGGCACAAAAATTCGCTACGGCAGACAAAAGTCTGAGCTATAAGAAATTAGGGAGCCCTTTCTTTTATAGTTGCCACCTTGATGGTTTACGAAAAAAGGACAAGAGTACTATTCACCTTCTTCTGTGGAGCCTTTATGCCAAACACCTCACCCATGGCTAGTAATTCGCTCGACTCCTACACGAATTATACAGAGAAACTGAAATTAATAAAAATTAGAGGACAATGTCATATAGAAACAAGAAATGCGTCTATAATGCACAAAAGCTTCTCGTATGTAAATACACCGTATAAAAGCTTTCCAGGACGGTGACTATCAAACATACTTACAGGATGATATTTCAACAAGTTGTTAATAATGGTCAGTCGAATTCTCTCTAACATATCAGGATCTTCAACTTTGCGGCCAGTGTCTCTGAGAATAAATGAACTAAACATGCTAAGACTAGAACGAGGCATTGAAAATACAAGTGTTATTTTTTCAGGTATAAAGCATTACAAAGAGAAAACCTACTAACTATTGCACCACAAAAAATATGTAATAAAAAAAAAAAAACTTATGTTTGAGGTTCAAAATCAACTTGCTCTAAATAATATGCAACAGTTAAGCTTCTTTTCTGGGTTTAATGTTTCCATTTGCCACCAAAAATCATTTTAGAGGAAAAAAAAAAGAAGCTATAAGTGCCAGATGAAAGAGACAAAAAGACTTACGCCTGAGTAATAAAAAACTTTGTCTGCTTAACCGGTCCCTCTGTGGAGACAGTTCCCTTTGAAACATCCAACCCCAAGTTTTTTAATGCTCTCATCTGCCTTGGTATAAGCAGAAATAAGTCAATTATTAGCAATACTTATATACTTATTAAATGATGCAGATAGAGAAAAAGAACTCAAAACTATAACAAAATCTGAAAGAATTGATGCCCTTTGGTAACATGGCATAGAAAATCTGGTAGCTGAGCATCTCTTTTCAAACACTTCTCAAACAAGTTGTTCATTTCAACCATCCATCATTCTTGATAATTCGATTTTTTTCCTCTCTCTAGAAGTAAAATTTTACGTTGTAAGCCCCACAGTGACAGCAACATCACTGACTTATAAAGATTTGGAGGAGAAATAATTACGTTGAACACAACCTTCCTCACTTACACTGACATGGCATGAGGGATATGTAAAGACTGACAACAGAGGGGAGGTAGGAGGAGTAATAAATCTTCTCTAACTCTAAAAAGCAATACTCTCATACTTCAACAATATCTAACTAAGAATACACTAATACATTCAAATGGATTGCAAAGTTTTAGAGTTTGAGCACAAATAAATTTTAAAGAGCCATGTCACCGTGTCGATAAGAGCTCCAAGGCGATCACCAAAGCTAAGCTGCACTATTGTGGCTTCAGTATCTGAGTCTTGATCTATCATTACTATTGGCATAGGAACACTATCAAGATTGTCACTGGATTTCTGCAGTAAGAATTAACCAATCATATGTCAAAAGAATTACATATAAAAGCTTGACAAAACTCAGAGGACTTGAGAAAAGAACAAATTTAAAAGTTAACAAAAGTCCAAATGCTTGACAAAAGCAATATTCAGTTGGGGCAGCCACTATATTTGACTGGCACAAACTCAATTGCATGGATAATTGGAAACATCATGTGCATAGAATACATAGTGGACATGTAAATTTTACAGGAGTTAAAATGTGATGGCATTAGCTGATTGTAGTGCAGTAGGAAATCAAGGCAAGCAATAATCTTCATTTCAACTAAATTTCAAAAGAGAAAAGAAACAAAATGCTGAAGACCTACATATCACATTCTCAATGATGTATAAAGCTTCTGAGAAAAATGATCATCATAATATGGTGACCACAAAATGTCAACTGAATGAAGGGTTAATAACTGGAAACCACAAAAAAGATTCACATCCAGCAGTCGATCAAGCCAACCTAAGTTTTAACTTTATTCCACTTTAACATTGTTATGCACAAGATGCATGGGCTAAATCATTGTCCTCAAGGATTCAAATAAAATTTTATAAAAGACAAGCCATCACTATCTTTAGTAGATACTAAAATCTTAAATACCCCCCAAGAAGAAGAAAAATATTACAAGAAAACACGAGTTAGAGTGCTTTGGTCCATAGTTTTTAAATATATATTAGGAAACTCAATTGTAAACCCTGCATAACAAAACCATGTGTATTACTCGCACTTCTAAACTTCATCACAATATAAAATAGTAGTCATGAACAATATCGTCACAAGAAACACATCACTAACCAGTGAAGCTGAACTGACTGCATTAAAATCATATGCAGAAGCATATATAACATTCCTGCATAACATTGCAACAAGTAGTAAGAGACATAAAGGATGCTCAATGAAATGAACAACCATTAGTAGTATCTATCAGAGTTCACAAACATGATTATTCAACTTAACTAACTACTTCAAATCTACCAAACGAACACTGATTAACAAAAATCACAACTATAATTTTATTAAACAAAAAATTCAAAACAAGTACAACTTCTTTCTAGTCGTTTCTCGTAAGATCAAGGATCATTTGCTTTCCATGCCTTAATGAACATCACGATCATGTATCCGAACCAGACTCGGAAAATAATAATTGGCCTAATAATTTCAGTATTATAATTAAAAAAAAATAAAGCGTTGAAAGCAAAGAGGAACAGTGTTCTTACTTATTGTTGTTCCTGGAGAGAGAGGGCGAGGTTGGGAAGCGGTGAAGAGGAACAGGAGAGATGGAAGAGTGAGAGAAGAAAGGAATGACCAGTGGATCAGAAGCCCTACCACCACCACCACCACCACCGTGTACGGCGAAGGAAGGAGCAGCAGCAAAAAATGTCTTTGTCATCGCCATAGCCATAGCTTCCTTGATCCACCGATTCAGAACCTTGCCTTGGACTTGGAGCGTGGCAGTAGCTGGGTTTGGACTTTGGTGTGAGCGAAAATATAAACAGAAGAAGGTAGGTTTATTATTCTTGATAATTTTTCAAAAATGGTTTTTTAATAAAATAAAATATATTTTAATAAAGATCTAATTTTTATGTAAATATAAAAAAATACACAGAATTAATCACGTATTATTATATCAATAAAAATAAAATATATTTATACCTATTATTTAAAAAAAACACATGAAAATTCAATCTAATTATATAATCGAATAAAACTTTTGTATTAAAAATTTAAAATTAAGCTTAAGTTAACATAATAGTATTTTTTATTTAAAATAATTATAATAGATAAAGACTTTTTAATTTTATTATATAAAACTATACTATACATTTTAATTTTAAATATATTTTTGTAAACTTTAAAAATATCATTAAATTTTAAAAATTAAAATTATAGATACATAAAAAAATTTTATTTATAAAACACAAAATATTAATTTATTTTTCCCAAAAGTATAAATACTTTTCCGAATTCCAATACATTCCACCAAACTCCCAAATTGCAGTGGTTTTCTTTTTAAAAATAACAGTTTGATTTTTTTTAATGATATTCTTTATTTTTACAACTTAAAAATTAATACGTTGTAAATTTGAACTTCAATTTAAAATTTATTGATGAATAAATTATTATATATATAAAATAAAATTTAAACGATCAATATTTATTTAAATAAATAAATAAATTAATTATTTGTTCGATCAAAGTGAGTTAAATTAATTGTTTAATTTATTTTATTTTTTTAAATTAAAAATAAAATTTAAACTCAAAATTTTAGGTGAAGATAAAAAAAATTATATTATTTAAGATATAATTGATTTGCATTTTATTTTAATCTTTATTATGATGGTGTTGTTCCCTACTTACTTATTCATTGATTTTGTTTGGTTCTGACTTCTGAATCTGAAAAGAAATGAAAAAGGACGTAATTTACGTAAAAGAGAAAGAGTTTGGTGCGTAATGGCGAATGCTGCTGAGGGATGGTGACGTAGACGTGGATAAGAAGATAGGTGAAGGCCACATCAGATCCAACTCTCTGTCTGTGATATGACTATGAGTGATGTTGTCCTACATAATTAATAATTAAATCATGATAATTTTTGGTATATTTATACTTATTTTGAAATAAAAAAAAACCATGTGCTTTTTAATTTTGAACGAGTTAAGTTAATGATAATGAGTTTCCAATAAATACACCATTTTAAAAAATACTTTTTATCTATACTCAAAATATTCTCTTTCGGCCGGCAGTACCATCCATATCGGTCCACCAAAAAATGAATCGATACCTTGGGTTATATGTGGAGATTTGGGTTATACATTAATTTTAAGATTTTTATAATCTTTTGTTACGAGGTTTAATATATTTTAAATAAAATTTCATATCAAACTAATATTTTATTAAATAGTAAACTGTAAAAATATATTCGAACAATTCTAACAAAAATAAAAATAAAAAATAAAAATGATAAAATCTTAAAAGATAAAAAAATAGCAAAAATATTGTATCATTTCGAATCAATCATCTGTCACATGTCTTTCTTGCACCAAATGTTATCCAATCCTTCATTCTCAAATTAAATTCCTATATTTTTTAATTAAATATTTATATCTTTTTTAATTTTTAATTAAATATTTTTTTATGTTAAAAATATTATAATTAACAAAATATTTTTTTAAAAAATATATAGTCAAAGATCTAATTATGTTTTTAATTGTAGATATTTTTAATTTACAAAAAAATATTTAGTTCATTATAATATTTTTTTATATTAAAAAAGACTTAATTATAAAGATAAAAGTAGTATAGAGATCTAATTAAAAATATATATATAAAAACCTAATATAAAGTTTAACAAAATAATTAATCGTTATTTTTAACATTGAAAAAGATAGTGTGTTACGAAATTGTAAAGGATAATTAAAAAAATCGAAGGTGAGATTTAGATACTAAAATCTAAAAGTTAGATTTGTATTTATAAATTTTTTATTATTTTAAAATTATAAATCTAAGAATCAGATTTCTGTACCTATAAAATTTTATCATAAATTTGACACATTTTTTTATCTTTATATTAGAAAAAAAAACAATTAGTATATCTATAACGGTAAATAATGTTTGGTGGAGGGACAAAGATAGAAAAATGAGAGAGACTAAGAGAAAGAGATTGAAATAAATTTCAGTATTTTATTTAATATAAAATAGGAGATAGAAATTAAAATAAGAATGAAATTCTAATTTAATTTGTACAAAAAATAAAATTAGAATTAATTAATTAAATAAGGGTATTTTAAGTATAAAATGTTATTAAAGTTTTAGTTTCCATCTCTAAAAATTTTAGTCCATGTGTTCCTACTTTTTAGATGTATTAAAATATTAAAATTTTAGTATTAATCTCTGAACCAACAAACATTAAATTTCAATTTCTCAATCTCTATCTTAATATTTCAAAACAAACGTTATCTATGTTTGCCTATTTCTCTTTATTTTTTTTAACTGTAAGTACTTTATATATTAAAAAATATTCTATGAGATACAAAGTTATTAATAATAAAAAAAACAAACTCTTTTGAAATGTAAATTAAAATTGTAAAAAAATTTAAAATTCAGCATAATTAATTATTTTTTAGGATAAAAAACACAAATAAACTATGGGAGGAAAGTTATTACATGAATAAGCCAAATTGAAGAGTGATTCACGAATGAGCCAAAGCATACTTATATGTAATTCGAACCTATTTGGTTCGAACTACATTTGCATATACATCGAACCTATTTGGTTCGAACTACACACACATAATTCGAACCTAATTGGTTCGAATTACACACGAATAGGTACCATCACATAATTCGAACCTAATTGGTTCGAATTCCACTAATTGTAAATTGAACCAAGATGGTTCGAATTCCTAAGGAACAGACCTGAATATGTTTCGTTTAAGAAGTTTTAAACGAAATGTCTGTTGAACACACATGGAAATAAATTAGTCTACGAATTAAATTAATTAAGACATGATGCGGAAATTAAATAACATCAAAACGCAAAGTACAGATGTTTTCATATTAACACACACATACATCTAAAGGTGGATACGAAGTAACACTGATAACAAAATACATAGACGAAGATAGGTAACATACAACTTGGCACAGAAATCATCTAAACAGGTGCGACCCCGTGAAGCAACGACGTGAAACCCGTGTCCTCTGACCTCTCCGGATAAGCGGCTCTTCATCCTCGATCTCGTCGTCCTCATCCTCGTCCTGCGGGGCTGGCTGTGCAGGCGTCCTAGGCTGGACATGTACCGGTCGGGATGAGGACGGCCCGACAACTGAATGTGACCCAGCAGTATGTGCCGAAGCTGGGGTACCACCCAAAGCAAAATACTCAGGAGGAGGCCCGGAGGGAGGCTCATTCAGATCGACATGTAACGGTGCCTGTGTCCCCGTCGTCTGACTTCGCCCACGGGCAGCCTCATCATCATGCATGATGGCACTGATCTCATCTAAGAAGGGGGATCCACTAAAATTCCCATCATACCCAACACCGGCAAGGAAGTCTGAAAACGTGCTGCCCGGACTCACCCATGGCGTACTCTCCTGAAGTGTGTGGTCGTCAAGGGAAACTCCAACGAAGTAATCTCCGAGCGGCCCCTCCCCAACTCCAGCCTCACCATGGGCAGTGGGATCTCCGGTGGCGTACCCCTCTCCACCAAGGCCGCCATGATGGGGATTAACAACCCCCACTGCACCCCTTCCCCCACCGTCCACGTCACGAAGATCACCATCGTCGTGACCCGTAACGGGTGCCCTCTGTCTGCCTCCACGCCCTCGTTCTCGACCACCACCCCTACCTGCCTCATCAGCCTCCCCCATAGCCTGCTCTAGCCACCTCCACTCACGCTGGCTCTGTCGTGTCCCGACACGAGCTCTCCTCTCAACCCAACGCCTATCAGGGACGTCGTCGACTCGATCCATGTCAGGAACTCGCCTAGAACCCCTCTGTGACGCTAGGGGTGGCAACAAGAACCCGTGGGTACCCATCCCGCCCCTACCCGTTCGGGGCGGGTAATTACCCGCCCCCGCACCAGGGCGGGTTTCAACAGACGGGTTCTTGGGCGGGGCAGGGCGGGTTGGGTTTAGGTTAAACCCGCCTCTGCCTGCCCCGGTATATATAATATATATATATATATATATATATATATATATATATATTTAATAGATAATATATGTAATATATATAAAATAATTAGTAAAATGATTAATAATATTATATCATATTTAAATTTTTATTTTAATTTATGTTATGTATGTAAATAATGGTTATATAATTTTTAAAATTTTATTTTATTTATTAGATTTAATAATTATAGGGCAGGTAGGGGCGGGGCAGGGCGGGGCGGGTTAGGGTTTAACATTTTACTACCCGCGGGTAGAGACAGGGCGGGTTCGATGCAGGTTTTTGTTTGGCGAGGCGGGGTCGGGTAGATCAAAAACCCGCACATGGGTGTTATGTTTAATCAGAAGTATGACAGATTTGTAATACAGTACAAGCGTACATGAACATTAGCTATTTTAACTTGAAATAGAAAAGCCTGAGTAGCGTACCTCGATGCCAAAGGCTAGCTGCACGTATCATACCCAGCAGGCCTAAACCTGGAAAAGCGCCAGAAAATCCAGGACTGAAGTAGCTGAAGTGGGCCCGCTAACTTCACCACATGTCTGTTTGCCACTCGGCACATGCACCAGTACAACCATGCCAATGCTGCAGACCCCCAACTGTAGGAACCCATCTCCTCAAGCCTAGCTACATAGGGAAGCCATCTGATGTGAATGTGGTTGCCGGACTTGTCGGCAAACAGCTGAGTGCCCAACAACATCATGATATAGGCACGAGCAAAGCGCCGCACAGTCTCCTCATCGGCTCCCTCAGGGCACTCTCCGAAAGTCTCCTGGAACCAGGTGCAGTTTACTGCGAACTTCTGAACCTGGCTCGGAAGAGGAATCACTCCAAGCAACTCCTCGAACCATACCCAAGCTGGACGTCCACCCTCGATATACATATGGAAATCTGTAAGGCAACCGTTGACATAACGCCCGTCCACTGCCAACCCCAACTGGTACGCCACGTCCTGAAACGTGATCGTGTACTCTCCGAAGGGCATATGGAAAGTGTGCGTCTCAGGACGCCACCGCTCGACGAAGGTGCTGACAATGGGCTCATCTAACCGGAACCCACTATCGTTCAGCCTAGCCAGATGGTATAACCCGGCCATCTGCAAGTAGGGAACATAACACTCATCGAGTGGCATGCCTTGTTGTCGCTGCATGCTCCTGATGCATCGATGTGGCTGCGCATTAAATGGACCGCATTATTAGAACCACATACAATACTGGTAACAAAAAAAAAAAACTAACACAATAAACCACTTACATAAACCATAAACACAACTGCATATAAAACCACTAACATAAACCACTTATATAAACCATCAACACAACCGCATATAAAACCACTTACAAAAAACTACTTACCCTAAACCTCCAACTAAACCGCATATAAAACCACTAAAATAAACCATTTGCAATACCACTACAATAAACCACTAACAATACCACCTAACATAAACCACTTACATAAACCATTAACACAACCGCATATAAAACTACTTACAAAAAATCACTTACCATAAACCACCAACTAAACCGCATGTAAAACCTCTAATATAAACCATTTGCAATACCACCACGATAAACCACTAACATAAACTGCCACTAAAACCACATGCAAAACCACTAACTAAAATAACCCGTGTGCACAAAATTTCTATGTACTAACCTCGTCGTTGATGACCCCGGCTATATGAGCAACCCCGTCCAACCGGTACAGCCTTGCAGGATCATCCCCTATCAGCTGAGTCTTCGGTTCTACTATTTCTTGGATCGAATCTGGGTCGTTTTCTCTGGAATTTGGTGGGGTATGGGAAATGAAAAGTGGTTCGAATTTGCTTGATTCGAACTCTTTATATAGCCCAATTGTACGTAATTCGAACTAATTAGGTTCGAATTTGTGGTGGCACTTAATCATGAGTAATTCGAACCAATTAAGTTCGAATTATGTGCGTGTAGTTCGAACCAAATAGGTTCGATTTATATGCAAATGTAGTTCGAACAAAATAGGTTCGAATTACATATAAGTATGCTTTGACTCATTCGTAAATCAATATTCAATTTGGCTTATTCACGTAACAACTTTCCTCTTATAGTTTATTTGTGTTTTTTACCCTATTTTTTATCAATAATTTTAGCCATCAATTTAATATTTTTTATATGGTAACTTTTAACTACTTCACTTCGCTCCCAAAATCAATCAAATTAGGGTTTCAAAATCCCCGCCAAATTTCCTCCCTTTCCCTTTCTCATTCTCAGTCACTCAACTCCCCTCACTCTGTAATGTCAATGGCGGTGGAGAACGAGAAATCGGAATCCCCTATCACCAAAGCTTCGAAGCCTCTTCCTCCTCCTGCTGGTAACGAGCACTTACCGCAGAAGCAACCGTCGAGCCCCACCGCAAGGGATCGCATTGTTTCCGTTGCTTCAAACATTGCATCTCAGCCTCTTCACTTCTCTGATCCTCAAGTTTGGGGCGTCCTCACCGCCATCTCACACAATGCCCGTAAAAGGCTCCAGGTTCTTTCTTTCTCCCTTCTCAGATAAAATCTCAGTTGCTCTAATTTATAGGTTTCTTTGTAGTTGCGGTTTCCTTATTTGAAAAATGCAAGTGAAGTGAACCTTTATGCCTCTGAAAGTGAAAAGTGACAAGCTTGCAGCTTGATCTCTGATATAAGCCACGACCTGTCGGATTCAGTACATAAACCTTATGAACTTGCGATGATTACATGCATGCAATAATTTGGGCATTAGTGTGCATTTAGATATTTCAATTTGTTTATTCATTTATATATTGTTCAAACAGTCTGCAAAGTAAGAGAATTTTTTCAAAGCAATTTTTTTTTTTTTAATTACAAAAGATGGTCAAACAAACAGACTCTTAATACATGTCAACAAGATTGAACTGTGCTGTAAATATTATGGATTTGCAGCAAAGTTATTATGAAATTACAGTCAGTGGTAGTTGAACCGCAGCTGTGACCAATGGTATTGGCACCTTTTCTTCATTTAATTGTTCTTTTTTCTGTAACTATTGATTACTCCTCTTCATTTGATTTTATTTGATTTGATTGAATGGTTGATTCTGACCAGGGAATTAATATTTTACTAACTGCGGATGAGCACTGCATTGGCCGATTGGTGGATGATGTGCGATTCCAGATTGATTCGAACAACATCAGTGCAAATCATTGTAGAATATACAGGATGTCGATTACAAACGAAAATATGGTGGACACAACATCAATTTTCTTGAAAGATACAAGGTTGTGGATTCTTTTTCAGAGCTTGGCTATTTCCATCCTTCCTATGGGAAAATTTCACCCTTGTCATATTCTGATTTTTGTAAAGTCTTGTTCAGCACAAATGGAACTTATCTTAACTGGGAGAAGTTAAAAAAGAATGGTCCTGCTGTCAAAGTCTGCCATGGTGATATTATATCGTTTGCTGCTCCTCCTCAGCACAGTATGAATGCTTTCCAGTTATCAGAAGTCAGAATTTTCATTTTTTCTTTAATAAATGGGATTTCAGGTTTTTTGGTTCCCTCAAGAAATATTTTGTATCTTTTTATACAGATCTTACATTTTCTTTTGTATATCGAGAGGTTCTTTTGTTCACCCCCATGCCAGATAATGCAGCTGCTAAGCGAAAAGCGGGTAATGTTATGATTAACCGAACTTAATTTACTAGTTTTTGTCATTATAGCATTCTACTCCTATTATGTTCATTATAGAATTCAAGCTTGAAAATTATATTATAGCATGTTGTGATATTCAGAATTTTCCTATACATTTGATTTTGACATTTGCAGCTTCTTCATATAACTTCATGTGATCAACTGTTTACTTCCTATTCGTGTTATATAAGTTCTAATTGATAATTATGATATATAATATAATTTTCTATCAGAAAGTTATTTGAAAGATACATCATGGTTGATATAGATATTTGTTTTATTTGAGTTTGTGGTGCTTTTTAAAATTTCTGTCTTACTTTTTCTTATCTTATATAGAGGGTTGTGCCTCTGAAAGCAAGAGATTGAAAGGCTTAGGCATTGGTGCCCCTGAAGGTCCCATTTCTCTTGATGATTTTCGAAGCCTTCAAAGATCAAACACAGTACGTTATTTTAAAAGGATGCAATATCCTAAGCACTGTAAACTCCTCCTTTCTTACCCTTATTTTTCCTCATGTTAATTGTATCCTATCTTATTCTTGGCAGGAGCTGAGGAAGCAGTTGGAGAATCAGGTGGTATTAATTGATACTTTGCGTAATGACAACCGTGTTGCTGCTGATCGTCATGAAAGTGTATGTAGCTGATGTATTTTCAATTTATGTGCTCTTCTAAAACTCTGCATGCAGATTTTAATATAAAAATGTTCAATCTCAAGTTGTTCTTTGTTATATTAATATGTGGTCTACAATGTCTTACCTAATCCACAATCCATTTTATAGGAATTACAATCAGCCAAGGAGTCTGTTGCAAAATGTTACCTTGATCAATTAAAAGAATTACAACAAAGTGTAGATCTAAAACACAAGGAACTAGGCGATTTTAATAGAGTAACTGCTGAACAGAAACATGCCATTGAAGACCTCAATGAAAGGCTGAGTGCTTCTATGCAGTCATGTGCTGAAGCAAATACTATAATAAGTAGGTATGATCTATATAATTCTGAGCTATTTAATTCTTGATTTTGAGTTCTTCACTTCTTTAGTGTTCAATGTTGATTCAAGTGTCATAGGAATGAAGTTGTTCATTCTTATGTAGTTTGAGCTTGAGCTGCTCCTTGATTGATTGATTTTTATGTTGCAATGAGAATTGGGAATGTGGAATGATTTAGTGCTTATGTACAGTCTATATCCTTGTGTGTAACATCCTGGGGATGAATTTTGGTACTGACTGTTGGAGGAGGATGAAACTTTTGGTACCATGATTAGTATTAAACCTTTTGCCCCAGCATGGTTATGCTAGCTGTATTCAACTTGCACTGTTTGATAATTGAGTCCCTCTCCCTTGCTCCTCTGCATGCAGTCAGAAAGTAAATATAGCTGAACTCAAGGAACAATTAGATGACGAGCGGACTCAGCGAAAAGAAGAGCGGGAAAAGGCCACAACTGATCTAAAGGCTGCTGTTTTTAGAGCCCAGTCTGAGGCTCAAGAGGAATTAAGACGACACACTGATGCTGCCTTAAGAAGAGAAAGAGAACTACAAGAAACAATAAATAAGCTTCAGGTTTGAAGGTTTTGTCGCTAAATTAGTAAGAAACTGTACTCCCTTTGATTTTGAAGCTTTTAAGCTGTCATTCTTTCTGAATGTTGTAGGAGTCAGAGAGGGAAAGGTATTTGCTAGTTGAAACCTTGAGGTCCAAACTGGTATGGTTCTGCTCATGTTTAGCCTACAATGGGCGACAACTTGTGTATTTCATAAATAGGTTTGTGCCTTCGTTCTATTTTGTTGCAGGATGATACTAGGCAAAAGATGGTTGTGTCTGATAATAAGGTTCGCCAGTTGGAAATGGAATTGCATGAGGAGAAGCTGACCACTGCAAATCAAACAAAGGTACTCATATAGTTGTGTGTATTATGTCTTTTTTCATATTTTGGATTTGGTTACTATCTTGCTGAACAAAAATGCAAATTCATGGAGCAGAAAATAGAAGAACTTGAAGAAGAAACAAGAAGATTAAACCAAGAGCTTGAGGGTGAAAAGGTAGATATTGGAATTTCATTTTCCAAGAATGTTTTTGTTTAAAGGTGTTTGTCTAAATGATGTCTGCTTCCCACCGATTGCTGCTTTCCACCGATTGCTGTTACTGTTAATGACTTATTTCCGTGAGACTTCAGAGTATGACAGTATCTTATTTATATGTTGCTAGACTGATAACTTCTAATTAATAAGTTGCTTCAGCTTTCTAATTCAATATCCCCCCTTATTCTCTTCTATCTTTCATTTATATTTTTTAGCTCGCTCTTCTTTTATTTTGGTGGTGAAGTTTCTTTATGTGAAACTGAAAATATTTGTTGCTGTTGTTAGCAGGCAGCTCGAGAAGAAGCATGGGCTAAAGTTTCTATTCTTGAGCTTGAGATAAATGCCGCAATGCGGGATCTAGATTTTGAGAGGAGGAGGTTAAGAGGTGCCAGGGAAAGACTTATGCTTCGGTAAGCCACAAGTTGTTTCTGTTTAATATGATCACTGGACAACTGTAGTTTGAAAATTATGTAAGAATGAAACCTTATGTAGAAAAGAATATTAGAGGACATCGCAGGATGGGCTACTTTACTTGAATACTGTAATTCTTTGGCTTGCTTTACAGTTTACATATAGGAATTTTTTCTTAAATTGGTGATTACAATAGACAGGAACGGGAATTCTATGACTTCTTAATTAGAATCATCACTAGTGTGTATATTATGGTTATGTGAACATTACTATCATAGATTCTGAATGGATTTTAGCTACCCTGAAAATATGAAGAATAAAGGATGTATAAACATCTACAAGAATATGAAAGCAATTAGCAGAGCAATTGAGCCTAAATAAAAGTAGGACCGTGGCTGAATAGTTTTTGTTGTATTTATTAGAATGGACTACTCAACAATGTCATTGCAGTAAAAATTGCAGATCCTGGTATTCATCTGTTGGATATGTCATTCATGCTGAGTTAATCAGCTTTGTTTAGTAGTCCCTGTTGGTTAACATGCTGCAGCGTTGCACTGTTTGTATTAATGCTGATCGGCACTTTAACTTTACGAGGCAACTTCTACACCTGCATTATGCTTTGATTTTGCCACTGAAGCTCATTGATGTCATGCAGGGAAACACAACTACGGGCATTTTATTCCACTACTGAGGAAATACAAGTACTCTTTGCCAAGCAACAGGAGCAATTAAAGGCTATGCAGAGAACTCTTGAAGACGAAGAGAATTACGAGAATACTTCTGTAGATATGGATGGAGTGATCGGTGGAACCCCTGGAAGAGAGAGAGAAGTTGCAGGATACCATAGCAAAAATGCTGCAAAGGCAGGATCAACTGCATCTACACAGAAGTGCAACAGGGATCAAGTAGAAACCTCAAGCAATGAAGCTAGTGTCACTGAGAAGCATGACTGTGAGGTGAGAAGTCAAGAATGCCAAAATACACAAGAGTTCACCAGTGCAAATCATGATCATGATGTAAGAGGTGGCTTTGGTTCTGATATTGATGGTCTTGGCACAACAGCTATGATGGATGGAGGCGCTGGCGGTACTGAGCGAGTTCTGGGAACTGAAAGTCCTTCAAATTATGGCGTAAAGCATGTTGATTTGGATAAATCTGGTGCTTTAGATGGGGACACTATGCAGTGTGATGATGATGTAAATGTACAAGAAACTGAGGAGCAAGCCCATGATCGTGCATCCGTTGCAATTACATGATCCTGTAGACACTGAAAAAGTTATTGAGGATACCGAAGTTGGAGGCACAATCAGAACAGCAGACCTTTTAACTTCCGAAGTTGCTGGCAGCTGGGCTTGCAGTACAGCCCCTTCTGTGCATGGAGACAATGAATCTCCAAGCAGAGACAATAATGAAGGTTGTGGTCCATTGCATGATTCAAATATTGTGGTGGCTGAGAGTCAGAACACTCGTTCTGACGATGCTGCCGCTAGATGGAATGAGCGGCAAGCACTCCGGGATATGATTGGCATTGTTGCTCCTGATTTGAGGGAGAAGTTTGGAGGTTCTGCATATAATTGTGGTGAAAAGCAAGAGAAAGATGGCAGTTCAACTGACTCGGACACGCAGACTTGTAGCAACAGTGGCAATGAAGGTAGAATCAATGCAGAGGGTGGAACTATGTCTGATGAAGAAACTCAGTGTTGTGACCATGTTGAAGAGAATGAAAAACTGGATGATGCCATGGATGAAGGTGATGATGAAGCTACTCAAGAAGATTGAATCTCTTGTATAAAATATAAGTCAGGAAACTGTACATATTTACATGGATTTCTGAAGACATCTCATCTCATCTCACGTATATAAAGTGGTTGATTACCCCTTGCGGTTATGACCCCCTCTAATTATATTAAAGGCGTCTTATGTTATTGTTTTTATTTGTGACCGAAATAAACTAAACAAAGAAAAATAAAATAAACAAAATAAAAGAACGGCTTAAATAGAGGGATAGTCTCGTTTAAAACTACTGTTAAACTTCTCTCAAGGAAAGAAGCTCCATATAAGAAAGTTGTAACTTCATTGTTATTTTTACCATAGTATTTACTACTGTATTTGCATTTTTCATAATTAAATGAAAGTCAATATGCCAATTCCAATGCATGATATCTCTTATTTCGAACACCAATGGATTAATAAACCCAAAATCATCTTGAATAACAAGATTAAATGCTTTCATATAATCCGTCTCACAAATAACATCTCGTTGACGCACATCCCAACCTAAGAGATATTCTCTCCAAATAGAAAACAATTACTCTCAATCATTCCCAAACACCCGTTTTGCCAACTCCCATTACAATCTCTAATAACACAAACAAAACCAATATTATCACTCGAACCAAAATAACTAGCATCATAATTAATTTAAAAGTATCCATTTAGAGTATAGGGAAGAGACATACATTGTAATTCAAAAATATTCTTAAAGCTCATTTTCTGAAGTTAATGCCAGACAAATCACTTTTTCTAGAAGCAAAGTTTTATGAGGATTAAAGATGTCATTATTCCTTACTCGTCATATCCTTCCTAAATGCTCTCTGTTTATTATTATTTATCATTCACTAGAATCGGTTTTCTTTGTGGAATAGTGTTTTATTTTGTATTTTTTTTTAATTTACTTTTTTTTAAGTATAAATAGTGTATCAGTATTACTCGCAATTTATATATGAGCTTTATTTATTTTGTTCAAATATATCGTGCTTGCTGTTGTTATGGATGGAGACAATGTCATGTAAGCTAAATAAACCATCGGATTTGATAAAATGAACCAAGGGGAACTCGGTTACTACTTTCTACTCTCTTTTTTGGACGGTGTCAAGTAGAAGTGAATTTTAAACAAAATTTATATATGGATTATTAGTGGACAAATAAAAACCAAAAAAGAAACATTTATTTATCTATTAAAAATATATATCAAACTAGTGTTGTAATGATTAAATAAAACATAAATATCTAAAGGTTTTTTTTATACATTTATTATGTCAATTATATGTATTTTTTGTTTTCCAATACATCTTATAACTCGGTAGGCTAAAGATAAATTTGTTGTAGATCAAAAATTCAGAGCTCCATTTAATAATTTACCATTTTATAATTTACTACTAATCCGTGAGTTTCTGTATAATTTACATAATTTAGTGATTTACAACAATATAGTATTAATCTCATTAAAAAAAATATAATTTTTGTCCTTAAAAAGAAAAAAAAAACTAAACTCTGTAATTTAAATAATATTATCACAAGTATTGTTCTAGCTAGGAGTGCTTAATTTGCAAGACAACATTAAACATATAAACAAACTATAAATCTAAATATCAAAAACAATAAAGATTTATATTTTTTTTCTGTTTGTTCATTCTCTAATTATGTATTGTAAACCTAATTACGTCATTTAAGGTGTCTGATTCTAACTTAAATTGCGTTAATAAGAAAATCGCATTTTAAAGATTTACTAGAACTACAAAATATGTGTAAATTAATTTAACATACAGATTTATTAGAAATGTAATTTCTGTATAAAGTTAGTTGTATCATACTATATTAGTAAATCCGTACCATTATATAAAATATACAATATACCTTTAAATTGATTCCTAACGAATTTCAAATTAATACATTGATCCCAATAAAATTTTATTACTTTAAAATTCATTGAAAATTACTTTTGTGAGACAATTTAATCCTTTTGTCACTTATAATAAAATATTTAATATACCTGGTAAAAAAATAATCTCCAAATAAATTTTATTATAAGGTAATCAAATTTCAACAAATATCGTTATAAAATAAATTGATCATTTTTAGTTTTTATAAAAAGATTATTAACTCATTTCAATAACTTCTAAAATAATAAAAATTTAATAAATATTAAAATGTTTGATTTAAAAATTTTTAAAAATTAATTTGATTCCGTATTTTAAAATATATAAAATTAGAGTGATTGTAGTATACAAGAAAAGGTAGTTTAATAACTATTTATATCCTTTATTATTAGTAGAGAACTAGAAATAGAACTAGATGCTATTCTTTTTTAATTATTTTTTAACTGTTGTGATAAGCACAAAGGATGTGAATGTCCATTAATATTATGAGTGATTCAATTTTTTTATAAAAAAATATTCATGTTATCAAGAAATAATTTACATTTAATAAATGTTGAAAATATGAACCCTATACATGTATAAATAGGGGGTATGGTACGAGACAATACACACAGAAGCAATAAAATACTATTTTCTCTCTTTATACACTATTAATAGTTTCTCTCTCTCTCTCTCTTTCTCTTTTCGTTACTACATATAAATATATGAATCATCTTTATTGAGCTAATTATATTAATGCTATAGTCTTCTATTTATACTTCTTTAGTTTATATATCGTCTTTATTTATTCTACAACACGTTATCAGCACGAGACTCTGATCAAATTTTAGGAAGACTCCAGGTAACAAATTTTCATTATGTCGAAACTCTCTCATCTTGAATTTAATGCTCTTGATATATCTGGAAACAATTATTTATCATGGATACTTGATGCTAAAATTCATCTTGATTCAATGAATCTTGAAGATACTATTAAGGCTGAAAATAATACATCCCAAAAGGATAAAACCAAAGCCATGATTTTCCTTTGTCGTCATCTTGACGTATGATTGAAAAATGAATATCCCACATTAAAAGATCCTGCAGATATGTGGAAAGACCTTGAAGAAAGGTACAATAATCAAAAGACGGTGATACTTCCTCAAGCCCGATATGTTAGAGAAAACTTTCTCGACCTTCCTTGCCTCGAATGTGCTCCTGCAACAGCAGTATCGAGAAAAATGATTTAAAAAAATATTCTGACTTAATTTTTTGCCTTCTTGTTGCTAAACGCAACAATGAATTACTTATAAAGAATCATGAAGCATGTCCAACTGGCGCCATCCCATTTCCTGAAGTAAATGCGGCAAATTATTATCCCATAAGAGGTAAATGACAAGATTTTGGTAATAAAAAAAATTATGGAAGGAAGAAAAATTATAGTCACAATAAATTATCTCAACAGAAGTAGGATAAAGAAAGAAACAATGGGTAAAGTAAATCAATTGATGATAAATGCTTCCGTTGTGGTGAAAAGGGCCATTGGATACGTACCTGTCATACCCCAATGCACTTAGTTAATCTTTATCAAGCATCCTTTTTTTTTTATAGTTTTATCTTCACTAAGGCCTCATAGGAGATGAGGTTACAAGTCAAACCACCTCACAAAAGGCAGCCCTCAATCACAATTAAACAAGACAAAAACAACAAGGCAAAGAAAACATAAATACACAGTTAAACTAAGACAACACTTCCCAATAAACAAAGCCAAAACCAGACCCCCAACAAAAATAATAGCAACAACACCTCAAAGAGAAAGAAGATTATTTTTGTATGACCGTTAAGCTAAGCCAGCTATCAACCAATAGGAGCCAAAGGAAGAGACCAGCAGTTAACACACACTTCTACTTCATTAATGACTGACTCTAAAAAAAACAGCTCTCCATTAAAAATAATCTTATTTCTAGCTTTCCACAAGCTCCATAGAATTGCAAAAAATATAGAAACCACCTGTCTTTATAATTTTTAGAGACACTCCTACCAATCCAAGATTCAAAACACCTAAGAGACTCCTCAGGCCATCCCCACATCACATTGAATTTGTTTAACACCAAAGACCAAACCTTCCATTCTTGCTCACAACCAAAGAAGAGGTGGTGAACGGACTCTGGAATCTTTCCACAAAGCACACACTCCGGCTGGGGGGCAATACCACAGTTGAATAGTTTCTCTCTGGTATTAAGTTTGTCATGCATTACAAACCAAGACAGCAGTTTCACACGAGGCGGGGCAGACCCCTTCCAAAGCTTCAAGATAAAGCTATTAACACACACTCCCTGCTGATTAAGATACACCTGCAAGAAGGATTTCAAAGAAAAGGATCCTGTCCTGCGGAATACGTTTCTCGGGGTACACAAGTCCTATCGCTTAAAGATAGCTTTCTTTCGAGCTTTCACTAGAATTTGATCCCAAATTATCAAACCGCCAAGCTATCGAATCTTCACCACCCCTAAAAGCACCCAGCTTTGGCAAGGACTTCAGCATCTCCTGCACCTCCTCCTCCTTCCACTGCCAAATATTATGCCTCCAATGAAATTGCCACACCCAAGACAGCCCATCCCAAAAATCGCAATCGCTAATGTGACAATCTTTGTCAAAAGCTACAGCAACCTTAAGAGCTCCACCTTTTATCCACACATTGTTCCAGAAACTAGTCCTATTCCCATCCCCAACCATCAACTGCAAACCTTCTCTAAACACCCTCAAGAGCTCCCTATTTTTCACACCAATCTGCATAATTTCTGGCCACACACCTCCACTGCCTTTCCCCTCCATACCAACCAGCAAATTCAAGTTACTAATTTTATTACAAGAACAAATAACATGTTTCCAAAGAGGACACTCCTTCTTTTCGAACCTCCACCACCACTTGAATAAAAGGGCCATGTTCTTTAACACTACATCGCCCACGCCAAAACCACCTTGACTTTCAGGTCTCTGAATGACATCCCACTTGATAGTCGGCATCCCCCTACTCCTATCCGCCTTTCCCCAAAAGAACCCCATTGTAAAGACACAATCTTTTTTGCCACAGCTGTTGGCATCTTGAAGATGCTTAGATAGTACATTGGGAGATTATTTAGGATGGCTTTAATCAAAACAAGCTTACCAGCCTTCGACAGAAATTTTTCCTTCCAACCACTCAGCCTCTTCTCTACTTTATTTATTACAGGCTTCCAAGTTTCTACCGTTTTAGGATTAGCTCCAAGCGGAATACCGAGATACTTGATTGACAGATTTGCTTTAGAACACCCTAAAACTTCACAAGCTAAGTCCACCACTCATTCATCACAGTTAAGACCAATAATCGCTGACTTTCCAAAGTTAATCTTCAATCCAGACATCTTCTCAAAACCTTGTAGCAATCTTCTATAGCCTCTAACAGTT
The DNA here is from genome assembly GCF_003086295.3 of Arachis hypogaea. Classification (NCBI taxonomy): domain Eukaryota; kingdom Viridiplantae; phylum Streptophyta; class Magnoliopsida; order Fabales; family Fabaceae; genus Arachis; species Arachis hypogaea. Next base: position 114,279,440 of record NC_092044.1, read on the forward strand.
TCTAACTCACATTAACAAAATAAAATCGTGTCATCAACAAATTGTAAATGAGACAACTTCACTCTATTGATACCCACCTCTAGAGGTTTCAACAAACCTTTCTCCCTCAGGCGGCACATCATGCTATTTACGATTTCTCCAACCAAAACAAATAGAAACGACGAAATTAGGTCACCTTGCCAAAGCCCCCTTTCCAAGTTGAATGGTTTGGTAGGACAACCATTTACTAGAATTGACATAGAGGCCTTCAAGCAAGCTTGAATCCACCCCCTCTATTTCATGCCAAACCCCATATTAACTAAGACTTTCTCCACGAAGCTCCATCTAACGCAATTATAGGCTTTCTGAAAATTCAATTTAACAATCCATGCCGGAACTCTTTTCTTTCTCACCCAATTCACCACTTCACAAGCTATGAGAGCCCCATCAAAAATCTTCCTACCACCCACAAAAGCTAATTGAACCTCTCCCACAAGCCTTGGCATAAAAGAACGCATTCTATTCACCAAAAGCTTCGAGATGACTTTATAAACATAGCCCACCATGCTAACAGGCCTATATTCTTTTAAGTTATTATTTCCTCCTTTGTGAGAAAAAGATACCTAAGTCAAGTTTGCTTGTTTTGGCATTGTCCTACTATAAAAAATTCCCAGAACAGTTTCACATAAATCCTTCCCAATCACATCCCAAAGTTTTCGAATACATTGAAGTTGAAACCATCTGGACCCGCTGCCCTTAAGGGCTCGCACTCCTAAACAACTCCTTTAATCTCTTCAACAGATGGATCCCTCTCCACCCAATTAGCCTCCTCATTCGAGATTCTGTTTACTTGCCCCTGGTCAAACCCAATATCATAGAACTACTCTTCAGTATACAACCGCTTAAAGAACATTCTTATTTCTCCCATAACTCTTCTCGGACCTCTAAAAATCTTTCCATCAATCATGATCTCCTCTAGTCTTTTACCTCTTTTTCTCGTTTTTGCTAAGGCATGAAATAATTTTGTGTTTCTATCCATCTTTGAAGCAAAGTTAGATCTAGACAATTGTTTCTAATGTTTGTCCTTTCGCTGATACCAGAACAGTTTCACAGAAATCCTTCCCAATCACATCCCAAAGTTTTCGAATACATTGAAGTTGAAACCATCTGGACCTGCTGCCCTTGAGGGCTCGCACTCCTAAACAACTCCTTTAATCTCTTCAACAGATGGATCCCTCTCCACCCAATTAGCCTCCTCATTCGAGATTCTGTTTACTTGCCCTTGGTCAAACCCAATATCATAGAACTACTCTTCAGTATACAACCGCTTAAAGAACATTCTTATTTCTCCCATAACTCTTCTCGGACCTCTAAAAATCTTTCCATCAATCATGATCTCCTCTAGTCTTTTACCTCTTTTTCTCGTTTTTGCTAAGGCATGAAAGATTTTTGTGTTTCTATCCATCTTTGAAGCAAAGTTAGATCTAGACAATTGTTTCTAATGTTTGTCCTTTCGCTGATACCAGCGCTCTGCCAATACCCTAAGGGCCTTCATTCTAGCCTGCAAGCATTCATCAACTTCACCACTCTCCAGCTTCTCATCAATAATTTCAATTTCATCTTCCACTTTTTGAATATTATAGTCAATGTAGCCAAATCTCTCCTTGTTCCACACCCTAAGCGGCATCCTAATAGCCTTAAACTTCTCTAGAATCTGGCCTCCATCCAACTTACTCCATTCCTCTCTGACCATATTAACAAAGTTTCCATGCAACAACCAAGTATCCAAAGTCCTAAAAGGCTTTGGTCCCCAATCAAGATCCTCAGAGGCTAACAGCAAAGGGTAATAATCTGAAAGAGCCCTATTCAACTCTTTTAAGTATAGGTCATTCTTCACCTCCTGCCACTCACAGTCTAAAACAACACGATCAATTCTACTACAATACTTTTCCCCATACCACGTAAATTTCCTCCCACTCAAATTCATATCAATCAACTCCATGTGACTCACCCATTGTTTAAACTCGCGACTACTCTGCGTAAGAGATTTATTTCTTTTCCTTTCTTCCTCTCTCAAGATCTCACTAAAATCCCCACCAAACATAATTGGGACACCTACCATCTTTTTAACCTCCTCCAGAAATTTTCAGAAAGCTACCTTTTCATCTCTTAGGTGCATACCGTATACCATACAAATGGCGCAATCAAACCTCAGCTCCATGATACAACCTTTCACTACAACCCATCTTTCACTTCTAAAAGTATTCGAACAAACAAAAAAATTCTTTATGCCACATACAAATGATAACCCCTGCTGAAAAAGAAGACTCCACGGTAGCCCAATCAATACCATTATCTCCCCACAAGTTCCTAATCAACCCTCTGTCACACCCACCTTTCTTTGTTTCAAACAAGCTCACAAAATCAACTCTATTTCTTAAACATACCCTTTTGACCATTTGTTCTTTCTCCCTTCCCCCCAAACCTCTAACATTCCAAAACAAGAATTTCATAATGAAATAAATTTAGCACCTGAACGTAGAACTCTGCAGTAGTTCCTGTCGTTGGTCAAGCTTCCTTTCTTCCCTAGGTTCCTGCTTCCTCTAACAGCACGCTTCCCTTCTTTTTTTGCGCCGCCCTTCCTCAATCCTTGAAGCTCCTTTAAAATGACCTTTTCCTCATTTACTGAGAAGATCATGCCAACTTCTTCACAAAAACTCATAGGTCTTCGTGCCTCACACATCCCCGCTCAAGTTCTCATTCTCACCCTCCAAATTAGGGCATACAGGCTTAATTCCCTACCTTGTTGTTTCGTCTCATCGCAGACTCTGATCACCTCCCTTTCCAATAGTTTGTGTATGTGGTTGTCGTCCTTACAAGGCCTAAACCCAGGTGGGAATGGGCAAGAAGACTGGGAATCTATACTTGAAAAAACCTCAACCTCCTCCAAGCTACAGTTGTTTCCTTCACTACCTATTTCCAATGCTTGCACCGCGTCAGACCCAAAAGGTAAATGAATCAGCAGACCCACAGGCCCACACTTATTATGCACCACGACATTCCCCCTTTCTTGCACTACTCCACCTTCAAGACCCAAAAGATTTTGGGCCACATCTAACCTCAGCCCAGCGTCTTCACTATCTTCCTCTATCTGATTTTCCCTTTCACCTTTTGAACAAAGAGGCCCAAATTCCTTAAACACCCCCTTAATAATATTTCATCAAGCATGAGTCTGCTAGTTATGTCGATTTTGCCGTATGTAGTATGCATGCTCCAGTCTCGCATTATTAATTCCTCGAGAATAGGGTCATGCACTTTGAAAAAGTCATCACCTTGTTCAATTAACTTGGACTCTTGGACTACACTTGAGCTTCGTACCACTTCTTCCATGGCTACTGAGCTTACCGCCCTACAAATATGTCGAGAGACTGAACTGATATTCTTTACCAATTCGGTTTCTTCTCCTGCACCTTCTTCTGACTTAGAAGGGTGCACTTGGGCACTGTACACCTCCCTCCCCACCTCCTTCACAAAAACTTGAAACTCATACCCACCAACCTTCAGGGTCAGCCATTCTTGGATAGGTTCCCACAGAAAAGAGTCCATAAGGATCCTTGTAGTAGTAAAAGAGCACGCTGCCTCTGCTAAATCTTCCAGCATCACTAATTTTTCCCACAAGCTCCCAATCTTTGAGAAGGATTCCAGAGACCAGACATGCACAAGAACTCCCATCAGTTCCACCCAGACTCTCGGGATAGGCTCCATGTGTCGCCTCCATAGGGCTAGATCACGACATTCAAATGATGACAAAGGAAAGGAAACAAATTTTGTTTCAAATGATGAAAATTCCACCACTCATGATGTATCTAATTTTTTTGGGGATCCAAAAGGAAGTATTAGCTATTTGATCAATGATGGAATAGTTTAATATGTGTGTTTGTTAAGTATTCATGTGAATAATTTTATTGTGCATGTACTTTTACTCATTTTATTATTATTTGTCTTTAAAAAAATGGCAAGGACATATTGTGAAGATATTTGCCTTGTAGATAATGCAAGTTCGCACAATATTCTTAAAAGTAATATATATTTTACTCATCTTGTGCCAAAAGAAGAATATGTTAATACTATTATTGGCTTAGACAATGTGATAGAAGGCTCCGGAAGAACTATAATTTTGTTTCCAGGAGGAACAAAATTTATAATAAATAATGCACTATTATCTACCAAGTCTCTGAGAAACTTGTTGAGTTTCAAAGATATTTGCCGAAATGGATATCATATTGAAACAATGAATGAAGGAAATCATGAGTACTTATGTGTCACAACTCATGATTTAAATAAAAATGTTATATTAGAAAAGTTACCCTCACTTTCATATGGGTTGTATTATACCAAAATTAGTGCAATTGAATCACATGTCATTCTAACCTAGAAGTTTACTAGCACAAATGAATTCATAACTTGGCACGACCGATTGGGTCATCCGGGAACAACCATGAGGCGGAGAATTATTGAAAACTCCTATGGACATTCACTAAAGAACCAGAAGATTCTTAAATCTAGTGAATTTTGTTGTACTGCATGTTTTAAAGGGAAGTTAATTTTAAGGCCATCACCAATAAATATTGGATTTGAGTCCTCTGAATTCCTATAAAGGATTCAAGGTGATATATGTGGACCTATTCATCCAACATGTGGATCTTTTAGATATTTTATGGTCCTGATAGATGCATCTTCGAGATGGTCACATGTGTGCTTATTGTCTTCTCGTAACCTGGCGTTTGCCAGATTACTGGCTCAAATTATTCGATTAAAAGCACAATTTCTAGAAAATCAAATCAAAGTAATTCGTCTTGATAATGCTGGTGAATTTACTTCCCAAGCATTTGATGTTTATTGTATGGCTAATGGAATAAGTTTTAAACATCTAGTAGCTCGTGTTCACACACAAAATGGGTTAGCAGAATCACTTATTAAATGCCTCCAATTAATTGCTAAACCCTTACTTATGAGAACAAATATCCCAACCTCGGTTTGGGGCATGCTATTTTACATGTCGCAGCACTTATTCGTTTGAGGCCAACGAGTTACCATCAGTTCTCTCCTATGTAATTAGCTTTTGGCCAGAAGCCAAATATTTTCCATTTAAGAATATTTGGGTGTGCGATATATGTTCCCATTGTACCACCTTCTCGCATTAAAATGGGACCCCAAAGAAATTTGGGGATATATATTGGATATGATTCTTTTTCTATAGTGAGGTATCTCGAGATACAAGCTGGAGATGTATTTAAAGCCACGGATTGTCATTTTGATGAATCAAAATTTTCAACATTAAGGGGAGAGAATAAGCTTCCTGAAAAGGAACTTAATTGGAAAGCATCATCCTTGATACATTCAGATCCTCGATCAAGGCAATGTGAACTAGAAATTCAAAAGATTATACATTTGCAAAGAATAACAAATGAATTGCCTGATACATTTTTCGATACAAAGAGGATAACCAAATCTTATATACCAGCAGAAAATGCCTCCAATTTGAATTGATATCCCAGTAGGACAAGTAGCAACTAAAGCAAAATTCATGCCAGAAGCGTGGTAGGCCTGTCGGTTCCAAAGATAAAAATCCTCAAAAGCGAAAAGAGGTAAATACTATTCCTGTCAAAAAAAGACATAGTAAAGACACCTACAGTTATCCAAAATTCTGAGATAGTTTTAACGCCAGAAGTCGTTCAGGTACCTGAAAATTATGAAAATAACAAGATCTCAATAAATTATGTATTTACATGAGATAAATGGGACCGAAATAACACAATTGTCAATAAAATATTTTCATATAATGTGGTATTAAATATCATGCATGAAAGTAAGGATCTTGAGCCAAGATCAGTCGAAGAATGTCGACAAAGAAATAATTGGCCAAAATGGGAAGAAGTCACGAGAGCTGAATTAGACTCACTTGCAAAACGTGAAGTCTTTGGACCTGTAGTCCGTACACCAGAAGATGTAAAACATGTTGGATACCGATGGGTATTTGTGAGAAAACGAAATAAGAAAAATGAAGTTGTATGCTACAAAGCTCGACTTGTAGCACAAGATTTTTCACAAAGGCCTGGTATAGATTACGAAGAAACGTATTTCCCTATAGTGGATGCGATAACATTGTGTAATTTGGTCAGTTTATCTACATATCATAAACTACATATGCATTTAATGGATAAAAAATGGGATCTTCATTCATCAAACAACATACACAAAAAAGATCTTGAAGAGATTTTATATGGATAAGTCACATCCATTATGTACCCCAATGATCGTAAGATCTTTGGATGCGAATAAGGATCAATTCCGTCCTAAGGAAGAAAATGAAGATATCTTTGGTCCTGAAGTACCATATCTTAGTGCCATTTGAGCACTAATGTATCTTGTTAATAATACACGTCCCGATATATCATTTGCTGTGAGTTTACTAGCAAAGTATCGTTCCTGAAGACATTGGAGTGAAATCAAGCAAATCTTTCGATATCTTCAAGAAACAGTTGATATTAGATTGTTTTATCCCTGTGGATCCAAGTCACAATTAGTTGGCTATGCAGATGCAGAATATTTGCCTGATCCATATAAAGAAAGATCTCAAATAGGATACCTGTTCATATATAGTGGTACAGTTATATCACAGAGGTCCACGAAATAGACGATTGCAGCAACATCTTCTAATCATGCTGAAATACTAGCGATACATGAAGCTAGTCGTGAGTGTTTTTGGCTCAGGAGTCTAATCCAATATATTCTGTCATCATGTAGACTGATTGATCATAAGATAGCTCCAACTATTCTGTTTGAAGATAATACAACATGCATTGCTCAACTTAAGGGTGGATACATCAAATGTGATAGAACAAAGCATATTTCTCCCAAATTCTTCTTCACTCATGATCTTCAAAATCAAGGGACAATTGATGTCCAACAGATTTGCTCAAGTGACAATTTGGCAGATCTATTTACAACGACACTTACAAAATCCTCCTTTGAAAGATTGCTACATGAGATTGTGATGCACTGATTTCGAGACATTAAATTATGTCGACAAAAGGGGGAAACTGTACTCTTTTTTTCTTGGTCAGGTTTTTTCCTATTGGGTTTTTCTTGACAAGGTTTTTAATGAGGTAGTCCCCATCACAAAGGATATTGTACTCTTTTTCCTTCACTAAAGTTTTTTTCCATTGGGTTTTCTTTAGTAAGGTTTTAACGAGACAATAATTCTAAATGGTCATCCAAGGGAGAGTGTTGTGATAAGCACAAAGGATATAGATGCCCATTAATATCATGGGTGACTCAATTTTTCCATGAAAGAATATTCATGTTACCAAGAAAGAATTTACATTTAATAAATGTTGAAAATATGAACCCTATACATGTATAAATATGGGGTATGGTACGAGACAACACACACAGAAGTAATAAAACACTATTCTCTCTCTTTATACACTATTAATAGTTTCTCTCTCTCTCTCTCTCTCTCTCTTTTTGTTACTACATATAAATATATGAATCATCTTTATCGAACTAATTATATTAATGCTAAAGTCTTCTATTTATACTTCTTTAGTTTATATATCGTCTTTATTTATTTTACAACATTAACTACTTAATGTCATGGGTGGAACTAGATTAATTTTGAGGGAAGAGTTAAAAAAAATTTACCATTAACAAAAAATAAAATAAAAATTTTAAAGAATTAAAATTCGTACATAATTTATAAAAAAAATTTGATGATTGGGAGAGGTTATTGTTCCCCGTATGATATATGGCTGTGTTTGTTTATAAAACATGACACTGAGACACAAAATTGTGTTTGATAGATGAGACAGAGACATTATGTCCAGAGATATTATATTAAATTGAAGGTTGTGGTAGGCTTAGAGAAGAGGGGTTGAATCTATGCCTTCCTTTTGAGTTGTTGTTATGACCTTTTAAAATAAACTTTCAATTCTGATTCTGTTTGTACTCAGCAGCAGAAATTTATGAGATAATTTATTTTTATCTCATGAATATCAGAAAATAGAACACAACAGAGAAGAGAAAAGCTAACACCAGCATGCATCTTGGTTCGGTTGCCTTGTGCTATACAACCTACGTCCAGTCTCCTCCACAATAATGGATGAATTTTCACTATAGTTAAAAGTATTACATACACCAATTTCACAGGATTGACCAAATTTTTTCACACTCAAGTTCTAACCTAACTTGACATTGGCTATGCTAATACCTAACTCTTCACTCTTAGTGCTAACCCAACTAAAAAAGGGATACTTAACAGGTACAGGATACAAGACACTTAATCAACCTAAAGAAATTTGAAATAACTCTAGACTTTTCTCTCAAGTGTATCACTCAGCCTTTTTCCACTCATGGCTTTTACTTGAGCTCTCTCACAATGTCTTTTCTCTCAAGAAATTACAGAAAGATAAATATTGAAAAGTACATCACAATCTGTAAAACATGAAGGAGATTGACTTCATGAGCAGCCTCTTTGCTATGTGATAAACCAGATTCGCAAACTTCAGATTCAGTTCTTCAGTGTTGGCCGAATGCTTATTTGAAAGAAAGCATTATCCAAGTAGATGAACTTCTTTACAGAACACACTCACCAAACTCTGGTTTTCTCTTCTTGGCTTCTGAATGAACAGAAAGCTTCTTTTATCTCCTTACATGTTGCTTGGTTGCTCTTCCTAGGTAAACTTCTTGAGCCTTGAGCTTCACCAACCCATTGTCTCACTTTTTCCCATTAATCCTCACAATGGAAACTTTGCTTCTGACTTCCCTATCTTGACCAAAAGCCACATTATCAGCAGAAAATGATTTTTTCAATGGTATACCAAAATCTTTACTGTTGGAACACAACTTGGTCTGCAAGACATATTCTCAACCGTTCATGCACAGCAGCAAAGAACAGAATTCCTCTTTTCCATATCACCAAAACTGGACTAAGCAGAAAGTTGGAAAGAGGAGAAGAAGATCTGATACATGTATAAGAAAATGGGTTACCTTTAACCTTTTCTTAAGCTTGATTTGGTTTGAAATGATTGATTAGACTTCTGCGTTTCAAGCTTGGACTTTCTCTTTCTTGCTTCTTTGATGATCAGTTTAGGGAGAAAGCTTTCTCTTTCTTACTCTGAGTTCTGACCAAAGCAGGCAAAAGTGTACGTTGCTTTTGGTAAAGCAAATGAGAGGGATTTGAAATTAACTCGGGCTTGGGTCGGTTTCTTCTTAAGTTCAGCTTGTTGATTTCTTTGACTTTGTTTCTTTTGGGCTCCACTTAACTAACCAGCCCATTAGTCTTGATGTTTTATTTTTATTCCATTTTGGACTGCTGGACAAAGTTTTGGCCTGTAATGTTTAATAAATAATTAGCAACATATAATTATTATTACTCAACACTAATTATTTATTTTACCCAAAAATAATGTTTGTCATCACTAATTAATTTAGTTAATTTCTTAACTCAACAATGTATTTTGTGTCTAGAAAAGACCCAAAAATACTAAAAGGGACACAACTTATTTTTTTATTTTATTTTTATTATTATTCTTATTAATGTTCATAATTATATTTATTATTAGAGTAAAGTATCATTTTTATCCCTAACGTTTGGAGTAAGTCCTAAAGTTCTCCCTAACGTTTAAATCGTCATATTTAAGTCCTTAATGTTTTAAAATTGGTTCAATATTGTCCCGCTATTAGAAATCCGTTAACAGAATTTACGGCTGGACAAAATTGAGATAATTTTGAAACAATAAGGACTTAAATAGAACTATTTAAACGTTAAGGACAACTTTAGGACTTATCCCAAACGTTAGGAATAAAAACGATATTTTACTCTCATTATTATTATATTTTTCTTTTTAAATTTTTTAAATAAAAAAATAAATTAGATTTCATAACTTATTTTATTTTATTACTAAACAGAATACAAAAATATTAAATTTTATATCTCTATTTTTTATGTTTTATTATTATCAGAAACAAATGTAGCTATATATGGGACTTTATCTCTACTAAATGTCATCATAAATTTTTATTAAACAATATTTTATGTGCATAAAAAATTAATTACTAAATTAATCATTATATTTTATGTATATTTATATATGAATTCATATATTTTACTAACAAAATAATGAACCATTATAATAACTACAATAGAATAATTAAATATATAATATAAAATAACTAAATTTAATTTATAACAATCTAATAAAACTTTTTAATAAGATGTCAAATATATATTTATTAGAAAAACAATTGATTATAGTTGATTTTTGATATACATATAATACGACTGAAAATTTTATTATATTTTCTTTATTTAAATTTCTTCATTTATAATATATTCTAAAATTGTATCCCATTAAAAATTAAGCAAATTCAAACCACTAATATATTGGATCAAATTGAATTCAAAATACAAGACAAGTAACTGCAGTTTAAAAATATATTATTTGGATAGATTGAATATTCATTAAAAAAAGAAAAGAAAAGAAAAGATAAGATATAGATTGAGCTGAATTGATTTTCTACTCAAAAGTTAAAACAACCAATTAAAAACACCCTTTACATTTCGTCTCCCTAAATCCTTTTTTATATTTCGGGGGCCAAACAAGGCCTAAAGTCACGAAGACGACAGCGGCAACATATAGAAAATTTTGTCAACCCTGTTTGCATACTTCCCAAATCTGATTAACGGCTCTGATTTCATTTCACCATTAATCTCTTCTTCTTCTTCCATCTTCTCCTCTTTCCCTATATTTCTGTGGGACCCTCTCTCTCTCCTACAGTACAGAGTCACCCTTTTCCATGTTCCTTCTCTCTCTACAATTCGATCTTCTCCTCAATCCCCTCTCTGGTCAATGCAGGTACTCTCTTTTTCCCTCCACATTCCCATTATCTCATCACTCAATTTTTCTTCCACTTTCGCTCAGTTTAGCAGGTAAGGGTGCTTAGTTGCCTTTCCTTGTTGAACCCTAGAATTGTTCTTTTTTTTTTTTCTTGCTCTGGTTTTTATCCTTTCCGGTGACACTATTGAATTCGAAGATGAACCTCATTGTGTCTTTTGTTTGCTACTTCAAACTGTTATAGCTTCATTCTTAATTGTGCCTTTAGTTTCTTTTTTCCTTCCTTTCAGCAATGTGCGGTTTATCTAGTGATGCAATTCTGCTTCTACATTTATGCATTTACTTCTTTGTTTGAATGTGCTGAGAAATCACACTACTACACTAGCACTAGTTACTGATATTTTAATACAGTTCTGCACTGAATTAAGTAAATTCTGTTTCCGTTTCTCTTGCTTGGCTTATTCTTTTTATCACATGGTTGATGTTATATGTACTAACAATGTATTCGCGGAGCTCTTATCTTTTGACCCCAATTTGACTGCACCATTAAACCACTATGTTTTGTGGATTCCCAGCTTCTTGACAGTGATTTGGCGTATTCGCAATAGGATTAATTATATGGGTCATCCAAATTTCTGAATTTGCTGCTAGCGCATATCTTTCAACTCTCATTTTCTGCCACTTTGTTGAGCTGCACATTTTTAACCTTCCATAATCTTGTATATTGATTATATTTCGGTTATTGACTTACTGCAGGTAAATCCCAAGTATATTACTACTCATACTTGTTTATGGTTTGATGGGCTTGTCCTCGAGAGATCCCTTACTGAGAGCTAACATGGCGCAAGGGATAGTATATATGTCTTGGTTCAGTTAGCATTAACTTATTATGGCTGGAAATACTAGATTTGATTTAAGTGCTACTAGTCCAGAGGAACCAGTTTTCAAGGGGACCTTTCTGAATGGACAGAGAGGGATTCTGATGAATGGCAGTTTGGACAGGTCTGCAAGCTTTTGTGACGGTAATGAGGGGCAGGTATGTTCTACTGTGTCCCGGGGAAATTATACTTCTACAGGAGATCCAGCTCCAGTAGCTCAGTATTTAATGTTGGATCCGATAACCATGGGAGATCAAAAATATACTAGGTCTGGTGAGTTAAGGCGAGTCCTAGGGATAACTTTTGGTAGCACCCGTGAAGATTGTGCTTTTGGAACTGCTAATTTGAAGCATCCCCCTCCTGTGGCTACAGAGGAACTGAAGCTATTCAAAGCAAGTGTGCAAGAGGCTTCTGCGCGAGCTAGGTAGTTGAGGAACTTTGTGCAATACCATTGATATCATCTAATCTGTTAAATATATTTTTTAATTAACCAATTCGCAATAGAGAGGTTGCATTTGAAGCTTACATAATTGATGGTCTGTCATTTTTTATTGATTTTTCTGATTTGTTTGAATTTATTAATGACTGAATTGTCCAAAACAGTTTCAAAATTGATACATTTTATATATTAGTCTACTGTCAATTAGTAATTCATTCTGAGGGTTGTGAAATTTGAGGTTCTTCTCAGATATAGATCAAAAAGGTTGGATGAATCCTTACATAAATTGAAGTGTTGGGAGGCTTTAAACATGAAGAAACAACTTAGGAATGAGATATTGACAAATGAAAGGCTAGGCGGTGGGCCACATTTCTTGAAGATGGGAAGTCAGACTCATAGGAATCCATCAGAGCATGTGAATCAAAGACTAGAGGACAGGCCTAAGAATGTCATTCTGAATAAGCGCATACGTACATCAGCTACTGAAATTCGGGTGTGTAGGCATCATTTTTGTTTGTGGTTGATTACATATAACAAATCTGTGTTTCTGCCAAACTACTGGCAGATGTACCACTACTTTATCCTACTATTTCTGTGAATATATTTTCTGTAAATATCTCGAGTAACTTGACTTGGAATATTTTGAATTGCTTCATTGAATTCCTTTACTTAATTGATGACACATGGATAACTAATTAGTTTTATCTCTTAGATACCAACTGTACTTTGTTCGCATACTGTCTTTATTATCAAAATTAGTTTCTCTAATAATACCTATATAATTATATATCGTATCACAATTATTTTATTGTTTTGTACTCTATATTTTGTTCAAAAACACTAGGCTGAAGGACAAAGTACTAGCTGTATGAGGCAGCCTTTGGCTGTTGGAAAGGATAGAGACAATATGAAGGATAGTAGCAGAGGTTGTGACACTGTTGAAGAGAAGATGCGAAAATTACCTGCAGGTGGAGAAACATGGGACAAAAAAATGAAACGAAAACGTTCCATGGGCACTTTTTTCTCCAGATCCAATGATGGTGAGGGAGAACTTAAAAGGGTTATGCATCTAAAGCTAACTAATGAGTCTGGTATGCAGTCTTCTGATGCCCAAGGTTTGAGGTAAAACCAATTTATGAATTGTTTTGATCTACCATAATGTTGAGAAATGATGTTAATTTAAGAACTAAGAAAAGGCATTTTGCCAACAATTTATAACAAGTTCTTTGATTATACTGCTTTCTCCTAAAGTTTTCTTTGGTCCTATCTTATTTTCTTTCAATAACAAAACCTCCGTATTATTATGTTGAAGTTACAGGTGATCTTAAGCATGGGTATTATGAACCTATGATCTTAAAACTTGCATTTTTGTATGCCACAACACCATAGAATAATCTGCCTGCAACATTCTATTTCTCAGGTCAGGATATACTGTCGGTAATAGCAAGCTTGATGTAGCTTCCCTGTCTACTATTTCCATTGCATGTGCAACTGCCAAGAATGAGCAAGAAAAGGTCTCAAGGGATTCAATAGATGGATTAAATAATGAACGAGATGCACATAAAGGAAGCAAGTATGTTTTGATCATCAATGCTTTTTATGGAGTCTTCTTAACAAGCTTGTATTTCTCTGATATAAAATTGTATTGAGAGTTTATGACTAATATCTTTCTATTTCATCTTTTCTTATTAGGTTTAATGTTCGTGATAATAATTACACAGGTGGTACTTATGCATTGCCAAAAGGAAAGGCTTCAAGGGCTCCACGAACTGCTCCTTTGATGGCCGGAAACTCATCATCTGTATCTCATTCTTCTGAAATGCTTGAAACCTGGGAACAACCTTCAAGTACGAACAAGCCTCATTTAGTAACTATCAATCGTAAGCGTCCTTTGCCTGCTGGATCTTCTTCATCCCCTATGGCCCAATGGGTTGGGCAGAGACCTCAAAAGATTTCTCGTACTCGAAGAGCCAATGTGGTATCCCCTGTCTTGAATTGTGATGAAGTGCAGGTGTCATTGGAAGGCTGTTCCCCTGTGGATGTTGGTACTAGGATGACTTTTACTACAGTTTCCAAGGATGCTGTCAACATCATTAAAGAAGGTAGAGTGAAACACGAAAATGTTTCTTCCCCAACTAGATTATCTGAAAGTGAAGAATCAGTTGCTGGGGAAAATGGTGAATGTAAACTAAATGAGAAAGGTTTGGGAAGTAATGATGTCGATGAAAGAGCCATAAATAATTCATATAATTTAAGTTCCCCTGCGTTAGCAACGAAAAAGAAAAAAATGCCAGGCAAAGAGATTGGAGATGGTTTGCGTAGACAGGGCAGGAGTAACAGGGGTGCATCAGTGTCAAAGAATGGCATCTCACCAGTGAAAGAGAAGCTGGAGATCGCAACCTTGACAAAGCCAATTAGAAGTATGAAGCATTCTTCTGAAAAGAATGGAAGGTATTTTTCTTTCTCCTCTCTGTCTCCATCTTGCTTTTCCTGGTTATAAATTCTACCAAAATAAAACAATTGGTGGTTATACTCCCTCCTCCCACTCTTCTTGAAAACCTTTTTGTATTTGATTCAGTAAATCAGGGCGTCCTCCGTTGAAGAAATCATGTGATAGGAAAACTATTACTCGCAATGGGCTTCCATCAACTAGTGATTCCCCAGATATCGCAGGTATACAATCACCAATTGTTACATTCAACTCAGCGGCATTGTTTCCAACTGATGATAATATAAATTTTCTTATGGTTTTGGTAACAAGTGTCTGGGCACTTGTTAAGGATACTTCAATTGGAAATTTTTTAAGTTTTTTCTTTAATAAATGCACTATAGATGCGTTGATTTAGAGATTTTAACCTCCCAATAAAATTTTTCTATATTAAAAGCCTTAACAAGTGGCTTTAAAATTCAATTTCTTTTAGTTATCTTTTTATATCTATCTGTGCACACACTACAATTATGAAATACATAATATTGCTTTTTGTTTTCTGCCTTCATTTTCTTATAAACTGGCCCTGCTCCAACATATCCAATGTAAGCTTTCAATTCCCCTAATTTTTGCCGTTAATTCTTCCAGCAGAAATCCTAATCATATTAAATCATAACTTCCGCTATCCTGCATCACTCACGTTTTCTTTTATATTCATGATCTACTTGGGTTTAGGGTTTAATATTTCTGGAAATTTTTCTCAGTCTACAAAATTTAGGTGATTATTTGTGCCTCACATTTTTCTGTTTGAAATGTATGTTGTGTTTCAATACATGTCAAGTTAAACCAAGTATTGTAATACACATGAAGTTAATTTATGTACTGTATACATGCCAAGTCATGCAACAGAAGTACAAAACTGTCCCTTAATGAATGTGGACTAGAATTAAAAAAAAATTGCAATTAAGCAATACATCATCCTTGCTAAATATTATAGTGCAGTAGAATACTAAACTGTCTGAAATTCCCAGGTGAGTCAGATGATGACCGAGAGGAACTTTTAGCTGCTGCAAATTTCGCAAGTAATGCCAGCTGTATGTAACTAGACTCGAACTGTATTGTGGTTTTTAGTAGTATACCTACCACATATATTGCTTTGGTGAGCCTTTCTATCTATATATATGTTGCTTTGGACCTTGGCAGATATTGGTTGTTCTAGTTCGTTTTGGAAGAAGCTTGAACCTTATTTTGGTCCTGTCAATTTGGAGGACATAGCTTACCTGAAGCACCTGGTGGGTACTCCAACTACATTTGTTTATATGAAATTTAAGTTCCCCTAATGGAAGTATTGCCTTTTCCTCCTTTTATGTTTCCTTTGCATTAGGTTAAGTCAACAGAGGAGGATCACAGATGTTTGTCTCAAATGCTCGGCCTTGGAACTGATGCCCTGGTAATATCTAAGTGGCTAAATCTTAATTGTCAGCATTTTATATTTGATGCTTTGTATCTGATGTTGACATCTTACAAACAAACCTGATTTCCTTTATTTTTTTATGGTCTTTCAATGATTTCTGAGGTCTATTTCTATTTCAGTCAGGATATTTTTGCTTTTGGATGCTATCTGGCTTTAACTTTCTGTTATTAATAAGTTTGCCATTCTTCAGTATCACTAAGATGAACCAGTGGGTGCACTTAATTGCATTAATTTATCTTCATTTTTATGCGTAAGTGATAATTGAGATGTGCCATAACACATGGCTCATTGCATTTAAACCTTTTCCAGATCATGCTTATTGAAATCTCTCTCCCCTTCTCCCTTTTACATGCTGGCCAACTTATTGGTTCTAGTCTACATGTTTGTTAATGTGTAGCTTGACGAACTGTGGAGCCCAATTAAGTTTGTGCATAAAAAGGAATCAAGAATTAGAACTTTGATTATCAGTTTTCTGTTTTCATTGTTTTCTTTTTGTAGTAACATGTTCTTCATGTGAATTTCCAGGATGAACGTACACATACGGATAACATTCTCTCACAAGGTTCTCTCTCTGGAGAAAGAGAAAGAAGAGTCTTAAATCAAACTGATTCCATAAAGATGTCCTTGATGGCTGACATGCTTGATCAGCATGTTGATGCTAGTTTTTTAAGCAGACAAACGGTAACAGAAGGAAACAAAGTTCCCCCACTGTACCAGAGGGTACTGGCAGCTCTGATTATTGATGACCAAATTGAAGAAACTGTTGGAGATGGGAATATGTCTTTCTCTGAATATGAATTCAATTCTAACATGGTTTCTTGTAATGGGAATGCTAGCTTTACTAATGGCACAGCCCACGGTCATGAAGGTGACGTGTTTTTACAACAAATGCACCAGGGACCATTGCATCCAAGGACTGAAAAGCTCGACATGTTATCTGAAAATGGTATACCAGATATGCATAGGGTTTCTTGTTCATCATCTTTCAATTGTGATTATGAGCAATTGGGTGTGGAGGATAGAATCTTACTGGAGCTGCAGAGTGTTGGCCTTTATCCAGAACCAGTGGTAAGCTTCTCATTGGTAGAACTTATAAGGAAGCCAGTGGTCTTTGTAGTTTATTTATATGTGAGGTTCACTCTATGCTTTAGCTGCCATCTTCCATCTCTGTTTCTTATTTCTTCATTTCTCTTATATACATCATGTGACATGTAAATCATTCAATTTGTCATCTGAACAACTTAGGCTTTTAGCCTTGTAGAATGACTAGTCCATGACATTGTTTTATAGCATGTAGTCTGAAGTTCTACCTTTGCTTCACCCATTTTTCAAATTTTAAATAAATTCCAGCAGTGTGTAGGGTCTGCACCTCATGGTTCAAGCCCAAAATTCTGCACTTCATTTTATTTTTTAGCGTGTTTGGCATATTTTTAATAGTAAAAAGAAAAGCACTAGAAAAATAAAAAAATATTTTTTTTTTTACTTTAAAAAAGATGTTTTTAACATAAACAAAAAAGTACTTTTGTATTGTTGTACCCAAACATAATTGATAGATAAAAGATATTTTTACATGAGATATCCAAATATAAAATTACGTTTACTTTGTTAAAAGATATTTAAAAAAAAACACTTAAGAAAGATATTTTCATAAAAGTTTATCCAAATAGGCCCTAAATAAATTAAAAGATAATTTTATATTGTTGTATCCAAACATAATTGATAGATAAAAAGATACTTTTTTAAATGAAATATCCAAACATCAAAATATCAAATTAATTTTATTTTTCTAAAAGGTCTTTTAATAAACAATCACTTCAGAAAAGTTTTTTTTCAGAAGCTCACTCAAACAAGCCTATAATATGTAAATGTCTACACATGAGCAATATGCTTAGAGACATTACTGAGTATTGAATATGATTTCTGTAACTTCACTTTTTTAAAACTTCTGTTGGTATCTGATCTTTCTGTTGTCTGATTAAAGCCTGGTCTTGCTGATGGAGATTGCGAAGCTATTGATCAAGATATTCTTCAATTACAGAAGGAACTTCACCAACAGGTTTTAATACTTTTGTTTTATTTATTGATTATTTATTTATTTTTGGATTTCTTTTCTTTTGTTTTACTTTTTATATGTATATATGCTGCATTATGTGAAAGTTATAACAGTTTTGACAGAAAATCTGGCTATTTTTTTACACCTTGATTGTCCTTGCCCAATTATGCAGGTCACTGAAAAAGGAAAGGGCTTAATGAAACTCATTCCAGCAGTAGAAGAGGGCAGGGAAATGGAACAACGGTATGATTAGGTTTTAATACTTTTGAGTTTTGATTTGATAAACTCATGGAAATAATGTGTATGTTTAGTATCTATCTGGACCCTCACTAATCACTGAATGTTTTTTCCTCAACTGACAGAGCCCTTGAGCAAGTTGCTATGGAAAAACTTGTTGAGTTGGCTTATAAGAAGAAGCTGGTAATTTAACTTCTATTTATTTATTGATCTGTTCTACAGGTTATTTGAAACATGCTATTCATTTTCTTAACGTGTTTTCTTTTTTTTTTAAATAATGCTATTTATTTTCTTATTTAAGTGACAAGTTTTAATGTGCTACTTACGTAGGATGATGTTAATTCCTCGCTGTTGGCTTGTTTCATTACAAAAATTTACTTGCAAGTTTTGTGCTTGACCTTGTCTTTCCCTTCCTTCTATGTCAGCTTAGAAAGAGATTAGTTAAAAGCATTGCCATTGCTCTAGATTCTTCTTTTAACTATTATGATGTGAATATGCAATAACAGTTTGTTTATGAAAGAGTTAACTGAATTGCACTATGAAATGACCCTCGGTATTGTTGATAGGCCACCCGTGGAAGTAGTGCCGCAAGAAATGGCCTTACTAAGGTTGCAAAGCCAGTTGCTTTGGCTTTCATGAAGAGGACACTAGCTAGATGCAGGAAATTTGTGGAAACTGGGAGGAGTTGCTTTCTGGAGCCTGTCTTTAAAGATGTGCTATTTGCTTCTCCTGCCCGTAATGGCAATGCTGGACCGGTCCTTGCTGTAAATCTACCACAAACTCTAAACTCTCAGCAAGATCATGCCTTTTCAGGTCTCCTCCATTTTAACCATGTTTTGTGTGTTTTGAGTCTTTGGCATTTGCCTTTAGTTTCATTTATATTATTTAAAGCACTTGTCTTTCTTGTTGCGTAACAAATTGGACCTTGGTGCTTGCAGGTTTGTTTCCTTGCAAGGAGCAGGAGGTGTTGGGAAATCTAGACAATCCCTCTGACCAGGATTTTGCGAGAACTGGACCAATACTAAACAGAGGGAAGAAAAAGGAAGTGCTACTTGATGATGTTAGTGGCTGTGCTGCTTTGAGATCTGAGTCAACTCTTGGCAATTCTTTCATGGGTGGAGCAAAGGGAAAAAGGAGCGGAAGAGAGAGAGACAAAGGCACTTCTGCAAGAAACTCTGCCTCAAAAGGCGGCCGGGGTGAGCGTAAAACCAAAGCAAAGCCCAAACAGAAGTCAGCTCAACTATCCACTTCTGGAATTGGATCTCATAGCCAGTTGATGGAAAATAACAACACTGAGCATAAATTGGCTTCTGGCTCTAATGAACCAACTTCCAGTGGTAGCAACAAGAAAAGCAAAGTGGGTTCTGCATCTCATGTGTCCATTGACCCTGAGGAGCCTATGGATTTTGCAAACTTGCATGAATTAGACCCCATGGAACTAGGTGTAGATAGTGAACTTAATGGGCATCAAGACCTGGACTCGTGGTTGAACATTGATGAGGATGGTTTACAAGATGATGCAGTGGGCTTGGATATACCAATGGATGATTTGTCTGATTTGAATATGCTTCTATGACAAGATATTCTCTTGCACCAGTTGGCGCTTACAAAGGGTGTTTTTTGGGTGATAAGCTGCATATACAATTCACATGAATCAAGCATCTCATGATTCACTTTGCCCATTCTTTTTGTATACTTATGATTATCAATACAATACCAAAGATAGAAACCCATAAAAAGGGTTAAAGGAAAAAAGGAAATCGTAGTCCCCAATTGTTTATATGATTTAGAGCATTTCATAGGTTGTAATTAGTACTCATTCTTAACGAAATTTTGATCGTCTTCATTGTTCCGTATTTTTTCTCATGGTCTTGAAAATGTTCTCATTAAGACCTTAATTTCTGTAGCTTGAGTTCCTTGAAATTTAGTTCTTGTAAGTTTCTTTTTCTTTTTTTTCCCTAACTAAACGTCATTTAATCTTAAATATAACTCTTAGTACTAAACAATTTTTTTATATTTTTTTGATACACTTCTAAATAAAATATAATTCGTGCATTTTGCCCTTTTCTGTTTTTGGAACAAAAAAAACTTAACACACTAGAGTGGAATAACAAAGTCAAACATGACACAAACAAAGAAATAAAAAAGCAAAACACAAGTGATATTAATCTATTGTCATTTCTGGTATTGCCGTCAATAACCACTTCACTTTTTGTAGTTCAAAATCGTCTTTTTTTTAATGACCTCAACACTTGCCTCTTTATTGTTGAAAACTCTTTTATTTTGTTCCCGCCAAATATTCTAAATTTCAAATAACTCTGACGGTTTTTAGAATAGCCCAAACTCTATCGAAAGTACTACATCTGCCAAGTAAACTCACAAGGAAAATAAATGGTGAACAAATTCCATATCCTTCTTACACAGAACAATAGTTATTGTCATTCTCATGAAGTACTCGTAATCTACACCACCTTTATTTAACATTTACCCTTTCTACTAAAACAAATAATCCAAAAAGCTCAATTCTCGAAAGAACCAACCCTCTTTGAATTGCACTTGTGAAGCTGTAGTTCATAATATCCTCTGGTAGAATTTCTGACGGTAACACCTGCACAAATGAATTAATAAAAAAATATTTTTTTAAATAAAAATTTCAAACAACACTATTCTCTTTACTCGTTATATTTTAACGGGTCTTAACCTATCGTGAAGTTGATAGACAAGTTCCAACTCTCATTGGTACAACTCTCTTCTCCAATAGAAATTTCATATCCACTCTAACTCATCTCAAAATTCATAGTCCTTTATAATAGATCCTTATTAATTTAGAACAGAAAAGAGCCTCAGAAAACTCACTTTTAAAAAACCACCTTATAATCAATTATTTTTCCAAAATCATGTTCTTCTTCTATTCCCTATTTTTATAGCTAATCCACTAATATTTTTTTTTACTTGTTCATTAAGAATCTGACAAATGTTTTTTTACAAGTTACTTTTTAAAGATAATATCTAATTTGATAATATTACACTATAGTTTAAATTATCATAAAAGTTTACAATGAACCAGTCCTCTTTTTTAAAAACTTTTACCACCACTTAAATAGAAACATTATATTTATAATTGCTGCATTCCTTACTCCTAATTCACCTAATTTTTTTTTGTGCTTGTACCACTTTTCATTTTACTAAAAATATACTATATTGCCATCATTTTTACTCCACAAAAATCTCTTTTGTAATGCAATCAACCTCTCTGCAACAGTTTTGACATTTTACATTTTGTCCTTTTCTAATTTATCTCAACAACGAAACAAGGTATGTTTTTTTTTTTTTTAAAGTTACATCTGAACAGGTTGAAAAGAAGAAAAATAGTTGATTTTCGGTATTGTTATTATTTAAAGGAGATTTGATTTTAATTTTTATGCACCGAAAAATCTAATCAAATTTACGAATTTAGATGATTTCATAAATAATAAATTTAAAAAATTAATTATTTTTAGGTAGTTCCCCTTTCCAATAGTGCATGAAAAGTGGGGAAATATCAATATATATTGTATTAAGAGGGACGGAGAGACCAACTTCAACAATGGAATGCTTTGTTTTCTCCGCTTTCCGCAACTCTAACCGCTACTTCCTTCCTCACTTTTGATTCTCAAATTCGCATTTTCATCACACTATCAAATGATTCAGCAGTCGCTTTTCAACCGTTCTTCAATCTCCTTCTCCGCCCCACTTCCCACCACATCCCGAAAACGCTGCGGTTTCCTCAACCCGATTCGATGCGACGCCACGGATTCATCGCTTTCTCCGTCGCCGGCGTCGATTCCCGCCCCGCCAAAGCTGATGGAATCGGAACGCAAGAGCGGGTCCTACCCTGGTGGGTTGGGCCCTTACACTGGCAGAGACCCCAATGTTAAGAAGCCACTGTGGCTGCGGCAGAGAGCTCCCCAAGGCGAAAGGTTCCAAGAGATTAAGGAATCTTTGTCCCATTTGAAGCTCAACACTGTTTGCGAGGAAGCTCAGTGCCCCAACATTGGAGAGGTTCCATTTCCGACTTCATTTTTGTTTTAGGAAACATGAAAAGATGTTTTTTTTTTCTTGTCTTGATTTGACGTGATGATTTAAAGTATTGATTTTTTTATTCTTATGGACAGTGTTGGAATGGAGGTGGGGATGGTATTGCAACTGCAACAATCATGGTTCTTGGGGACACTTGCACCCGTGGATGTAGATTCTGTGCTGTCAAGACTAGCAGAAACCCTGCACCTCCTGATCCTATGGAACCAGAAAATACTGCAAAGGCTGTTGCTAGTTGGGGGTGAGTATTTGATGTGTGCTATTTTTGTTGACAAGTGTAGTTTCTTATAGTGGTTTGTGCTTTAGATATTCTTTGGTAGTAATTTATTATAGCTTATTCCATGTTAATTTATTTCGAGTTACCCTTTTTTGCAGTGTTGATTATATTGTCCTAACAAGTGTCGACCGTGATGACCTACCTGATGGAGGAAGTGGGCATTTTGCTCAGACTGTTAAAGCTATGAAGGTACGATGATATGTTGGATTGTTGTCTCATGATGCATTTTACAAAGCATACAATGCAAATTGCAAATACATGCAAGTTTGAGAGTCAACTTTGCGATTGCTTTTGCAGAATCTCAAACCTGAGATCATGGTTGAGTGTTTAACCTCTGATTTTCGGGGTGATCTGAAAGCTGTTGAAACTCTGGTTCACTCTGGATTAGATGTCTTTGCTCACAACATTGAGACAGTCAAACGGCTTCAAAGAATTGTTAGAGATCCTAGGGCTGGGTATGTTGCATTTCTGGTCCAGCTGCCTTCTCACAATTTCAACTATTTGTTTCTTTTAAACTAAAATAAAAGGGTCACAAAGAATATAAGATAACAGTATATGATGTCAAAATTTGTTTATGATGGCCTATTACATGGATTTGATTTCATTAAATAATTTGCTGCTTGTTTGTTTGCTACCCTTTGTTTACATATAAAACCTACATTTGTGTACAACTATTATCCACTGTGTGTGTATATATTATATTACCATATACAGAATATGTAGCTGTTATAATGAGTAAGATTAGGCTAGATTTAACCCTTAAATCCTTGTAACTTAGTATAAGAACATCTGAAAATGAGTTCAAATTCTGTTCTTGATACTTGTACATTTATCTATATGTTTGGTATTTAATTTCTTCCATTCTCTGGCATATCTGCTCACAATATAATTTGACTGAATAATTTATCGTCACTTGGTTATACATGAATAAACAATTACAGTCTGTTTCCGTTGGCGGATCTTTTCTCTGTTCTGAATCACCATCTGCTCAGTTTCTGTTTCATATATGTAGTGTCGTTGTAGGTATGAGCAAAGCTTGTCAGTTCTAAAGCATGCAAAACATAGCAAAGAGGGTATGATAACAAAAACATCTATAATGCTGGGCCTTGGAGAAACTGATCATGAGGTGAAAGAAGTGATGGCTGATTTAAGGGCCATAGATGTTGATATTCTGACATTTGGTCAGTATTTGCAGGTTAGTCAATGTAAATGTTTTGGTGCTGTCCATATTTCCTTCTCATAGATTTAATTCCTTCTCATAGATTTAATTTGAATCTGAAAATGCTGCCCATGCTTACTGGTGATGCTAATCCTTCACACAATCCAATAATTTTTTGGGTTGCAAGGAGCATGCTTTACCAAATCTATGAGAGTATTTTATGATTGGCTTGGCTGACAATGCACCTTAATGATCAATTATTGCCATCTATTGTTGATTCGAAAGATGTCATTGTTGCAGCCGACTCCCTTGCACTTGACTGTCAAAGAGTATGTTACACCGGAGAAGTTCACTTTCTGGAAAGAGTATGGGGAGTCTATCGGTTTTCGTTATGTAGCCAGTGGGCCACTGGTAAGCTCTTATATGCATCAGAATTTCCTTGTACCCTTCTTTTGGTATGATTAACATGCATGTGCTAGGTCACTCACAGCAATGAGAATCTTCCACTTTGAATGTAGCAGCATGTGTTGTGCTTCTAACGGTTCGTTATTATCTTCATTAAACTGATCTTTAACATGTTTTGCAGGTTCGATCGTCGTACAGGGCTGGAGAGCTATTTGTCCAGACAATGGTACGCGAAAAAGCCAAGACCGCTGGTGACTCATCGTCCTGAATTTTTTATCTTTGATTATGCATAGCATACAACACAAGATTATGAGTTCTTCACAAGTGCTGCTGCAAGAAAAATTGGTTACGTGAGGAGACAAAATTTGATATGTTTGATGTCAGATACATTGTTATGTTGGCATTACATTATCTGTGTCAGTCCTGTTTCTTGATTCAAATTCTTTAACAATCAATTTACGGCAGTTATAACTTATAAGACAGAATCTACACCAGAAGAAGAAAGAGGACAACAAACTCAGAAGCATCAGAACTCCAGAACTGTAATTGAGTTATTATAGGAAAGGCTGTATTTAGTTGACTTTCTCTTCATTATTTTCTTGATCTAATATATTTTTATTATTTTATATAGGCTGCTTTTAAAAATTAAAATGCAGGCATTATCTTTCGACAATTCTATGATGAAGAGGCTTTTATGTGGAGAGAACGAAGAGTGTATAATCGATTTTAAAGAATTAATAAAAATAAAATGACACATTTAACTATTTATTAAAGAGAATCTTTATCTCTTTATCATTTTTCTTTTTTGCCATAGAATGCACATTAACTTTAACTTTCTTTTTATTATAAATTGATGAAAGAAACGATGTGAATGATACTAAATTTAGGAGAAAGGATAATGTCACTTCTATTTTAAGAGAATAAATCTTTTCAATTTTTTTAAATTGAAGATGTAAAGTGTGATTTTTAACTTTTTAATATTTTTTGTCTTACTTATAAAATATATAAGAGATCATATTTTATTTTTTTAAATAAAAAAATTAACATTATCATGTGAGATGTGACATCAAAAATTAAGAGTGACTATCATTTTTTTAAATTTAGATGCATATTTTAGTAATAATTTTATTGAGTCCTATTAGCTTTTGTCTGAAAGTTAAATTAGCTACTATATTTTTGTGTAAAAATTATATGTATTGTTTATTTTATTTTTAATATGTAATCTACGTTGTTAGCCGATTTAGTAACTGATTTTTGGTATACACCTCAGACCTAGAGTGATTGATTTTCAATTACATGAAAAAAATGTAAAAAAAAAAAAAATTAAGAGTGTGAAAAAATATTTTCTTTTTAAGAAAAATGTATTCCTTACAAATTTACTATTGCTCTGCACATGCAAGTCTATGAACGACAGAGTATGAGCCTCTGAGACAAACTTTAAGGAATGAGCTCTATGATATTTGCCATGTGTGCGAGACACCAAAGTTGACCAACTACTTTATTCCAAATAATCCTAAAAGCTATCTTTCTTTTAAGTAAAAAATAAGTCACTTTATGCATCCAATTTGTATGGGTCTGCACGCAAGCTTTGGTGGACAACCCCTACAAAATTTTAAAGCTTTACTTTAACTGATGCATTTTAAACAAAATTTCGTTCAGTTTGGACCACTATTCCACCAAGGAGTTTTCTGTTGTTTGATCTAATAAATGGGGACTGTTCACTTCTTTTAGATGGGTGTACTATTATAGTATTATTCTTTAAGCAATAATCTGGCCAGTTGAAACAACTCAGCTGGCTTAGTACGACCAAACACTTATGTTATGTGTAGACAAAAAAATCAGTTACCAAATCAGTCATTCGCAGAATACATGTTGAAATGAAATAACATACGTATTTATTCATAAATACATAGTAAATACATAGTTGTTGATTTGGTAGGTGATTTTTGACGTGCATGTATAATTTTTTATGACCAATTCGCTTACAAAACAAAGGAAAAAGCAATGAATGTAGCAAACAATGAGTTGTTGGATGCTGTCATTTTCTGTCCACTAAGCAATCCTCACTTTATGGTAAAGCAAAGGTTCTTAAAGTAGAAATTGACAACCAAACTATGAATTCCTATAAATATTGGAGTTGAATGATTGATGAAGCAAGTTGTGAAGCTAAGTTTAGCCATCAGTGAGTAGAAAATTTCAGACATAACATTCAATGTTTTCTTGATACCATCATCTAAACTTTGATACCAGTACTACAAGAGATAGTTAGATACTTAGATTCCAAGAAAATGTTGAAAGAAGTTTCAGTGCTGTTACTTCTTTTGGTATTCATTATTGCTGCTATGGCTTCTGATCCAGATCCAGTGATGGACTTCTGCGTAGCCAAATCACCAGAAAACGTCTTCGAATGCAAGAACTCGTCCGCGGCAACCATAGAAGATTTCACCTTCTCTGGGATAAAGTTTCCAGGGAACTTCAAAAAAACTGGTTTTTCTTCTGTGGCTGTGAATTCAAATGTGTTTCCGGGTTTGAACACACTGGGGGTGTCATTTGTGAGAGCAGATTTTGATGTTGGTGGTATCAATGTTCCTCACTACCATCCAAGAGCAACAGAGGTTGCTTTTGTGCTGGAGGGGAAGATTTATTCAGGATTTGTTGACACGAAGAACAAGGTTTTTGCCAAAGTTCTGGAGAAAGGGGAGGTAATGGTTTTTCCAAGAGGAATGCTGCATTTTCAGTTGAATGTTGGAGATGGCCCTGCTACTATTTTGGGAAGCTTTGATAGCCAGAATCCTGGTTTGATGAGAATTCCAAATGCAGTTTTTGGTTCTGATATAAAGGTGGAGCTTTTGGAGAAGGCTTTTGGATTGAATTCTAAGGAGCTTGCTAAGTTGAAGAAGAAGTTTTCTTCTTAGATATGTTCTTTCTCTTAATGAAAAAAAAATTTTGAGGCCTGATAAATTGAATGATCAAGGTGTAATCACATCATGCACAGTGGAATTTTTTATGTATTGCAGAACATTGCTGACCATTAGCTGAAATTGTTAATTTCCCATCAGTGAGAAGTTATTTGATTAATTTGTACTTTATTAATTTTGATAATTGATCCCAATATTTGAAGGGCCTACTTCATCTTTAAGATCCATCTTCATTTAGCATGATTTTATAGCTACCTTAATTTAGTATAATTGCTTTTGCTTTTTCATATTTTAAAGTCAACACATTAGTTAATGACTGGTGAGTTTGCAATCAAAGGAGTAGTTGGTTGAGTTATATTTTGTATGTCTGTTCCTTTACTTTTGCCGTTTACTGCGCTTTGCCTTTATGATTCAACAGCATCATTTCAAGGAGGCTGTCACTTCTCCAAAAGCTTCTTTGTTAAAATGCTCCTCTTGCCCCCCATTTGGTTGTTGCACTAATTTTGCTCTCCCATGAGCAACTAGGTGTCATGCTTTTGTTGGAGAACCAAACAAGCCATGATTATGTGTTTAACACATTCCAAGGGGAAGAGAAAGAGTGGATTACTCTGTGGTGCAAAATAAAATTAAAGATTACTCTTTAAACACCAATCTTTTCTTAAGTTTGCTTGTTTAGTAAGAAAAAAATTAGATTATACATTAATGCCTTTTAATAATATAAAGGTGCGGCCGATGCTACGTTAACGCAGGATGCGGAGAAGAGTCGCACCCCAAAGGGTCCAGTGTAGGCAGACTAACATGATAATTTAATCAGTGATTGATTACACAACTTGAACCTGTGACCTTTTCGCGCTTCTAATAATATATGACATGACTTTCTTTCCCCATATTCATAAACTTTGGTTTATATCACAAAGGAAAAGTGATTTGGCAGCTTGAAGAAATCAAAATGACAGATCCAAGCACAGTGTTATAAATCAAATAACATTAAACTTAAACAAACACCTGAGCAACCATGTTCTTGTCAAATGATAACACCACGCCTTGACTTTACATTTTCCACAGCTATACTGTTATAGTTAATAGCTAAAGCAATGCACTCAGCATTTCATTCCAAATGTCAGGCACCCCAGGGAGGCACCAATGGCTGCAATCAGAGGAAAGGCCGGTACCTGGTTTCTGCTTCATTTCTTCGCTAATTGCCTTTCTATACACCGAGGGATGTCCATCTCTTCGGAATGCAGTCATTGTTGTAATATCTTGCAGGTACACTGGAAATCTCATTCTTTTCAGCACTGCTTGTAGCACTACCACTGGTTCAGGAACATGTATGTGGCTAAAAGATTGTATAGGCTGCCTCTGATTGTAGCATTTCCATCCATTTTGCCTTCATATAAGGAAAGATCAAAGAATGAATTCCATTCTGAATTAGGAAGACATAATCAAGGTAAGTTGCAGCAGATAAAGATAGATGGTACCTGTTATGTCTAGGTGACATGCTTCGAAAAAAGACTCGGGTTCTTTGGGGGTCCAAATTCAGATCCACCCACCTTGCCCATGTGCTAAGTCCTTTATGATAGGCAACCATAGGATTCATGTTTGTGATGATCCTATTTCCCTCCATGTAATAATCCCATCTGGTATTTAATTAATCAAGACTCAGAAAGTTAATTTACTGAGAAATTGAAACTTGGAGGAAAAGAAAATGATGCTGAATTTAAGTAGAAGACTAGAAGATGAGAAAGGTTTCTTACGAGCTTGATTCGCCAGAGTGAGTCCACCAATGAGCCGAATCGAATACCAGAACATCAACTCCTTTCCAGTACCTTGCATTGTCTTCAATCATATCCAAATGTAAAACTCTTTTATTTTGATTTCCCTTCTTTAGTTCTACCAGGAGTGGTGCCCAGAAGAACTCAATTGATGTCTCAAAATCCTGTAAGCAAAAAACAAAACTGAGGTCATTCAATGTTAGATGGAAAAAAGAGAATATTATTGACTATCATCTTACCATGGCATGGAAAGCCATTGAAGGACCATTATAGGTCACTTTTTTCCTACCAGTTGGGATAACTCCTTGAACTAAACAAACAAGAGATTCCCATTGGTTTCTCATTATGGAATCACCAACCAGCATTATTCTCTTTCTCCTCATTTTTCCAAGAAATCTCAGTGCATCAAACCTGTTAGGATTTAGATATGTCACATTAACAAGCAAAAGAATATAAGCAGGATTCATTTACAAACTAATATATGCTAAGTTTTCTACTTTGTAACTGAAATTTGAGCTTTAATAACCTATCTTTTGTACTAGCTACCAAACATGCATCACAATCTTGATCATGCAAACATTTAACAAATCATTTGACAACATATAAAAACCTTGGGATGGAACAGCCAAATGGCTTCCACTTCCACTTCTCATAGTCAGAATCTGGCCTCCCATTCTTTTGACAAGTTACTGCTGTGCTGAGATAGGGACAGTTGGGATCATAGAGAGGGTAAGACTCATCAAAGACCCATTTTCCAACTGAAAAGTCACATTTCTTCCAAGAACTTTTTCGGGTTTGCACCAAGTTAACATCTTCGGATTCCATGGCAAGCCAGCTGAACTCATCCTCTGGGTTGATTAGTGACAGTGTGCAGTGCAAGATGCTGCAGAAGAAGAGAAAGGACCACAAGTGAAGCTTTGGTTTTGCCATGGAAGCACAAGGCGTGAGAGTGTAGTATAGTGTGAAGGGTCCTCAAAGGAGGGAAGGACTTTGTAGTTTTAGAAGAGACTCATTGTGTCCATGGAAAAGTGCTTTGTCAAGGCATGACTTGCGGTGGTGTGGACCATGGAAATTGTGTTACTTTTACTGTTTACTTATTGCCATAGCCATTGCCCTGCAACAATCAAGGATCACTACTTCTGTACTAGGTGGTTGTCATCATAATTTTTGGTCATTACTCATTGGATAAAAGAAATAAAAAGTTGTTTTAAAATATTTCTTCAATACATACTTAATCAACACCGATCAGTATTAGACCTGTAATTCTCTAATTGATCCTTAATATAGCATTTGCCTTATACCTTTTTTAAAATTATAATAAAGAAAAAGAGATATTCCGGGTAAACTTAACAAATATTGTGCTACAGAAATGTTAAATTGAAAGTAAGCATCCGATGGATATAACAGAGAGAAGGCATATAAAATATTTACTTTTCTCAAAAATACACGTGCACTTATGACGTTTTAAATAAACTGAGAGATCATAATAAGTACTTCTAAATTCTAAGGTACTTGGGTATCATTTTCATCAAGGGTGCGTTTAAAAAAGGAAACAAAGGAAGAAAAGAGAGAAAAGGGGGGGGGGGGGGGGGGGGGGGGGAGGAAGAAACTCTTAACGAAAATAACAAAAAAGCAGGGAAATTGTTCAACCAAAAAAGCTGATGGATTTAGTTTGCAAGCTAAATGAATTTATGGTGCCAATAGAGGAGAGAGACGAGCCTTATTTTTCTCTAAGAAAATAGCCTAACTATAATTTAAACAAGAATTACAGGTACATAAATAAACTGTAACTGCCAACTAGGAAAGAACAAATCATGCTGGAACGGCTACTGTCTGTCGTCAAAATATTTGAGGCTATTAAAGCCACAAAATGAAGCCTGATGAATAGTAGATCCACCTTGTGAAGAATACTTGCCATGAACTCACTTGGGAAGCCCATTCTCACTGTTGAGAAGAGCTTGACTTTCATCAGAAAGCAAAACGGGTCCCCTCCCAGGTCTGGTGCATATGAAGTAATTAACATCCCCCTTGAACTTTTGTGATGGAATATTATCTTTAATTTCTGGAGGTGGTGGCAAAGCTTCCACATCTTGTATTCCATTTATCCCAGCATCTTTTGTAATGGACTTGTCGCCAATAATGTAACTGGAATGAAGAGTTTTGTTGGGATCTCGAACTCAGGATCAACAAAAATGATAAAACTGTATCAACTTGTAAAACTAAGAAAGCACCTGTCGAGGTCACCCGAAGTTGGAGGGAAGTAGTATAACAGCCTCTGAAGTAAAAGGGCAGCAGTTTGTCTATTACGCGCAATTAGGACTGCATTTGGCCCAGCATCAAATGTATAAGCTACCTGCAAGTCAAAGCGGTCACCATAAATACAGACCTCCAGATTTGTAATGTGTGTTTATTTATGCAGGGCATGGTGCAATGTATATACAAATAAACGATAAAAGCCATGTATTTTTGCACATATTATGCATGCAGGGTTTGTGCGTGACTTTGGTGCAGAGGCATAATGTCACTGCAAAAAGTTATCAGCCCATACAATTCTCTCTTTTCCTCCTTTTTATTCGAGCAGTAGCGCTCTCTCATCAAATAAAAAATAACTATTCAAAGATCACTATTTTTTATCTGATAAATTCTGTCCAAAATGATTGGTATGGTTGGATCCAATGGAAAAGTGAAACAAAGTGCACAAAACTTGTCCTATGGAGGAGAAAATTCAACTATAACAAATTTGGATATGAACAATAAAGTAGTTCAAACCTGGGGAGATTCTTCTGAACGATTCCACTTTTCAATGATGCTGATTATCCTGAAATGTAATAGCATAATCAATACTTAAATGCGCCACACTAGTTTTCTGATAAAATAGACCTGGGTATCCAACAGTCAAAATTATCAGACCTATGTGAAGTATCATTCATGTAAAATATAGGGGGCCACGTATCCAGGCAAACAGCATGAAACTGGTTGCTATCAGTACAGGTCAGCCGTGAAAAGGAAGCAAAATCACGATTCCTAATGGCTTCCTCCATTTGCAGTATCCGCTTTGGCACTATTTCCTATTGAATATCAATTTGGGGCCCACAAAAATGTTATTTGTGCTTTCATAATCAATAACTAGTGTTTACATTTAAGCTTCAAAATTGGTAGAAAAACAGCAGAAACTAAATTCCGTTGTTAGCAAATAACGACGTGCTAGAAATTAATGTCTTAGTCTGGACAAAATATGTTTGGATAGTAGGTTTTTATCATTATTTTTTGAAGCAATAATATTACAATTGAAGCGGTGAAAAGAAGTACCTTTGCTCTATGTTGTAAAAGCAAACTTGTTTCAACACTCTCCCGCATTCCAGAGGTGCTACTAGTTTCCTTCTGACGTGAACTAACCTATAAATGAATAAGATGGAAAGTTGAGAAAAATATGACATGTGACAAACACATAGTATTAACTATTAAGATAAATAAAATGGCTCTGAGATGAGGAAATTCCTTCACAGATGTTACTTAACCACCAGCACATTCCACAACCTAAAGGATTAAAACCCCTCTGTATCCGAGTCTTAAAACCTTTGTTATAAACTTATAATAGACATAGGTGTCATGCCATGTTTGGCAGAACTGAAGAACAGCACTCATGGGAAAGTTGAAAGGTGGCTTTGGTGGTATTCTAGTGTTAAGCCATCTCTTCAAATTTCAACACATTGGGAAGCAAATCTCGGAAATTGTATCACAATATTACTAAATTTAGTGTTGTTATTATTATTACATCCTAGATTCATGTAGGTTAGTAAAATATCAAATATAAAATCTACAAACAATCAATATGATAACAATTGCAGCCAAATAATAGTATTGAGAATATTATGACTGTAGAAAGTAGAAACTAGTAAATATATGGGGAACTAGTAAGTACAAATTTTGGGCAATATCAATAACAGAGAGTGGAAGTAGACACATACGACAGCAATAATAATAACAAGATCATCCCAGTGTTTTTCATCAGCAAGTTGAACTGCAAGACTATCACTTCCATCTTCTTCCTACATGTTTGAAAGGAACAGAAATGACACATCAATTCTGAAGTAACAAGGCTGTGTGTAACATAAACGATAAAATGGACTCAAAACTTACTTTTCCCATTATCCACTTCACGAACCCCCCAAATAAGCTGCGACAAGCACTACCTGATCCTTGCCTGTATACAATAACAGTTTCCATGATTGCCAGGACAAATCAAAGTGCAGGGTGTCCAAACCAAAACACAACACCTTGCATATTCAAAGCCATAAATAATAAAAGAATACCTTGCAATAGCTGATAGCTGACTTTCATCTTCTTTGACATTCATTAGCTTCCCAATGGAATAAACTAATAACAGAAAATGGAAGTTGTTATGGAAAACCACTCACTTATATTAAAATGAAGGTTCATTAGGGTTTGTTAGAACTTAAAAACATGTGTATTACCAAGACATGCAAGACCCGCAGCTGACGAAGCCAGTCCAGCTGCAGTTGGGAAGTTGTTGTATGAAGCAATGTGTAAGTGCAATTTGCTCCAATCCTCTTTCGAGATCTTAATACCCTTTTTCTTATCCTCAACATCACAAGCACGCTTTCGGAGCTCCCTTAAACAGCTCTGGAACCTTCCACCAGAAAGAGCAATCTCCTACACTAACCAGCAAAATCAAATTCCACGAATCAAAATTTGAAAGAAAGAATGATAACTATCAACACTCGCATCTTGGCACATCCAAAACACTCCTTTGTTGCCACTTCTTAATTTATATACGTGTGTTTTTGTCCTCTCTTTTTCTTTCCAATTATTCTTTTTAAACTAAACCATTAAATAAGACAGATGACACAATTCTTTGTAAACTCGGTTATCGCCAATTCTCTAAAGCCTGTAGGAGTCTGAAAGTGACAAGCAAAGCAGTGGAACATGACCTCAAGGATCAAATAATTATACCAGTTCTTAGATATATAATAATTCATATGCCTCTACCTACATAACGACTTAAATTTTTAGAAGAAATTGTTCATGACACGGTATCCGAGATCCTACATGACCAAAAGGTCTAGAGTGCATAATGTTAACTGTAAATCGCAGCATTACTTCTTCATCTACTACATTACAAATACATATTTATTCCTCCCATTTTAACCAAAAAAGCCATTTTTATTACATGAACATGCATGTGTTAATTCCCTATACCGCCATTACACATTTAAACAGAAAACAAAGGTGGAGTACAAACACGACGATAAAAACCAATCAAACATTAGAAACAAATTTTACCTTGCCATTGAGCCACATACGATCTTTCTGGAAGCTGGGGCTCACAGCAACAGTGGTGGTGGTGCAGAGGTGACTGGGATCAAGAGTGACGCTGATGCTATCATTGACCGGCAAGATTAGGGTTTCATCCCTCTTCCCCCAATACTTGATCACAGCAATGTTGGTTGGTGTCTGAGCAGTCACCATCAGCACCCAATTCTGCGATTCACCCGCCATTTCCAGCAGCTCCAATTCAACAATCACACGCACTCGCCCGCAGAAACAAATCTGAGTAAAATAAACAAATTGCCGGGAATTTCAAACGCCACAGAAAAAAACAGCGGGAAAATAGGGGGGAGATGGAGAGAAATAGACAGAGAAGAATGTGAGGGAAATGGGGCGTACCAGAAATTAGGTTGTAATGTGAAGTTGAAGAAAGAGATCTGATCTGAATGAACGTGATGCGATTGGAACGCCACCGAATTGAAAGGAAAGAGGAGGAGTTGGAGTTGTTTGTTGAAAGGAGTCGGAAGAAGACGCCTCTTATATAGTACAGTCGCACACACCACAGAACAGAACGGGAAAGGGATCTAATTTCAGTGAAATAAGATTCAACAGTTATTATCGATTGTAAATTTGTAATAATCTTCTTTTCGGGTTCCAAATTAAGATGGGTCCACTCTATTAATCAGTAATCACTGCCAAACCAAGAGTTGGTTGGTTACTTAAATTAGGCGTCCATTTCAGAGTTTAGAATCTTCGTTATTTTGTTCTTGAATACTACTCGCTACAACATACAACGACATTGTTTGTTTCATAATATTAAACCAACTATATTAATATTTGTATTTATATTTTCATGTGAAGATCATTTTAGATATGTTGTAAATAGTTTAATTTTGATATTTTCAGTGTAAGGTATTGTATATAGTCGTGCAATCATATTTATTTTTTAGATGATCATTCACGCGGTTAACATAAAAAATAGTTATTTTTAGTGATATGACGTGACGTAATTGAATACACATGTAAAATTATTTTACGCTGATAATGTATTAAAATTAAATACATGTGGTAAATTCTATTCACTTTAATAAAAATTATGACGTGCATAAAAAAAATTAATTATTATATATCTATGTATTAAATAAATATAATTTAATTTAATTTTAATATATATTTTATTTTTTAATATATATTATATACTAATAATTAATTTTAATTATTAATTTTAAAATATATCTAATGAAGTTATTTTTAATATTTTTGAAGTTGTAATAATTAATAAGGATAAAGAAAAATCATTATGTATGAATAAGTTAATAAATTTATGCGTACGAAGATAAGATGATAAAGTAGAAGTCAACATTAAATTTTATTATTTTAATTTCAAAATTAATTAAATACTTATTTTTTTACTTTATTATTTTTTTGTTTTATAAACTTCAGAAGAATTTTAACTGTTTTCTAAAGTTTTAAAAGTTTATATTAAGATGAAAATTTAGATACAGTCAATTTTTATATAAAGTTGATAGTTGAGAATTATTAAATATTTTGATTGATTTGACTAAATTATTATTTAACAGCTCTCATTTATCGATTTCGCATGAAGTTTACTACACCTGAATTTTCACCTTATATTAAACAATAAAACTAGGGTTTTAAACGTTTTTTTAATCAAGTTTTCAATCAAGTCGTCGCACATTTTTTTTTCTTTGTACATACATGTTATTGCTGCTACTTCTTCTTCTTCTGCGTACTTCTTTCTTCAACGTCGTCGTTCTACTCCCACTACCTTCTTCTTCTTTTTCTATTCCTATTTCTTTTTCTTTTTTTTTTTCCTTCCTCATCCTGCTTTATTATTATCATTATCATTATCATTATTATTATCGTCGTCGTCTTCTTCTACTCCTTTTTTTCCTATGTATTCAACAAAGATATATATTAAACACAAAAATTTTAATATACAAGATAAAAATTTATGTGCACAACATAAAAAAAATTGTGCTATATCAAATAAATTTTTGTACTCTGTGAAAATTTTTTGTACTGTGTATACAAATTTATATGCTTTATAACAAAATTCCTATAATAAAATTTTGAGAAAAGGACAATTAGGTTCCTAACCTTTTTTTTCGCCAATATTTTCGTCCTCGAAGAATGGAAAATACATTCATGTCCCTAATCCCTGTAAAACGTGGACAAATTAACCCTTCCGTTGGATCAAACGAAAAACTATGACGTGGCAAACGTGGAGCTGATCTGTCCGTAGCGGAATGACACGTGGCTATGAGCTTTTGAAAACAGGACAAATTAGTCCCCAGGCACGAAAACGACGCTGTTTCGCTACCTTCCGAATCTTTCAAATTGCTGAACCCTAATCCTTCGACTGCATAGAAACGGTGAAGTGAGTATAGTGGGTGAACGAGGAAATGAAAGACTTCCTGCCATGGCATCCGATGGAGTGTCATCAAGCTCGAGAAGAAGGGAAGGTGGAGGAAGAGAAACCAGGTCGCTGCGAGCTCGGTTCCTAACGGGAAGGATGGCAAAGATGGCATCTCACTAAAGTGCTTCTATAGAGAAAATGCAATCCTTTTCATGTCGAAGACGCGAAGCAATCCTAACAGATTATTTTTGGGTTGTTCCTTTTATAAGGTATGGGAAGAAACTATGTTGAATGTGTTCTTGTATTTGTGTTAGGGCTTATCCTCAAATACCATATTTTTTCTGACGTCTGTGGATTGATTTTCTGTAGGCAAGACAACCGTATTGCAAATCTTTTTGTGGCTTGATGAGTACATTACAAGATTTGGGATGACTGAAACAAGGTATCTGGGAGAGAAGAAAATTATGGATGTTGAAGAGCATCACGGGAAGCAAGATAGAGAAATCAGTATCACATGTTTGGAGAAGAGGATATTAGCTTTAGGGATGAAAAAAATCCAATAGGATGGTGTGTTTGTGTCATTTTCATTGTCTTGAGTGTTGCTATTTTAAGTTGTAAGAATTGATCAATGAAGGAAAATAATAAATGTGTTAATTTGTTGAAAAAAAAAATCACCATGTTCTTTGTAAAAATGATTCCATTATCCTGTATGTATGTTGCAAAGTATGTATGAAATTAAAGTTTGATAAATAATATATAATCTAGCATTGCATAACTGACATTAAAACTGTCAAAGGAAACATACATGTTTAGAACTGTTACAAAAAAGGATTCCAGTTTGCCAATAATATATAGACATATATGGCATGTACCCATTAACAAGTTTTTACTTGATCCACAACTGATAATCAAAAAGCTAGTAACAAAAAAGGGAAATTGTATCTAGCACTTGTCATTAACCATTACAATAACACAAACTTTTATTGTATGACAAATGAACCAAGAAAAGACACTCCTCGTCCTTGCAGCCCACTCTAACTCTCTCCTTGTGATTTTTTATCCACTTCAGTTCCCGCAAACCCTCAGCAATGAACGAATCTTTTACTACCTCCTTAAACCTATCAACAGTCGCAAATCTAGTTCCTAACTGAAATCTGCCCTCACCATAAGCATAATCATCATCAAACTCAGGAAATTTATTACCTCGGCCTTCATCCTAGAATGATATGGGAGTATGTAAATCCTCAGACTCATATTTAAACATGATTTCCTTCATTTCTGTTGGGACTTCACTAACATAGAATTCACTTGCCACTGCATTATTGGGCTGCACATCAGGCCCCTGAACCCCACCTTCACCAGTTGTTCTAGCATTCGCATTTCTACTACCTTCTCCTCTTGCATTAACCCTCGTCCCAAATTGCATCTTGTTCTTTCCATCCTTGGCTTTTTTCTTTAACCCTTGCTTATTTGCAATTGCCTTCTTCGGAGTCACTACATTCTTTTTACCTTTCATACTTCTTTTTCTCTTGCCAACAACAATCCCGCAATTTCTGTTAGTTTCAGTATTGTCACTCTCAATTTTTGCTGGTGGAGATTTATACAACACGTCTTCTATGCTCTCGCACCCGTCATCTGAGAAAGAGGATGTCTTCAGTTCCTATAAAAGTTCATCTACCTCCATTGCATTATCTCTATACTGGGCAGCATCATCAACAACCTTAGGATCATCAACAGGGTGGTCAAAGTATATATGAAACTTAGATTTCTGTTAGTTCTTCATTATGCTCTCTCGCATTTCATTGATTCCTGCATCCCCAGTTAATATCTTCCGCTTGGATTCAATGTCAGCGTTTGTTGGATCATACCAATATACTGCCTTGTATGATTGGTATCCCAAACCCTTAAATAAGGTCACAAGGTCTCCAAAATTCACAAAGTCCAACTCCATCTCAGGGAACCTCTCTTCCTTTCCATTATGATAAACCAGGGATCCATCACTTGTTCTAACAAAGTTACCTCCATGGTGAAAAACCGGCACCACAAAAACATCAACCATCTGAAATGAATCCATGAATAACTACGTGTAAATTCAAAAAACATAAACACAAATTATGAATGACACACCATTGCCCTAGCACAATCCCTCCTTCTAATCCTACACACGACAGTTTATAAACCTTTTTTATAGTTCATTCCACCCTTGTTACCCACACTGTAAACATGCACACATTATGCCTTCACAACTAGTTCATTCATGAATAACCAAAACTTTATCGCTAGATCTTACCTTCTGACGAAGACAACAACCACGACCTCTAGCGTAACCTTCTTCTTAGCCTATGATACCGGCTTAACCCCGCACCGATCACTCTTCTACGTGTTGTATTTTTTGGAGGGAAAAACAGAGATGAGGGAGTTTAATCGTTTGTTTGCTTAGGGTTTTCAGTAATTCTATAACTCAAGTATGGGTCTTCTAGGTATTACATAAGGGGATTAAAGTGTGTTTGGAGGGGAGGTAGCGAAACGGCATCGTTTTCGTGCCTGGAGACTAATTTGTCCTGTTTCCAAAAGTTCATAGCCACATGTCATCCCGTTACGGACAGATTAGTTTCACGTTTGCCACGTCAAAGTTTTCTGTCTGGTTCAACAGAGTGAATTCAACGGAAAGATTAATTTATCCACATTTTGCATGAACTAGGGACATAAATATATTTTTTATTTTTCAAGAATAAAAATATCTGCAGAAAAAAATCAATAATTTATTTATCCTTTTTTCTAAAATTTTTTTGTTAACAGAAATAAAAAGTCACATGATAAAATATGCGCATTTTTTTTAATATATACCAATTTAATTGGACTTAATTACCAAAAATATTTATACAATATCATTATTTTATATTAAATTATTAACTATTTTCATAAGTATCAAAACTTATATGTTTACGTGTCAAATCGCACTGCCCTATTATTAGTTTATTACATAAATAACATGACGTGAGTTTACGAGTTTTATTAGTCTTTACACCATTTTTGGCCGCTAATCACTTCTTTATTTACCTGCACATATAAATAATCTTTTAGTTTATAAATCATATGGATATACGAATAATGTGAATAACAGATTGTATTTCAGGTTTACTAATCATTTAAAATAAAAATTATATATAATTAATTTAAAATTTAATTTTTAAAATTAAACTTACTTTTTTTAATCTATTATTTAAATTGTTAAAAAGAAACGTTATTCTCCTATATTTTTTCTATGTGTATATTATGTTACCGTGAGTCAGTTATGATTATGAAGACGTTGCTCTAGCTTACAGATAACCAAAAAAAACCATTAGATTTGAGGTTACGAAATGTTGATCTTATTCTTACTAACTAATCCAATCTCTATTGTCATTAAAGATGTCTAGTTACTAGTTATTTCAAAGAATTTTGTGGCAAGGTTAGGTAACATAGGACAAATTAAATTTTTCCCAAGCTGTTTATTCTTGCTCGTGCTGCACGAGGGTATAGTTGCACAAGTAGAGTTAATTAAATAATGAAAGAAAGAAGATGGTGTTGCTCGTGCTAGGATGGGATTGCGTATGTTAAACAATATTTGATTCAACCACAAAGAATTATTGTTTAATTGGGTAAATCACAACAAAATCTTGGTGCTCATAAAAATATTTTTAAATTTTGTTATTAATAAAAATATCTTTAAATAATTTAAAAACATGTTAAATATATATATTTTTTTGAAAGAAAAAACTCAACACAATAAAATGGAGCATACAAAATGAAATAAATACCACAACCTAGTAAATAATTAATCATAACAAACACTAAAGTCCCTTACGCATCTCCGCCATAGCTATTAACAATCACCTTGCCAATCTTGATAATCTTGATAGTTGTTAACCGTTCTGTTGATGATGTCCTCCACGCCCAGGTGCTTATTCTTAAAAATCCTATCATTTCTTTCGAGCAAATATTCCAGACAATTGCACAAAAACTAAGCATCAAATGTTTGTGTTCTCGTTTTATCTCTTGAAGCTTCAACCCAACTTTCTAAGTGCTGCTTCACTGTACCTGGAACTGACCATAGTCTACCTGATGCAAACAACCAAGCACATCATACTTGCCAAGCATACTCACAACTAATAAACAAATGAAAAAGGTGCTCTACCTCTTTTTTACACAGCACACAAAGAGTATCATCCTGACCTATAACACCTAGTCTACACAATCTTTCTTTAGTATTCATCCTTCCTACCAACACAAACCAAACAAATAATTCAACTCTTTGTGAAACATAACCTCCCCATATAGTGCTAGTGAAACTGTAGCTAGTGATACTCTCCGGGAGAATTTCTGCCTGGATAATCTGCACAAAGAAGTTAGTAGAATAAACGCTTTTTTTTTTATCAAACTTCCATATGACTCGATCTTCTCTTTCAGTGTTTAGCATGACCAACTGTAAGGTTTCATGGAGCTGATTAAGTAACTCACCAGCTCCCATTGGAACAATTCCCTTCTCCATTGAAAATTCCAAATCCAATCCAATCCATCCCAGAAACCACAATCCCCTATGACAGAACCACGTTGGTTTGAAACCGAAAAAAGTCTTGAAAAAATATCTTTCAACGGGCCGCTTTGTAGCCAGGCATCCTCCCAAAACCGAACTCTCCTACCATCCCCTAACTCCCAACTCAATCCCCGAATCAATTTCTCCCTAGCACGTTGATCATTGATATGTAGCTTACAAATTTCTTTCCAAGGGCCGCCTTGTTTAGGAATTGTTTGGCTAAAAAGCATCTCTGAGGAATTTAAGTTATTACACGAACACACGATCTTCTTCCATAATGGACAGTCTTCTTTTGGAAATCGCCACCACCACTTAAATAAGAGGGTTGTATTTCGAAGCACTGCATCTCCCACTCCCAGACCACCTTGTTTTTTCGGAGCTTGCACCAGTTCCCATTTTACCAACGGCATCCCATCCTTCCCGCCTTCGGAGCTCCACAAAAATCTCCTTTGTAGTGAAATTAACTTATCCACCACCGACTTTGGTAATTTATATAGGCTAAGATAATACACAGGCAGACTATTGAGCACAGACTTTATAAGGACTAGTTTACCTGCCTTATTGAGCGTTTTTGCTTTTCACATACTTAGCTTCGCTTCCACTTTGTCTATCACTGGCTTCCAAGTTTTGACAAGCCTTGGGTTTGCACCTAGTGATATGCCCAAATACTTTACCGGTAGTGAATCCTCCTTGCACCCTAGTAAGCTACACATCTTTCGCGTTCAACCTTGCTCACAATTGACTGGAATCAAACTTGACTTTTCAAAGTTGATGCTCAACTCCGACATCATCTCAAAGCATCTCAGAAGCCTCTTATAATTCCTGATGGTATCTTCCTCTTGCGGGTAGAATAGGATAGTGTCATCTGCAAACTGAAGATGAGACAATTCAACACTGTCCCTACCAACCAACAGAGGCCTAATCCGCCCATTCTGTACTACCTCTCCCACCATGCGATGTAAAACATCAACTACCAGGACA
This sequence comes from Arachis hypogaea, assembly GCF_003086295.3. Taxonomy (NCBI): domain Eukaryota; kingdom Viridiplantae; phylum Streptophyta; class Magnoliopsida; order Fabales; family Fabaceae; genus Arachis; species Arachis hypogaea. Next base: position 114,321,660 of record NC_092044.1, read on the forward strand.
AATAAAAAAGGAGAGATAGGATCCCCTTGCCTTAGGCCACGTTCCATCCGAAACGGCTTAGACAGAGATCCATTTAATAGAATTAACATAGACGCTGTACCAACACATTCCTTCATCCATTTAAATATATTTATTCATGATCAGATACCTGCTTTATTAACAAAAAAAATGTGACATGACTTACTTGTCAATGTTTAAATTCTAGAGTCTCACTTATTAATTGTCACATAAAAAATTACGTATGTTAGGTTACTGTTTTTCGTTAATATAGAAGATCTCAATTCACAAATATAAATTTGATTATGTTTTTAAATAGTAAAAACATTTTTATCGATAATAAAATTTAGAGGCATTTTTTAGTGGTTTAGCTCGTTTAGTTATTAGTTTTCTCACTTTTTTGCAATGTATTCGGATATAAAATATAAATATCAACTAATAACTTATTTTTCTAATAAAAATGTTAAGTTACGGTAAAAATCAATTGTCAAATAAATCATTACGGACTTTTTTTTACCAAAAATAAAAATATCTAAACTCGCAACCTCTTAGATAAGTATGAAAAGACAATATCATTTGAGTTATAACTCATTGACTTATATTTGTACACATTAATTTACAAAAGAAAAACAATCTTATTTAAACATTAAATATCTCGTGTTGTGTATATATATAGGAACACTTCACACTTGCGAGATAGCGTGAAATTGAGCGAGCAAGCAAGGATGAGGAACAATAGAACACAGCACGCAAAATTGATCGATAATGTTAAAGAAACAATAATTAAAATTATTTTATTTAATTTATTACCTACAATTATATAATTATTACATTTAATATTATGTAATTAATCTAACAGTAATTAGAATTGTACACAGATCGAATATAGCTTATAATTCTATCCAATCTGTATTACATTCATCAGTTCGAATACAATATTTGCAGTTTTTCAGGTCAGATCCGATCCGCAAGTGGATATCGGATATATCTGCATAATTAAAAAAAAAATTGTTTTAAGGCCCTGTTTAGTTGTTTTTACAGAAAAAATGTCCAAAAAAATAATTTTTTACCTATTTAACCCTATTTATTCCTAAAATATTATCATAAAAGTTCTATTGAATAACAAAAAAAAAAAAAAACACAATATCTAAGTTTAATTATTCTAAGTTAAAGTACAACATAAAAATTTAAAAATAAGATATCATAAATTATGTTATTTATATGAGACGTGCGAATCTGCGGATCGGATCAGCGAATATCACTGACAAATTGTCAAATTCGCAATTCGATCCTAGCATAGTGCAGATCGGATCTAATAGCTCCGCGGATCAGACAATATCCACAAAATTCGGATCGGATGCGGATAATTACTGCGGATATTATCCGATCTATGTGCTGCCCTAACAGTAATTAATAAATACTAAATAAAATAATTTTAAACGGTTTAGACTGATTTTTTATTGTCTCTTAAGCGTTATTGAAACTAAATTATATAATATATTCAAACAACTTAGACTGGCAAAACAGTAGTGTTAATATCCTTATGCATTGTTCTAATCACAGTAGTAACTTGTTCAATTTGCTCTTCATTGGAGCATGCTGCAAGAAGCACCTTAGCTGTTCCTCCATCAGGGAAACAACCAGCATCAATCATCTCTTCAAATATCTCCAAACACTTCACATACAGCTTTTTCTTAGAGTAGGCTCCAATGCGTGATGTCCAAGTCACCACATCAGGTTTCAAACCTTTGCTATGCAGCTGCTGAAAAATTTCCTCCATTCTCTCAATGAATCCAGCTTGTCCATACCTGTTTATCAAGATATTATATGTGCTGATATCAGCTACATATGATCCTTGTTCCATAACTGCCATAACTTCCTCCATCTTCGTGAATTGGCCTAACCGGCCGTACAAGTTCAACATGCTGTTGAGAACATAAGTGTCTAGTTTTAGGCCTGATTTACACATTTGGTTAAGAATGTCTTCACATTTGCTCACACTTCCTGTTCTTGAATAGGCAGATAAAAGTACCATGTGGGACTTCATTGTTGGTGTGATTCCCACTCTTTTCATATCTTCAAAAACAGCTTCAGCATCTGAATTGATGATAAGACAGAAAAAGAATAATGGAATCAACTTGAATCCGTAAAACAAAGCATTATGTTCCTTTTGCTTCCCTTAAACTAATGGAGAATGGGTTGAAGCAATGTTATTTTCAAACATATGATGCACATTTTTTGGTTAAATCCATAAGATTGTCCCAAAGATTATTTGAATAAGCAACACAAAATGACAACTTAACATGGTAGGTATTTACCATTTTCAAAACCTGCTTTGCCATATGCATCTACCAAGATATTATAGGAGGCTCTATCTGGTTCACACCCCAAGTGCTGCATTAGTGAAAAAATCTCTGCAGCTCCATAAGGAAAACCTGCACGACTGCCGGCGACACAAAAATATCATGTTTTGTTCCCCTAGATCTAAAATTACAAATTCCACATGCGAAATAAATATATACCTTGAAAAACATATATAGTTCAGTTTTTTTCTTTATGAATCGAAACAAACGGGTTTAAGGGTATAAAAAGTCATCAATAACAACCTGTAAGCTTCCATGAGGGCATTATAAGCATATACATCAGGTTCATGCCCAGCTTCTTGCATCTGTTCAAATACTTCTTCTGCTTTCTCACATAGGCCCTCTCTAGCAAATGCATTCACCAAGGCAGTGTATGTGCAAATGTTAGGTTTACACTTGTGGCTTTGCATCTCGTTGAACACTTCTAAGGCCATGCTGGATCTACCAGCCTTCATTAAATTAAAAGTTCAAACCAGTTAACAGAATTAAGTATTATTTGCAAATGACCAAAACTGTGAAGAATGCTCCATCAAGCAAAACAACATTCTTTAAGGCATTATCATCTGACAGAGCAGCTTTTGCCAAATAAAAAATCACTATGATGTCAAATTGAAGGAGATATAGTTTTAATTTAAAAAAAAAATTGAAATGATGTTTAATAAAGCTCACCTTTCCATATAAATTTATCAGCAAGGTATAGGTTTCAGTTGATGGATTGCATCCATCCCTCTTCATCCTTTGGAAAATCTCTTCTGCTTTATTAGGGTTTCCTCCTTTCATCAATCCATTTATATAAGCATTATATACAACAGCACCTGAGTATTCATTTCTGATAAAGGGTTAGCTACTTTAGAATATCAAATTTCCTGTGATATAAGTGGATCTATATGTAAGTTGTCCAAAAAAATGTGAATAAGCATGATGCATAAATGTACATATCACTTCTTATATCTCTTATCTCTTTCTAATGCTTGAACTCTGTAAGTGGTTTCTTTTGGGATTAAACTACTTCTATGTTTATCATTATCTCTAGTCCAAAATATTTTTTGATCATGTTTCTATTTTGGTATGGATGGATGAACAAGTTAGGTCAGGAACATACTTGAAGGAAGGCTGTAATTTCGCATTTCGGCAAAGACAGCTTCAGCTTTTTCTAGCAGGCCAGACATGCAGTAGGCTTTAATAAGAAGGGCATAAGTGTCTTCTGTAGGAATGCATCTAGCCTCAAGAAGCTCTAGATATATGGATTCTGCTTCCTTGTGTTTAAACTTTTGTCCATAAGCATCAATGAGTAAATTATAGCATATAACATCTGGCTTGAAGGAGCTTCTAACCAATATCCATCTACATATCTGTAAAGATATTCTTTTTTTGTTATGACCAATAACATTAAGGAGAATGCTAGAGGGCCAACACATTCAGTGTAAAAAACAGGAGAGTTGGCTAGTGTTGATTCAAATGTAAGACAAAAACAAGGAAAAAGTGTCTCGTTGCTATATGATAAGAGTGGAATTCTCCATTATTTCCTCACCGAAATTATTGCATCCCATTGTTTCCTCATCCGAAGCTGAACAGATACACTAACAATATCATCCCATGTGTCAAGAGATGCAGGGAAAACATCAAGTGAACGCCAAATGCTATCAGAATCAACACCCTTTTGAATAAACTCCACAATCATCTGAGCAGTGGGGCTTAACACTGGGAATATCCCATCAACAAAACCAGAACCGTATTTCCAACCTTTCCCTCTCAAAGAACCACCTGCAGGTACACAGAAAAGTATTACTCACATTTCATCAAACACCTTTCATTCAATGCCAAAAAAAAAGTAACATTTCCTACTTACATCTTTTCCTGGACACTTTCTTGTGATTGAAGTTCCTTAACTTGCCACTTTTGTCAATGTAAACGCTGTCCCTTTTGAACTTCTCAAGAGCCACACCACTTGCATCATTTGCTTTCCATTCAGATAATTCAGCTCTTGGTTCTATCAATGTGTGGTTCACTGAGCATAAAGAATTTAGCCTGCAAAGTACAGAACCAGATAATAAGTTTCAGTGCCACTTCAAAACAAAATTTTAAAATGAACACTCCCTACCTATAGCATAAGTGTTGAATGCAAGGGGCCATGTCATAACTACTTAGTAACATAGGTGAGAAATAATGGAATATAAAACTGAAATGATGGATAATTTGATTTGAACTTACATTAAGGCATGTAGTAGGAGAAGGTCCAAGTTTTTGGATAATGAAATTGGATTTTATTTTTCTTGGAAAGGAACTTGTTTGGTTTTAGTTAAGGTGAGATAAATGAGTTTTGTAATTGCTTTTAATATATGGACAAATGAAATAAGGAGTAAATATCCAGAGAAAATAAATATCTTAGCATAGCAACATTTTAAGCAAAAATATTCCATAATTTGAAAAAAACCATTTCTTTGGGACCATATAATTTGAGGATGTCGTACATTTTTATATTTGAAGTGTACCACAAATGAATAAGAGCCCGTTTGGGAAGTAGCAAAAGCTACTTTTTTAAACTTTTAGATTATGAAAAGTCAAAATTTGCGTGTTTGGCACCATTTTCGAAAAAGCTTTTAATTTCCCGAAAAGTTAATTTACAGTTTTTTGAAGAAGTAGAAATATATGACTTCTCTACTTCTCGATAAGTCATTCTACTACTTCCTTAAAAAAATTAATTTCAAAACAAAAAAAATTACTTTTCTTCTTGACTCTGGGAAAAATACTGACCACCACCATTTTCATGCAAGGTTTGCTAGAAGCATTGGCCTTCCACCATCATTCTCACGTACTGTTCCAAACCTCACCACCATTTTCATGTTCATGTGATGGAAGTATTGATCCTCCACCACCATTTTCATTTTCAGACAATATTGCATCTGAACAACTTACTGCATATATTCATTCTAAGTTTTTTTTTTTATCATTTTATCACTCTATTTTTTATTATTAAATTTATATTTAACTGTGGTATGAAATTTCAGTTTTAATTTTATTTTTTTCACATGTAATTTTATAACTTGTTATTATTTTCATAATTAATTATAGCAAGTTCTTGACCTCAATTAAAGAGAAGGAGTTTTAATAGGAGTAAAAAAAAATAAAAAACAGCAATAAAATATACATTGACACACATTTTATATTTATTTTTTATTTTCACCTACCATATCATATACAATATTAGTGATTAGGTTATGTAAAATCAACATTTAATATTAAAAAGTATTTGTTATCATCGTTATTTTATTTTTTGAGTTACTTATCCAAACACTATAACTTTTTAATAAGTACTTTTATAACTAAAAATCCAAACATAAAATAACTTATTTATAAGCTGAAATTAATAAAAGTTCTTATGCTTTAAGTTCTTTTTCCAAAAGCACTTATTTAAGTTATCTACCCAAACTGGGCCTAAATGACTTTTGAAGTTAAATATAATAATTTATTCTTTTTCTAAAAAAATAAATATTTTTTTTAGTATTAGTTAAATTTTTTTACTAATGTGACGATGAGACATAATTAATCATGAGTTTTCATACTATCATTAACCTTTTTAAAATATTCTTTGATATATACTAGTGAAAGCAGTGATTAATCCATTATTAAAAAATTATATAAATAACAAAATAAATAGAAAATCATTGTCATAAATATATTATTGGGTTAACTATAGATGTACCCTAGTTGAGTAAGTTAAGAACTAGATTTTAAGTTATAAATATTTCTTAAAATTTTTTATGTATAATGCAATAATTTTTAAAATTATCTCTTACTCTCTCTTATCTTTCTTCCCTTTTTTTAAATTCTAATCTTTATTTTTATAACAACCATAAAATATACTCTATTTTTCATCATATGGAGCTCCAACCATATTTTTGAGGGCAAGGTGAATATCACTATGCTGGATTAAATTTTACTAAAATAAAGAAATTGATAAAATAAAAATAAAAATTTAATTATTTTTAAATTAAATACTAAAATTTACACATAACATAAATTACAAAATCAATAATAATTAATTTCTGACCTTTTTTATTTGTTTTTTTTTTTTAAAGAAACTTTTGTCCACCAGACCACCACACCTATTTTCATGGTTACACAGTAGTCAACACTACCATTATTTGTGCTAGATTTAGGTTACCCAACAATCAACATAGCTTTTTTTTTTTTTTTTTGTGGTGTACATCAACATAGCTTTTGTTATGAAAGAAGGCATTAATAAAAGATGCAGGCCTTTTCGGCCCAATCTATTGAAACACTAAAATCATGGGCCTGGATTAAGACATTGACCGGGCCTAATCTGTCTCACATCTTCGTTTTTCCTTTATCGTCTCCTTCTTTCATAAAAGATGCAGGCCTTTTCGGCCCAATCTATTACCGGGCCTAATCTGTCTCACATCTTCGGTTTTCCTTTATCATCTCCGTCATTATATTTCTTTTAATTATTTTTTAAAATTTTCACTTTTTAGTTTTTACAAGATGGGACACACAACACAGACCCCTTGAGCAAGCAAAGCAAAGCCAAGCCAATAAGCAAAAGCCCACATCGCCGCTCTTCACTCCTCAGAGGCGCAAAGATCAAGACACAGTATAAGCTGAGGAAGTTGAAGCCATTTTTGGGTAAGTGGTAAGTAATTCCCTCTCTGATTCTCACAGTTTCCCAAACCCTAATTACTTCTTCTTCTCACTCTCGTTTCCCCTCTGTTATCATTCTAATCCTTTCGTTCCATCTTTCTCTGCAGTGATTTCATCGAATCAAATCGAAGATGTTCCTCACAAGGTGAACCTCTTTTCTTTTCCATAATGCATTTCAGGGATTTTCTTTTTTGCTCTACTTCTTGCTCGATTTTATGCTCGAATTTTGAATCTGCTGGGATGTTGTTTGGTTTAATTGTGTTGGGTGAATAGGACCGAGTATGACCGAGGAGTCAACACCTTTTCTCCTGAAGGCCGTTTGTTTCAGGTTGAATATGCAATTGAGGCCATCAAGGTATGCCCTTTTCCCTTGATCTCTTACTTCCCTCTCCCTTTTATCAACTAAGTCCCATATATTAGGGGGAAAATAGGGTTTAGTGCTCCAAAAGGTGTTGTTCTAAACTTTCATTTCTTCTGCTGAGGACTTATGTGCGTGTTTGTGAATGATGTTTCTTTTATTGGACTGCAGCTGGGTTCAACTGCTATTGGGTTGAAGACAAAACACGGTGTTGTCCTTGCAGTTGAAAAGCGTATCACTTCACCGCTACTGGTCTGGCCTTTCTCCATTTGTTTTGCTATTGAATTACATTTGTGGCAGAAATGTGCTGTAACTGGCTAGTTCTCATTACACAATTTGATGATGTTAGGAAAGATACATGCATAATATTAAGTTTTGATACTTTGCATAAAGTGAATTTTGTTTTGGATGTACTGCTGCATTTTGTTAATTGTTGATTTGTTGTGTTCTTTTTAGTAATGTTATACAACTGATACCGTGAATGCACAGTCACGTATTGTATGTCATAAAAAAATGCTGTAAAATTGATACTTTTTTTTTCTCCTTTTTGTTTTGGTGAGAGAGATTATATTTCTTTTGTGGTGAAGGATTAGATAATTTGTTGTTAGGTTTTACATACAACAATAAACCACTAATTCTTTCATCCTGGTATTATGTAGCTTTAAGAAATATGCTTGTATTGCTGTAATCACTTACCTTTTGCACTGTGATATATTTGGTTAATTGAAATTTATCTTATGCTTCTTAAAATCTGTTTCAGGAACCTAGCAGTGTGGAAAAGATAATGGAAATTGACGAACATATAGGTTGTGCAATGAGTGGATTGATTGCTGATGCTCGAACACTTGTTGAGCATGCACGAGTGGAAACTCAGGTATTCATAACCTTGTAAGACTTGGCAGGTAATTAATTATCCTATGATTGATATATATATTTTTTGTTGTTTACAGAATCATAGGTTCTCCTATGGTGAACCGATGACTGTAGAGTCTACCACCCAAGCACTTTGTGATTTGGCCTTGCGTTTTGGTGAAGGCGATGAAGAGTCCATGGTAAAGAACTTCACTTTGATGTCTACGTTGTTATGGCTCATAATTTTATATTTATGCACAACATTTCATGAACTTGTTCTGCTAATTGAATTCATGTGTTTCTTACCAATTCCATTGCCTCTTATGTTGCATTTGATGAATGTTTTATGGAGATACCTAGATATATGGAGGGCTATTATTACATCCAAGTGTGGGGGTGCACATGTATCGGAATCTTCCATCAATTGTTGAAATAGATACTGCTCCTGGGGTGGTCCTATAGTAAGAGACTATAGTAGTTTGAAAGATTTGGTACCCATGAAAATCTCACCATAAGTTGAATTGTTGAATTTTATAGAATATATATCATTTGCGTTCCTTAAGATTCATTTATGTTAGCAGTAAAATCATTAGTTACATTCATTTGCTCCCATTGTGCTGTGTACGTCTCATGACTTGTATTAGATTGCAACATGTCAGTCACTGTTTCTGCATGTTGATTTATGACACATGCTATTTATTTTTCCGTTTGACAGTCTCGACCATTTGGAGTTTCTCTTCTTATTGCTGGACGTGATGAGAATGGACCTAGTTTGTAAGTATTTGTTCTTTCCTTCACTTGAGCAATGGCTATGTGTGGCCATTGTAATGGAGTTGTCGTATTGTCCCCTTTAAACCCCCCCCCCCCTTCTTTTTCCCCAGGGCCTTATTTAGCTGGCAACTCTAGTTTAAAGGTTTATGTGTATGAATCTGATTATCTGAGACCTGTGATCTTTTCTGAATTGATGTTATTCCTTGTATGTTATATTTTTCTTTTGTATGAGTGAGATTACCCAAAAAAGGGGAGTTATTGGGGGAAAAAGTCTGAACAATTAATGACCTGGTTAACCATGTTGAGTGTTTGCCTTTACTATTTCTCCTGTCTTACCTTCAATTCGGCCATATCCTTGCTCCAAAAAAACTAACTTTGGGGAGTTATTATTTGAAAGTCATTTGGTGCTGGTGTACCTTTAATTACTATAAAAATCTGTATTTAAACAGATTATTGTTCAAGTCAGTTGTAAACAGATGTTGTGTACTTGTGTTCATGTTAAAGTAATGTAGCTAATTGTTAAAAACAGAAAATAATGCACAATATAGGTTTTATATTCTTCTAGGCTCAGGTCTCCGTATGATAATTGTTTTGTTCATTGCCGCTGATCCTGTTGGCTTTTGACACTACTCTTAGTAATAGTGAGATTTTCATTTTGCAGATATTACACTGACCCATCTGGAACATTTTGGCAATGCAATGCAAAAGCTATTGGATCAGGGTCAGAAGGAGCAGATAGTTCTCTGCAAGAACAATACAACAAGGTATCCATGTCCTTACAGTGAATTGTTTCTGAACTTTTTATTCTGCTCCTAACAGTTCATAAAAATTTAAAAAGGAGCCGAAACATGGATAAATGGGATGTAGATAGAATGAAAATTGTACAAAGAATAAGTTATTGCCGTACATCATTCCTGCCATAACAACTAAGTTTTTGTCCCCCCTGACAACTGTTTGCCTTTGAAGGATTATTCTTTGGTTCTATCAAGATAGCATGAAAATTAGAAAAAATGATATTAATATAAATATATTATGTTATACAGGACCTTACTCTTGAAGAAGCAGAGACTATTGCTTTATCCATTCTGAAGCAAGTTATGGAAGAGAAGGTAAGGAAAAATCAAATGCTTTTGTTTGACCCCCAGAAATGAATGGAAAATAAAATATAATAACTTGTTTCCATTGCAATTTTTATGTTAGGTAACTCCAAACAACGTGGACATCGCTAAGGTGTCCGAAAAATATCATCTTTATACTCCGGCTGAGGTGGAAGCTGTGATAAGTCGCCTATGAATTACTTTTGTGTGATTTGCTATCATTGCCATTTGTTCCCATACCTTGAACCCCTGCCTTACCTACAGTCTGTTTTAATAGCTTTGTGCTCAAACTTTTTCGATACTACACTTGTGGCCAAATTGTACTCTCTATCTGATTCTCAAGTGTCCAATTTGCTAAATTCAGTTTAGTTACTATATATTTATTGGACAATTTGGAAACGCCACATGAATATGCTCTCATGAGATTGTTTGCCGTGATATTGATGACTTTACTGAGCATTTCGGAATTATTTAAATTAACATCTGAACTTATAAATTTTTTGTTGGTTCGACTGTCACGGCTAAAGAACGTTGATCACTCTTTTTTAAAAAATATTCATTACAAATATAATGTAGATTTTCATTTTGTTGATGGTTCCGTGAATGTTCTTTTTCCTATGTTCACTATTCTTCTCTTTTAAAAAAATACGGTAAACATATCTTAATTCCGGTTAATGCTTACCATACACATGATAAAACTAGAACTAACTAGTAATTAAAATATTTCACCAAAAATTCAATAAATTAATGTTCTATTGTTTTGTTATTGTTTATTTTTAAATTGTAACATTAATAAAAAATTAAAATTTAGTCATAATTACATTGGTGTTTATTAATCTACTAGTGCTACTAATTTAATTGGACGTTAATTTGTTTTGTATAGCAGGTTTTTCTTGGTTATAAAATATTAATAAGCATGTATAGGCCTGGGCTCACCATTGAAATGATAGTGTTAAAAAAAAGGGGAAAAAAATGAAAGGATACGAAATATTTTTTTTTTAAAAAAAACAAACGTTATGCCATAGTTGTCAGAACTAAATTTGAACCGGTTTTGACCAAGTCTTATATAAATAAAAAATAAAAAATAATAAAAATTTTAAAATTAAAATTTAATATATATTTTTACTAACATTTAAAAATATCTAGCTATTTCAAAACAATATGAATCATGAATAATAAGTATTTTGTTAATTTTACTATATTATAAATATTTTTATTTTATTTTTATATTAAAATAACTATTATTTTTAAATTTTAATAATTTATTAATTAGTTTATATCTATTATATTATTATATACAACAAGTATTTATTAAAAAATAATATTAATAGATATTACATAATTATAAAAAGAAAAAATATATGAATTTATAATTATTGTTAAATAAAAATATAATTAATTTAAGAATGAATGAGTTTATAACTAAAATTAAAATCTATTAAATAAAACTATAGAAGTAAACTATTTGATGAAAGACATTTCTCTTATTGAGGACAGGGTTCGAACCCTATCTCAAGAATTTTTAAAAAATTTTAAATTTTAAGCGGTTTTATTTTACTGATCTTTATCGAATTTGACCAATTTTTATCGGTTTATTCTGTTTTTTTTTTGTCTTGTATGGTCTATATATCGGATCAGATTGGTATATAGTCTGGTCCATTAGTTTTTTGGTCGAACAATGTAACAACTCATAAACCAATAAAAAATTTTAAAAAGAATTTAGATTCATAAGAAATTAGACTCTAATACTTGGGGTTGGAGAATACTATAAAAACCAAAAAAAAGAAAAAAGAAAATAATAGAGTTAAATTGCCTCATGCTCTGAAGACAGACGCTTCTACTTAGTTTTCTTTTTTTTTTTTTTACTTTGTCCCTGTTTGTTTTTCTTCTTTTGCCTTCTAAGTTTTTTTTGTTAAAGTTACCTAATCAAACAAATTAGTATGTATGGAATGTATACATAATTTTATTAGTAAATTACAATTGCTAGGAAAGTGCATATTAAATTCTTAAAAGATCATAGATAGTACTCTACACAGTACATATATATAAATATGATAATTTATTTATTTATTTATTAAATATCTAAATTTTACTAACGATGTTTTTGAGAACGTTTTAAAATTGACCTTATTTCAATCATTTCTACTTGAATAGCTATATTTTAAAATAATCGGTTATATGACAATCAATTTATGTTGTTTAGAATTACCAAAAAATTATTTTTGAGTAATATAATTCCAAAAATAAGTATATAATAATTTGTTACATGATTTAATATTTGACAGTTATTAAAGTTAATTTAGTAAAATCATTACAATTCAAAAGTAATAAGTTTCTACTTATCAGAAATCTCAAAAAGTTATTTCCATTTCTAATTTTTTTTTATCTCAAAATTATTAGTTTCTGTTTTCAAATTATCTTCTAGTAAAAGTTAAGAAGTCCTGTTTTTCATGTTTCCATGCATTAGTTTTCCACGTAGTACAGATATTGATCGATCCTTGCTTCCTTGCTGTATATATGTATCTCTCCTACATAACATTTTGACCAGAAATAACCAAAAAGGTATTTGACCAATTTCAATATACCTGACTGGGTACGTGATGAACAAGTTTGGATCGTAGTTAGTAAGAAGAGGACAGAGTAGAAACCATGCGAAAAGACAACTGTTATAAGAAAACGCCGCCGCTATACTGGGGAGTGCGTGTCCCTCTTTTGGAGGAGACCCTCTTCTATCTTCGTGTAGCAGGCTCGCACGCACCTTCAACTCTATGACTTGTCACTACTACAATTCTAATGCATTACTCTCATCTCACCTGAGACTTTGTCTATTTCTTTTTATTATTAATAAACTTCAATTCATACATATAATTATTACATTTAATTATATATATGTATATTTTTTTTGGATGAAATACTATTTTGGTCCTTAATATTTTGATTAAATTTTAATTTAGTTCTTAACGTTTTAAACATTTTATTTTTGTTCCAAAAAATTTCAACTAGATTCAATATGGTTCTACTAATAAATTTGACGCTAATAGTTAACAAAATTAGTGACATGGATATTAATAATGTTATTAGTTAAGTCATATCTTCTTTCACGTGTTAGAAAAATATAATCAAAATCTTTTTGTAACACTTCTTTTCTGTCATTTTTTTTTGGTACAAAACTCCAAATTTTAACAATCAACTATTAACACTTCAAAATCAAAAGAAAAACCTTTATATTAGTGATAATCGGTAAATCAATTTTACTTACATATTAAAATTGAATACTATTGGCTCATTAATATGCGAATTGTTTGTGTCAAATTTAATGGTGAGTCAATATTAAACTCACTTACAATTTTTTTGGAATTGAAATAGAATATTTAAAAGTTTTTAAGAATAAAATAAAACGTTTAAAATATTAAGGACCAAATTAAAATTCATCCAAAATATTAGGAAACCAAAATAATTCTTTACCCTATTCCTTTTATGTATATGATATAGTTTTTCATATATATTTGTTTGCCAATAAGTTGAAACCTTTACTGTTTGAGTTTAAATATATGTTTTTATATGATATAGAGCAGGTTATATGATTAAGAAACTAAGATTAGTTAATCCTATTTGACTGTTTTGGTATTCCATGGCTTGAATATTTTAGAGTTTTTGAGAGTAAACAATGTAGCAGTACAGTTACGGATGCAGGCTCTTATCTTTTTATATTACACACCCATAATTCTTTAAAGTATTTTCACTTGGTTTCTTGCACTTTGGAACTTTGTCTAGAAGAATGGCAACAGGATAGAAACCAACAAAGGGAAACGGTGATGGGGACTTCATAAATAGAAAAATGATTAATGGTTTGTTTGGGATTCTTTCTCATTCAACTTCAAAATGATTTTTAAATGCATCTTGTTTTGATTTGAGATTGATATAGCCAGCAGCACACTGCTATAACTTCACCAAATTCATATGGGTTTTGCAGTAAAAGTCTAGAAAAGGTGGCTAACTAGAACTTTTGTTGGCCTGTTTATATGGCTTTTCATAGGTTGACTGTTTTGGAAATCATTTTTTTCCCTTCAAAATAAAACAAAATGATATATGTGGTTTAATTCTTTTTCTCTTTCTTTTCTTTTCTTTTTATACCTTTTTTTTGTTTTTAGATAAAAATAGAAATTAAGATAAACTTACATAGTTACATTAATAATTTCTAATTTAATTCTGTATGGGTTGAAAATTAGAGATCAGAAGAATTAGAATTCCATAATTAAAGTCAACTTAGTAATAAATATTATAAGATAAATTTACATTAATTCTTAATTTAATTTTGTATGGGTTAAAAATTAGAGATTAAAATTGATAATTAAAGTCAACTTAGTAATAAATATTATTTGTTAATTTTTTTTAATTTTTCACAATATTTTTTAGTCTGATAAATAAAAAATTAATCTATTGAGATACTGAAATCTATTTAAGAATTCGTACATAAAGTTATGTTAATAAATATTACTTGTTAATTTGTTTGATAATAAGATTTCTTATTAATTCGTATATAAGGCTATGTTGTTGCTCCGTCATATCTTTCTATATATTTTTTTTCTTTTGGATCAATATCTTTTACAAGAGATTTATCCAGTACAAGTATTTATTATTACATCTTTATGGTTATAAGTTAATAAGTTTTTTAAAGTATGCTAAGTTCATTATTATTTTAAATCCATTAAATAAAATAAGAGAATATGCCGCCACTGCATTAAATTAAATTCATTAAATCCATTAAAAATAAAGATAACAAAAATTAAATTCGTCAACTCATCATTTAATACTTGAAGTTCAATTTAGGAAATAAATATGGACTATACTTACTATTATTATTATTATTATTATTGTTATTATATTATTATTATAAAAACAAACATTTTACTCAAATTTATTTAAAAATTAAAATTTAATTTTTAATATATTAAATATAAAAAAAATAAAAAATTTATATTATCATACTATTAAAATGTGTCCTTACATATTAACGAAATTTCTTCAAATAAATTCAAATATTACTTTACAGTGGTTAACTTGAAGACGGAGAGCTACGTACTCTACTACTCTATGGTAGTTAAGAAGAGTTGCTTAAAGCTAAAGTCATAGTAATGAGACTGATCAATGTTTTATAATCCTTTGTGTACATGAGAAAGAATGTATGTTTTAGAAATAATTATATATTATATATAACCACGCATTGTTATTTCAAAAACTAAAAAATATATAAGTGTGCTCTGAATCTGAATTGACTCACAAAATTAGACTTTTATTAATTATAATTATCTCATCATATTAATTAACAAGGGACTCAAAAATCTTATTTGCGGTTAAGGTGTCATTATTTTCAAAGAATGACAGCTTCCCCTTGCAACCATTGGTTCCCTCAATAAAATAAGGATTTAAAATTAGAGAAAGGACAACAAGGTGAAGTAGAAATGGAATAAAAACTGTCTTCACAAAACCAATTATATAAGAAAAAAATTGGGCTGAGAATAATATTAATAACTATCCCTGTCAGTAGACGACCTCATAATTCCCGAAAAGCACAAATTTCACTTTATTCTATTCCATGGTAATATCTTAGGCAAAGATCCAATTGACAGTGATTCCCAATTTTTAGTTTCTTAATTAATTTTTTTAATCCTACTCCACAGGATCGACGGCTTAGAATTCAGCTGTCTCTCTGCTCCAAGTGACAGTGAGTGAGGTTAGCAAGCACACCCTGATTCTCAAAAAATTCTGTGTGATTTGTTTATCTATAGTGGTTGGATTAGGTCTTTTCTTGGGTCTTCTGATTGTGATTTTGCCATAGTAAATTACCAAATTGCCCTCTCTCATGATTGTGACTCTCACCATAGCAAGAATTGCAAGGACCAACCATATCTAACCATCCATAGCCATAGCCATAGCCATAGATGCCATTGCATGCAACAACAACAACAACATAAGAGAAGAGAGAAGAAAGAAGCATCATAACCTTTTTATTTATTTTTTTTCCCTTTCCATGTCAGTGACCCAAAACGGTAACACACACAGTAGTACACTCTGCCTCTGCTGAATTTCAGACAAAAACAGTGTCATTCAGCCCCCCTTCCTCCAATCAACCATCAGGTGTTTTGTTTTCCCACCAAAAAAAATATACACAAACATATCCTTTCTTAATTTAATTTAATTTAATTTAATTTGCTTAGTTCAATTTACTTAATTAACCAACGCTTATTATTTTACGGTTATAGTAGTTTTATTACATAATTTAGTTTTGGATTTGAATTGTATGTGAGGTCCAGTGGGGCTGGATGATGAGTGAAACTTTGTCTGGGAGTAAGTAAGAAGATACGAAATAAGAGATAGAAAGAGAGAGAGAGAGAGGGGAAGAGAGAGGGGTGTAGCTGTTTCATGCTGCTTTCACATATCCCATGTCGTTATGCGGCTAAGGATTGGGTCCACCGACCCCTAGGCCTTACCTTCTCTCTCTACAATTAATTCCATTTTTTCATATTCGTAAGAAAAATTAATTTATGACAAGAGAGATGTGAGCAAAATCTGGAAAAGCTTTTCAAGAGCGAAAAAAGGCAGAGAATAATAAGGAGAGAGGGGAAAAAGAGAAGGCCAAAAAAAAAAAAAAATTGCCGTGTGTGTATATGTGTTGGTGTATCTGCATGACACCAAATCAGTGAAGAAACTCTCACTAATAATATCAGTTTTCATCACTTCTCATTTAAAACATACACAAGCCCAACCTTGTGAGGAGAAAGAACACATATATATCATCGTCAAGTAATAGTGTTCATGGAGCAGCTGATTTGCTTTTTCTCCTCCTTCTTTTGCTGCTTCTGCCTCAGCTCAGATATTATTTCTCTGCTTTAGCTTCTTTTTTCTTTTCTCTAATTGCTGCGATTTATGTGAATTGAAGAGAAGAACCGAATTGCATGCGGGTTATCCAGAATTCTGATTCAGTTTTGGAAGGTTGAAGAAGTTGAAGAAGCAGAAGAGAGAGATATTCATATACATATAGATATAGTTGGAGAAGGTTAATTATTATAGCTAGGGAGGAGTTGCTTTCTTAAGAGATGGCGCAATCATCTTCATCAGCATCGCTGTTTGGATTTAGAGGAGAAGATCAGAACCAGATGAAGGAACAGCATTCCTTGCCTCCATCATCTTCAACCACCTCATCTGCACCACCACAGCAGAAGAAAAAACGAAATCAACCTGGAACCCCAAGCAAGTATCTTCAAAATTTTATCGCCAAAAAAAAAAAAAAAGATCCAGTCTCTAAAATCAAGCCTTCATGGCTTCATCATTTCATTTCCCAGCAACAACAACACAATTGTCTAGCTATATATATATAGATATGAATTATATTATTTAGTGATTTATTTTAGTGAACCCTAATTGTTAGAAAAAAATAGAATAATTGTAATGATTTGTTGTTTGGCATTTTTGGGGGGTAACGTACAGATCCAGATGCGGAGGTGATAGCACTATCTCCCAAGACCCTAATGGCAACAAACAGGTTTATATGTGAGGTATGCAACAAAGGGTTCCAAAGGGAGCAAAACCTACAGCTCCACAGAAGAGGACACAACCTGCCTTGGAAGCTTAAGCAGAAGACTACAAAAGAGCCTAAGAGGAAGGTTTATCTCTGCCCTGAGCCCACATGCGTCCACCATGACCCTTCTCGTGCTCTTGGTGACCTCACTGGCATCAAGAAGCACTACTCTCGCAAACATGGCGAGAAGAAGTGGAAGTGCGACAAGTGTTCCAAGAAGTACGCTGTTCAATCCGATTGGAAAGCTCATTCCAAGACCTGTGGCACTAGAGAATACAGATGTGATTGTGGAACTCTCTTCTCCAGGTAACAATTTTTTCAATTACTAAACTAATTTGGATTTGGGGTTAGGGTTTGTTAGATTCTTTTTAATTTTATTTTTTTAGGAAAGGGGTTGAGATGCTTTCGTTGTGTATTGAGTTTGGTTTCCTTTGAATTTGATTGATTAAGATTCTGTCCTCTCTCTTGCTGCCTTTCTCTCTCGTATGCTTTCCTTTGTCATCTTCTTTCCTTTGAAATATTGGTACGATTATGGAGGAAACATCCCACCCCACGTGAATGGTCTATGGAAACTGCCATGGTCATACGGGTTTCAGTAAAAAATAAAAACACACACACATTTATATACACATACACACGGAGGAACAGCACCCCCTCCTTCCTCTCTCTCTCTCTCTCTCCACCTTTTTCATTCTACCTCGAAAACACCGCTTATTTTTTCTTTTTTTTTTTCCTCCTTTTTTTTCTCTATTCACGTGTTGCTATGCCATGAAGAGATGATAGAGAGAGAGAGAGAGTAATGTAATGTAAGTGTGGGGTGTTGTGTTGTGTTGTTATACAAGCTTTGTTCTCTTCTGGGTTGGCTAGATGTGTTCAGAATTGCAGGTGCTCCTTTTCATGATAATGTTAGGACCTAATCAACTAATTTCACTCCCTTCCTCTCTGTTTTATTTCGATATAAATTCATATCCAGTTAAATTATTATTTAACCATTCTAAATTATTAATTTTATCCAAACGTAACTGTAATTAATTTTTTCATTGTTTTGTGTTACTGCTTTTTTTAATGTAATAATATTCCAAGTTTAACTGCACCCGCCTAATAATAACGAGTTGAGACAATTTTGATCTCATCTTGTTGACAATTTTGATGGCTTTAGGAGGAGTCAAACCTCAATCCAGATTCAACACAAACTAGCTAATATAATAACCTCCGTTATCGACCGTTGTTTCTTTTGATTGATCCATTTTTTCCTAAACATTCAATATATTCTCCTGTTCCATTTATTGCACACACAGTTCTTAATATGGCAAAACCAATTGATTGATTAAGCTTCTAAGTAAGCTTTTGGAATAATTGCTTCACCTACCGGTCTCTATCTTAGTCATGTCTTTTTGGGAGTTTTAAGTTAGTTACCATCTTAATCACTTGTTGAGTTTTTCACACTATTACTTTGTCCAACTATATATATACTCCTTTCAACCCCGTTTCTTCAATTTTTTTTCTTTTTGGTTGAGATATACTTATATTTATATGCATAACTAAACTCGTTTCATAAAGACACGCAAATATTTGTCCTCGGGTTAATTAAGATATTTATTGTTTTATTCCCCAATGCTAATGTTTTTTACGGGATTTTGGAGTTAAGGTTATCACTGTCTTCTACATGGAAAAGCCAAAGTCCTATTTCTAGTAATTCATGAATACTTCACGGATCCGTGACAGCTTAAATTCCATTGTTTTTTTTCCCCCTTAGCGTTTCTGTAGTTAACTGTATCATTATTATGCATTTTCTTTTAAAGAAAAAAGAGGTTATTAAAAGTCTCCTGAGGAATAATTTTCATCTTGAATTATTTTATACTTCAGGAAAATTAAATCAACGGAACCTGAAAGCTTTAAGAATGTTGCAATTGATCAATTTATTAACTAGCTGATAAATGAAACAATTCTTAATATATAATATAATTTGTTAATCAATTTTGATGATGATGAACTTCCATTTCTATATATCCCCCATAGCTGATATATATATATATATAATAATTATTATTTTATTTAAAAAATTGCATTTTGTCTTATTATTAAATATTTTGTCTAGCAAATTTACGCCTTAATAATGACTTTTAACTCAAATCAAATTTATACTCATTACCTAATCCAATTACAGCTCCTAATTATACCATCTCAAAACATTATTGTTTTGCCTTCAAATTTGTTTTTTGGGTCGCTATAAAGGTTTTGATTTCAATGTACATTATTTTACCTCTGAAGCATGTACGGCTATATTTATATCATCATTATAATTAGGGTACAGTGTATGTAGTGTAGTGAAAACAAAAGCTAAAAATATTCTGCAATGATAGGTACATGATGTTGATGATAATGAATAGTAGTAAGTACAAATGAAAATTACTACTACTACTACTACTACCACTACATCATCATAGCTACCACTTATTACAACATTATCATTAAAAAATCTATGTGATATATGATGCAGGAGAGACAGTTTCATCACCCACAGAGCTTTCTGCGATGCATTGGCTCAAGAAAGTGCAAGGCAGCCACCGAACCTGAACAACGCCATTGGAACCCACCTTTATGGAAGCACCAACAACAACATGGCCCTAGGCTTATCTCAGGTGGGTATGGGTATGGGTGTTGGTGTTGGTGTTGGTGTAGGTGTAGGTGTGGGTGTGGGTCCACAACAGATACCCACCGCCATGCAAGAATCTAGCACTGATCTCTTGCGTCTTAGTGGTCGAACCGGTCAATTAGACCATCACATGCTTCCACCACCACCATCATCCTTTAGAACTTCACACCATCAACCATTCTTCATGAATGATCATCAAAACTTCCATGGCCACCAGGGACTCATGCACCTATCTGATCTTAACAACAATAACAACAACAGCATGGATAATAATTCTCCATCAGGAGGAGGAGGAGGAGCTAATAATAATAATAGTAGTAACAACAACAATAATAATAATAATAACAGTAACCTCTTCAACCTTCCATTCCTTTCAAGCAACAGCACTAACAGCAGCAACAACTCTTTCTCTGATCAGCATGGTAACAACAACAACAACAATGAAGGGAACAACAGTTTCTTCACCGGTGCAGGTGGAAGTGCTATAATGCACCAAACAACCTCATCAACTGCACCATCACTCTTCAGCAATTCCCTCGAAACAAACAACAACAACAACAACAGCGGTTCCATTTCTCACATGTCCGCAACTGCACTCCTTCAGAAGGCAGCACAGATGGGTGCAACTACAAGCAACAGCACCGCCTCACTCCTCAAGAGCTTCGGCGTCACTTCCACAACCAGCGCAGCTGCAAAACCACCTCATGATCATCATCATCACCTGAGGGCGGCAACAATGGTGAGCAATGCTGCTGCTGCAGCAAGCTATGGAAGCATATTCGGGTCAGGGAGCGAGCAGGGTAACCTCCAGGATCTGATGAACTCGTTTGCCACTGTAGCTTCCGCTGGACACTCTTCTTCCATGTTCGAAAGCGGTGGAGGTTCTTCTGTAGGGCTTATGGCTGGGTTTGATCATGCATACGATCATAGCTCAAACAGTAGGGAGCATAAGCTGCATGGAGTGAGCATTGGTGGTGGCTCCGATGGGCTCACTAGGGACTTTCTCGGTGTTGGTCAAATGGTTAGAACCATGAGCAGTGGCGGCGGCGGCGGTGGAGGAGGAGTTTCTCGAAGAGAACAGCAGCAACAACATTGCTTCACGTTGAGCTCGATGGAAGCTGAAAGGAATAGTAATGCTGCGCCGTCAGGCCAATCTTTCGGTAGTAGTGGCGGTGGAGGAGGGAATTTTCAGTGAGCAAAAAAGAAAAAACATCATCAGCTTCAGCGTAAAAGAAAGTACAAAGGTACGTCAACGTTAAGTTTAAACTGTAATAATTATTAATTAATATTTACTATTATGACATGATTAAAAGGGGATTTCGTTGGTAATTGTGTGTAAAGTAAGTAGGGAAGGGGGTGGGGTAGGGCTTACTGTTTCATTGGTCCATGTTATTTACAAAGATGCTCTGCTTTTTGGGTTAAGTTAGTGAAAAAGAGAGAAAATAGTAAAATAAAAATGATGTTCAGAAAAGGGTGTGCTCTGACAAGTTGTCTTGCATGGGGTGGACAGCGACGTTGAGCAGTACTTTGTTTCTTCTCTTGTCTTCTGGTTTTTATTTTCTTTCATTTTTGGATATATTTTGGGTTGGCAGAGTCACGAGTAGTGCCTAACTGGTGGGGTGTGACTGTGACCCAACGACTATCTGCTCTTATCATCAACATGCTATTGCCACATCATACAACCTATATTATACATATCTATTATTATCTATATCTATTATTCTAATATTAATCATACCCTGCACCCTCCATATATCTTAAACATAAAACAAATATATTTTGACAATTTTGTTAAGTACTTACAGGGAATGTTTGATGTTGGACCAATTCCATAAATTCAGTCGTCATTTTTAGTGTCATAGTAATTCTCATTTCTCAATGTGCGTGACAATAAATGCCAGCTTAATTATAATAATAATTATTATTATTATCAAATTACGAGCTTTATAGTCACCCAGAAAAAAAATTACGAGCTTTATCCTACGTATGTATCTATACTGGTATCTGTTTTAACTTTATTTAGTTGATGCAATTTTTTGTTATGAGTGTTACACGTGTTTTAAAAATATTATAAAAAAATTATTAAAAGTTATGAAAAGATACGATTTTTTATATTTTAATATATTAAATATATCAAAGGTTTTAAACAAATTATTATCATATTTATTAAAATGTATTTCAAGACAAAAGATAGCTAAATTTGTTAATTACTTGTAAGAAATTATATTTTTACTAATGTTTCTTTTCTTTTAAGCTGAGCCAAAATTAGCTTTCGTTCCACAATAGTAATTTTCAATTTTTTCATTCATTGCAAGAGATATCCATGTCAATTAAATTAGATTAATCCCAACTAATAATGATATATTATAATAGGAAGAATTTGTTTAATAAGATGTTACAAGTTGTCATAATATGGGATTCTATTTAATTGTTATGAAGTATGATACCCCCCCCCCCCCTCCCTCCTCCTCTTCTCTTATGAAGTTATTCCTGTTAGTGTTTCACCTATCAAGATCAGTTTAATCCAATTATTCATGGTTCTGCTGTTTGCAGGGGGTTTCAACTTTCAACTTGATCCATTAAAATATGACTGCCTAGCTTCACCTAGTTCTCGCCTTTTGAGAGCAGTAACTTGGAATCATATGGGAGTTCCTGGACTTTACTAATGGCGCAAGCGAATTAGGCTTGCTCGACTTTGTTACATCTTTATTTTTATTTTTATTTTTATTTTTTCCCTTTCCCCCCCCCCCCCCCCCCCCCCCCTCTAATTAGGATTATAAGCAAAACTAGTTTCAAGATTTTCGTGGTTTAATTTTATAGATTCTGTTATTGGACGACACATTAGTTATATTTACATATTTAAATTAGAGCACCAGTTATGACCTTGATCATATGTTTTTTTTTTTTTTTTTTTTTGGTCAAGTGGATTAGACAACCCCCAATCTTAGGTATCACAACTCACCCACACTACACACTCACCCACACACATTTTAAGGGTTCATAATCAATACTTGGTGCACTCACCAAGATTTGAACCCGGGTGCAGCATATTAAGAGGCGCATGGTGTTACCAGTTGAGCTAAGCCTCAGCTGCTATCATATGCTTTTTAAGCATCAATGTGATTGGACAACTTAGATATTAATGGGTCCCTCACTCCCTTGATATCATATGCTTCCTTATTTCTTTGGTCGGAAATATACTGATTGCTGAATGATGTTATGGTAAAAGACATCATAAAGCTTTGCTTTTTTGAATGCCTTGGGCATGTTCTGGGCCATCTGTTGGGTCCGTTAAATTTAGACCTAACTAGCATTTTGAAAAGGATGGCTTCATCAGGTCCAAAAACAAATGAGAAAAGGATGGCTTCATTGTATAATATAGCATATTTTTTAATATCAACTTATCATGTTCGGTAGGATAGTTTGTGATAATCTTCTTTTGGGCTTTGTCCCAAAAAGTGTTCACCCAAAAAATGATATGTTTTGATAAAATCACCAAAATCTTATTTAGATTAACTATAAAAGCTTCAAGTAATCTCTTAGTCTAATAAAATCTTAAATAGGTATGCAAGTAAATGGCGTGTTAATTTTGCATGTTTACTTACTAAGATTTGAATTTTTTGCTTAGATTCCATGTGACTAAAATTTATTCGACCTCTTAAAATATTGATTGGTTACTCAATATTATCATGAAAACGAGATTTTTGTGACTCTAGAAGTAATATTTAAATTTCTCTTAATTACATGGAATTTAGGTGAGAAGTCCAAATTACAAATAGTTAATGTATTAAATCTGTTATGATATGGATGTCCATATCCATTCTATGTCTACTCAGCAAGTACTCTTGGAAAGTACATGCATTTAAGAATCTGCAGTGCATGCTTTCCAACTTTTGAAAATGTGAACCTTGAATTTGTATAAATAGAGAAATTATCTTAGGTTTTACATAGCAACATAAGCAAGTAATAAGAAACCTATTCCCTCTTTATGTTACAATCAAATACTTTTCTCCTTATATTTCTACTACAATTCTTTCTCTTCTTTTATTTTATAAGTATTTTAAATTCTATTTTCTATTACTCTTTACATATAATATTAATAGCAATATTAATCATCTTTATTATATTGAGATAGTAATAATAAACCAGGGGCGGAGCTAGAAATTATTTTGGAAGGGGCTAACATGAAAAATATAAATTAAGAAGAAAGAAAAATTAAAAATTAAAAAGGGGTTAAACTAAAAAATTAAAAACTTATATATACATCTTATTAGTTTTGGGGGGGGGGCATTGCCCCCCTTGCTCATAACGTGGCTCCACCACTGCAATAAACAAATGCAATTCTCTCTCTTTTTATTTTTAATACTTCTTTCTATCTTTGTATATATATACACAATACAACATATAATATTATATATATATATATATATTATTGAGCTAATTATTTTAATACTAGAGTCTTCTATTTATACAACTTTATTTTATATCTTTTATTTATTTTACAACACGTTATCAGCACGAGACTCTGATCAAACTTTTAGGAAGACTCAGGTAACAATTTTTCATTATGTCGAAACTCTCTCATCTTGAATTCAATGCTCTTGATATATCTGGAAACAATTATTTATCATGGATATTAGATGCTGAAATCCATCTTGATTCAATGGATCTTGGAGATACCATTAAGGTTGGAAATAATGCATCCCAGAAGGATAAAGCTAAAGCCATGATTTTTTTTCGTCGTCATCTTGACGAAGGATTGAAAAATGAATATCTCACATTAAAAGATCCTGCAGATCTTTGGAAAGACCTCGAAGAAAGGTATAATCATCAGAAAACGGTGATACTTCCTCAAGCTCGATATGAATGGACGCACTTGCGTCTACAAGATTTTAAATCTATAAATGAATATAATTCTACAATGTTTCGAATCACCTCACGAATGAAATTATGTGGGGAAAAAATAACTGATCATGATATGTTAGAGAAAACTTTCTCAACCTTCCATGCCTCGAATATGCTCCTGCAGCAGCAGTATCGAGAGAAAGGGTTTAAAAAAATATTCTGAGTTAATTTCTTGCCTCCTTGTTGCTGAACGCAACAATGAGTTGTTATTGAAAAATTATGAAGCGCGCCCAGCTGGCGCCGCCCCATTTCCTGAAGTAAATGCAGCAAATCGTTACCCCAGAAGAGGTAAATGGCAATTGGCAAGCTTTTAATAACAAGAAAAATTATGGAAGGAAAAAGAATTATGTTCAAAAGAGAGGATCTCACCAGAAGTGGGATAAAGAAAGAAATATTGGGCAGAATAAATCAACAGAGGATAAGTGTTTCCGTTGTGGTGGAAAGGGCCATTGGTCACGTACCTGTCGTACCCCAAGGCACCTAGTCGATCTTTACCAGGCATCTTTGAAAAAGGACGATAAAGGAAAGGAAACAAATTTTGTTTCAAATGATGCTGAGAACTCCACCACTCATTATGATGTATCTGATTTCTTTGAGGATCCTGAAGGAAATATTGGTCATTTGATAAATGATGGAATAGTTTAATATGTGAGATTGTGAAATATCTATGTAAATAAATAATGTAAAGAACTTATTGTTAAGTTTTATTTTCTATGTATTTAAGTTTCAAATGTAATGTACATAAATAATGAAATATTAATGTTTATAAATTTTAAAATTATTAAATGTGTCAAATTTTAAAATAAAATTTTAGTATATGACGTTATTTTATGTACAATGTTTCTTAGAAAAATAATTCTGATCAAGTATTCAATTTAACTGTGCATACTACTCATTTTATTATTATTTGTTTTTGAAGAGAATGGCAAGGATATGTAATGAAGATGTATGCCTTGCGGATAGTGCAAGTTTGCACACTATTCTCAAAAGTGATATATATTTTACCCATCTTGTGCCAAAAGAGGAATATGTTAATACTATTATTGGCTCAGGCAATGTGATAGAAGGCTCTGGAAGAGCTATAATTTTGTTTCCTGGAGGAACAAAATTTATAATAAATAATGCACTATTATCTACCAAGTCTTTGAGGAACTTGTTGAGTTTCAAAGATATTCGCCAAAATGGATATCATGTTGAGACGATGAATGAGGGAAATCATGAGTATTTATGTATCACAACTCATGATTCAAATAAGAAAGTTATATTAGAAAAATTACCCTCACTTTCATCTGGGTTGTATTATACCAAGATTAGTGCAATTGAATCACATGCTATTGTAAACCAGAAGTTTACTAACTCAAATGAGTTCATAACTTGGCACGACCGATTGGGTCATCCGGGAACAACCATGATGAGGAGAATTATTGAAAAATCTCATGGACATTCACTAAAGAACCAGAAAATTCTTAAAACTAGTGAATTTTGTTGTGCTGCATGTTCTCAGGGAAAGTTAATTTTAAGGCCATCACCAGTAAAGATTGGATTTGAGTCTCCTGAATTCCTAGAAAGGATTCAAGGTGATATATGTGGACCTATTCATCCACCATGTGGATCTTTTAGATATTTTATGGTCCTAATAGACGCATTTTCGAGATGGTCACATGTGTGCTTATTATCTTCTCGCAACCTGGCGTTTGCGAGATTATTGGCTCAAATTATTCGATTAAAAGCACAATTTCCAGAAAATCTAATCAAAGCAATTCGTCTTGATAATGCTGGTGAATTTACTTCCCAAGCTTTTGATGCTTATTGTATGGCTAATGGAATAAGTGTTGAACATCCAGTAGCTTATGTTCACACACAAAATGGGTTAGCAGAATCACTTATTAAACGCCTCCAATTAATTGCTAGACCCTTGCTTATGAGAACAAATCTCCCGACTTCGGTTTGGGGGCATGCTATTTTACATGCCGCAGCACTTATTCGTTTGAGGCCAACAAGTTACCATAAGTTCTCTCCTATGCAGTTAGCTTTTGGCCAGCAGCCAAATATTTCCCATTTAAGAATATTTGGGTGTGCAATATATATTCCCATTGCACCACCTAATCGCACTAAAATGGGACCCCAAAGAAAATTGGGGATATATGTTGGATATGATTCTCCCTCTATAGTGAGGTATCTTGAGATACAAACCGGAGATGTATTTAAAGGCCGGTTTGCGGATTGTCATTTTGATGAATCAAAATTTCCAACATTAGGGGGAGAGAATAACCTTCCTGAAAAGGAGCTTAACTGGAATGCATCATCATTGATGCATTTAGATCCTCGATCAGGGCAATGTGAACTGGAAGTTCAAAAGATTATACATTTGCAAAGAATAGCAAATGATTTGCCTGATGCATTTTCTGATACAAAGAGGATAACTAAATCTTATATACCAGCGAAAAATGCCCCAATTCGAATTGATGTCCCAGTAGGACAAGTAGCCACTAAAGCAAATTCACGCCAGAAGCGTGACAGGCCTGTCGGTTCTAAAGACAAAAATCCTCGAAAGAGAAAAGAGGTAAATACTATTCCTGTTGAAAAAGACATAGTAGAGACACCTGCAGTTGTCCAAAATTCTGATTTAACGCCAGAAGACGTTCAGGTACCTGAAAATTGTGAAAATGACGAGATCTCGATAAATTATGTCTTTACAGGAAAGAAATGGAACCAAAATAAGACAATTGTCAATGAAATATTTGCATATAATGTGGCATTAAATATCATGCATGAAAGTAAGGATCTCGAGCCAAGATCAGTTGAAGAATGTTGACAAAGAAATGATTGGCCAAAATGGGAAGCAGCCATGAAGGCTGAATTAGACTCACTTGCAAAACGTGAAGTCTTTGGACCTGTAGTCTGTACACCTGCAGATGTAAAACCTGTTGGATACAAATGGGTATTTGTGAGAAAACGAAATGAGAAAAATGAAGTTGTGCGCTATAAAGCCCGACTTGTGGCACAAGGTTTTTCACAAAGGCCCGATACAGATTATGAAGAAACGTATTTCCCTGTAGTGGATGTGATAACATTGCGTTATTTGATCAGTTTATCTGCATATCATAAACTGCATATGCATTTAATGGATGTGGTAACAGCCTATTTATACGGCTCATTAGATCGGGATATCTATATGAAAGTCCCTGAAGGACTAAAGATATCTAAACCATCCAAGGAATATTCGCAAGGGTTATACTCAGTCAAATTGCAAAGATCTTTATATGATCTAAAGCAATCTGGACGAATGTGGTATAATCGTCTTACTGAGTATCTGGCCAAAAACGGTTTCAAGAATGATGACATCTGCCCATGTGTTTTCATAAAGAAAACTACATCTGGGTTCATTATAATTACTGTGTACGTTGATGATTTAAATATTATTGGGACTCCTGAAGAGATTCCAACAATTATAAAAACTCTAAAAGAAGAGTTTGAGATGAAAGATCTTGGAAAGACTAAATTTTGTCTCGGCCTGCAGATCGAGCATATAAAAGATGGGATCTTTATTCATCAAACAACATACGCAGAAAAGATCTTGAAGAGATTTTATATGGATAAGCCACATCCATTAAGTACCCCAATGATCGTAAGATCTTTGGATGTGAAAAAGGATCAATTCCGTCCTAAAGAAGAAAATGAGGATATCCTTGGTCCTGAAGTACCATATCTTAGTGCCATTGGAGCACTAATGTATCTTGCTAATAATACGCGACCTGACATATCATTCGCGGTGAATTTACTAGCAAGGTATAGTTCCTCTCCAACTAGAAGACATTGGAGTGGAATCAAACAAATTTTTCGATATCTTCATGGAACGGTTGATATGGGATTGTTTTATCCATACGGATCCAAGTCACAACTAGTTGGCTATGCAGATGCCGGATACTTGTCTGATCCACATAAAGGGAGATCTCAAATATGGTGGTACAGCTATATCTTGGAGGTCCACGAAACAGACAATTACTGCAACATCCTCTAATCATGATGAAATACTGGCGATTCATGAAGCTAGTCGCGAGTGTTTTTGGCTGAGGAGTTTGATTCAATATATTATGTCATCATGTGGACTGATTGATCATAAGATAGCTCCAACTGTCCTGTTTGAAGATAATACAGCATGCATTGCTCAACTTAAAGGCGGATACATTAAAGGCGATAGAACAAAGCACATTTCTCCCAAATTCTTCTTCTCTCATGATCTTCAAAATCAAGGGACAATTGATGTCCAACAGATCCGCTCAACTGACAATCTGGCAGATTTATTTACAAAGTCACTCCCAAAATCCTCCTTTGAAAGATTGGTACATGAGATTGGGATGCGCCGATTTCGAGACATTAAATGATGTCGGCAAGAGGGGGAGACTGTACTCTTTTTTCCTTGGTCAGGTTTTTTCCCATTGGGTTTTTCTTGACAAGGTTTTTAATGAGGCAGTCCTCATTACAAAGGATATTGTACTCTTTTTCCTTCACTAAGGTTTTTCCCACAGGGTTTTCCTTTAGTAAGGTTTTAACGAGGCAATAATCCTAAATGGACATCCAAGGGGGAGTGTTACGATATGGATGTCCATATCCATTCTATGTCTACTCAGCAAGCACTCTTGGAAAGTACATGCATTTAAGAATGTGCGGTGCATGCTTTCCAACCTTTGAAAATGTGAACCTTGAATTTGTATAAATAGAGGAATGATCTTAGGCTTTACATAGCAACATAAGCAAGTAATAAGAAACCTATTCCCTCTTTATGTTACAATCAAATACTCTTCTCCTTATATTTCTACTACAATTCTTTCTCTTCTTTTTATTTTATAAGTATTTTAAATTCTATTTTCTATTACTCTTTACATATAATATTAATAGCAATATTAATCATCTTTATTATATTGAGATAGTAACAATAAACAAATGCAATTCTCTCTCTTTTTATTTTTAATATTTCTTTCTATCTTTGTATATATATACACAATACAACATATAATATTATTATATATATATATATAAATATTATTGAGCTAATTATTTTAATACTAGAGTCTTTTATTTATACATCTTTATTTTATATCTTTTATTTATTTTACAACAAAATCAATACGTTATTGACGAAAATTAGCTCAAAGATTAATGTAAATTACGATTATAAATTTCAGAGTCTAATTTGAGTTCATTCAAATTGTAAGGATCAAATTAAATTCGACTTCAAATTTTGAAGGCCCAAATTGAATATTAAGTCGCAGTTATATTCATGGAGAAAATAGCAGAGATTTAAAAATCAAACCCGATATTAAATTGAGTTGGAGTGTAAGTCATTAGTTCAAAGTTTAATTTTGTTTTTGTTCGTGTAGTTCAAAGTTCGATCACTCGGTTTTTTTTTTTTAGCTTACAGGAGCTAATCAAAGTTTATATAGCATATAAGGGCCTAAAAGGCTAAAGCAGTAAAACACTAAAACTAATGCCGGTGAGACATAACCTTTTCAACAGGAAATGATCTGAATCCTATATGTTCCATTTGCTTGTAGGAAGAAGAGACTACGAAAAATGCAATTCTCCGATGTGAATAGACAAGGCCGACTTGGTTTGGCTCACAACTACATAGTGATCTCTGGAGTAAAATAGGACAATTGATTTGGGCCTTATGAAAAAACGAGAGTAAGGAGGTAGCTCACACAGTGGCCCAGCTCAACGACTAAGGGTGTGTTTGGAAAAACCGTTGAAAGAAAAGAAGCCGTTTAAATTTTTTGAAAGTTTCAATTTTTGGTTTGTCAAATTTTTTTCCTCATAAAAGTAAAAGTGATTTTGCTACCAAAACCACGTGTACAAGAAGCAACTATTTGTAGCTTCTGCGTTTTCTTGACGAACTTTTAGTCGTAGATACTAACCATTTATTTACCTTTTAACAACTGTATCCTTTAGGTATGTTATTGAATTATTTATAAAATTCTTGTTATTTCTATTTATATAAGCTCTATTTTTCTATTATTTATTTTTTTTTATTTTTTTCAACTGTTTGTTTGATATTATACACTTTTATAATTGTGATTTTTGTGTATTATGTTTGTTATCTTTTTATAATATGATTTATTGATTTTATTAGGTAAAGTAAATTAAACAAAAAATTAACTGTAAATAATAATAATAGTAAAAAATTATAGCATATTAAAAAAATACTAAAAATATACTATATAAAAAGATCATCAAGAACTTTTAGATTTGTTTCAATCAATACAAGGTAAATATTTAATTTTTTTTATTATTTTTAGTACTCTCTTTTATAATTGTAATTCTCGTATACTATATTTTAGTGTAATTTTTTATAATATAAATTATGATTCCATTAAAAAAGATAAATTAAATAAAAAATTAATCATAGATAATAATAAAATCATAAACGTTGGATTTCAAATTAATATTAAAAATAAGATTATTAAAAAAATATATTTTGTCTATTTTTATATGTTGTTTTTATTTTAGTAAGTAAATATTAATTTTATTACAAAATTAAATGAGATCTATTTAAATATCTAAATTAAAATGATAGGATAATATAAAAATATTATTTAAGTTGATGTCCATTTTAGTAACTTTTTATCTAAAAGTGATTTTGAATGGTATAAGCCAAACAACATGTATTTTACTATAATTCATTTTGATACAAAAGTTATCAAACATAAATCACTTTAACACAAACTTACTTTTTATCAAAATCAAATTTGCAAAATCAATTTTATGCAAACTCCCTTTTGTAAACTATAATCCAAATACACACTAAGACACTCTTCTTTCACATTGTGGCGGCGATACTAAGCAAAGAAGAATTGAGGAGAAAGGTGCGCCAAAGAAGCAACAACTACAACACCTCGGTAGGAACGGTTGGATTTTTTCTCTCCTTTGTGAGACCCAAGCCCAATATTTTGGGGATGTATTCTTGCACCCTAGTGTCATAACCCTAATTTAGATTTTGGGGGATCATTTGAGAGAAAGAGAGTAGCCACCAAAGAGAGAAAGAAGGGGAAAAACAGAATTTTCGTTTTGTCCAAAGCAATAAATTTCAAATGGTAATTTTTCAGTTATTCACTGTTGAATCGACTTGAAATTTAAACTGCGTGTTCCTATAATCTTGTTCTTCATTCTGGTCGGTGAAGATGTTGATTGAAGATTTGCAGTGAGAGAAATTAGGTTTTCCGTTTTTACACAGAGCAGCAATCTTGGAACGGCAATTTCTCATTCTTTCACCGTTGGATCAATGTGAAATTTAGACTATAGATTCTTCACATTTTTTTCTTCATTCTGAACGGTGAAGATTTTAATTAAAGATCTGTAGAGGGAGAAATTGGCTTCGACAGCAACTCTGTTTTTTGGGTATATTTCATCTTCTTGCTTCTTATTTGTGAGCTTTCATGCTTTCATGTTTTGGCTGGTTATATGCACGTTTTTGTACTTTGTTTGAGACTCTCTTGTACCTCATTGATTATAGTAGAACTATTTCATTGGTTTGGACGACCTGTGGTTTTTACCTCTCACATTGAGGGGATTTTCCACGTTAAAATTTCGGTGTGTTTTTGTTATTACTTTACTTGCTATATTTGCTTGGTATAGTTGCTGCCATATTGTGTTGTGAGTGCTTCAATATTGTTCTTGTGTTAGATATTTGTGTCATTTCTGCTGCTAGGCTCTTTTATACTGGCATCAGAGCTTGTTCGTATTTTTCCGGGCTTGTGATTCTATGAACAATGGAAGCTAATAGTAATACTAGTAGGATGATCACTCTTAATGGTCCTAATTATGATTTGTGGAAGTAAAAAATGGAAGATTTACTTTATGTCAAGAATTTTCATCAACCAGTTTTTGGTACAAAGAAGCCTAATAATAATTCTGATGATGATTGGATTTGTTGCATAGACAAGTCTATGGATATATTAGGCGGTGAGTTGACGATAATGTGTTGAACTATATTATTGGAGAGACACATGCTCGGACCCTTTGGATTAAGCTTGAACAGTTGTATGCTCGGAAAACTGGGAATAACAAGATGTTTTTGATCAAGCAGTTGTTGGCTTTGAAATATACAGATGGGACATCAATGACAGATCACTTGAATAATTTTTAAGGAATTATGAATCAGTTATCTTCCATGGGTATTAAGTTTGATGAAGAGGTTCAAAGATTGTTACTTCTTGGCTCCTTACCAGACTCGTGGAAAATTCTCAAAATGTCATTATCTAATTTTGCTCCTGATGGTGTAATCTCTATAGATCTTGCCAAGAGCAGTATTTTGAATGAAGAGATGAGAAGAAAGTCACAAGGTACATCGACTACACATTCAGATGTTCTTGTTTCTGAGTCTAGGGGGAGAAACAAAAGTCGAGGTTCTAAAAGTAGAGATCAAAGAAGAAGCAAGTCTCGAGAAAAGTATAAGAATATTGAGTGCCATCATTGTGGTCAAAAGGGACATGTGAAGAAATTTTGTTGGCAGCTAAAGAAGGAGAAAGCCAATGCAAGTAAAGACAAGAGCACAAATAAAGATGATGGTAGCAAGGAAGACAAGGTTAATGTAACTCATGATGATTTTCTTGTTATTGGGGAGTTTGAATCTGTTAACCTTGTTGATAATAGCACTAGTTGGGTGATTGATAGTGGTGCTTCTATTCATGTTACATCTAGGAGGAATTTGTTTACATCCTATACTCCTGGTGATTTTGGTGATGTGAAAATGGCTCATCAAGGTATTGCCAAATGTGCTGGTGTTGGACAAGTTTGCTTAGAAACCTCCAACGGTACCAAGTTGACTTTAAAGCGTGTGAAGCATGTTCCAGATATTCGGTTGAATTTACTTTCTGTTGGTAAGTTGTGTGATGAAAACTTGGATAGCTCATTCTCTCGTGATAGTTGGAAGCTCACCAAGGGTCCCATGGTTGTTGCTAGAGGTACTCGACACTCTACTCTTTATTTAACTCAAGCAAAGATTGTGAAAGATGTTGTTAATACTGCTGAGTTTGTTGATGAAGCTGATTTATGGCATAAGAGATTCTGTCATATGAGTGAGAAGGGCATCAATATGTTATCCAAGATGAATCTTTTATCTGGTTTTAAGGTTGCTTTGCTGGAAAATAAAACAGGGTTTCTTTTAAGAGCCATCCACCTTCAAGGAAGTCGAAGATACTTGACTTGGTGCATTCTGATGTATGTGGGCCGATGAAGACAAGGACACTTGGAGGGTCTATCTATTTTGTAACCTTTATTGATGATCATTCTAGAAAATTATGGGTTTACACTTTGAAGACCAAAGATCAAGTTTTGAATGTGTTCAAGCAATTTCAAGCTTTTGTTGAAAGAAAAACTGGGAAGAAGTTGAAATGCATTCGTACTGACAATGGTGGTGAGTATTCAGGTCCATTTGATACTTATTGTAAAGAGCATGGTATAAGACATCAGAAGACTCCTCCGAAGACTCCTCAGTTGAATGGCTTGGTTAAAAGGATGAACAGAACATTGATTGAAAGAGTTAGGTGCTTATTGTCACAATCTGGATTGGCAAATTCCTTTTGGGGTGAAGCTTTGAGCACTATTGTTCATGTCTTGAACCAGACACCATGTGTTCCCTTACAATTTAAAGTGCCAGAGAAAATATGGTCAGGTAAAGATGTTTCTTAAGCTCATTTAAGAGTCTTTGGATGTAAAGCTTTTATTCATATTCCCAAAGATGAGAGATCTAAGTTTGATGTAAAGATTAGGCAATGTATTTTTATTTGCTATGGCATGGATGAGTTTGGTTACAGGTTTTATGATCCTGTTAGCAAGAAGGTGATTCGGAGTAGAGATGTTGTCTTTGTTGAAGACCAAACATTGAAGGATGTTGATAAGGCAAAGAAGCCAATGGTTCAGCCTAGTGATGATTTTTCTGATTTGGATATTACTCCCTCTATGCATATGGTAGAAGATGGTAGAGTTGAAGCTCAAAATAATGAGCATGATACAAGTGCAGGTGAAGATGAAACAATTGATCCGATACTTGATGAAGTTGGTGATGATGATCAAGATGAAGAACCAACTTTAGAAATTCCTGTAAATGCACTTAGAAGGTCTACAAGAGAGAGAAAGCCTTCGTCAAGATATTCTCTACATGAGTTTGTTTTGTTGACTGAAGGGGGAGAACTTGAATGCTTTGGATAGGCTATTGAAGATGAAAGCAAAGCTCAATGGCTTGAAGCTATGCAAGAAGAAATGAAGTCCTTGCTTGAGAATGATACATTTGAGTTGGTGAAGCTACTGAAAGGTATGCGAGTTTTGAAGAACAAATGGGTATTCAGAATCAAGAATGAAGAACACAATTCTAAGCCTCGGTATAAGGCTAGATTGGTTGTTAGAGACTTTAACCAGAGAAAAGGTGTTAATTATGAGGAGATATTTTCTCCTGTTGTGAGGATGTCATCCATTCGTGCTGTACTTGGATTAGCAGCATCTCTTGATTTGGAGATTGAGCAAATGGATGTGAAGACAACTTTTCTTCATGGTGATTTAGACAAGGAGATCTACATGAAGCAACCAGAGAGTTTTGTTGTTAAGGGAAAGGAAGATTTTGTGTGCAAGCTTAAAAAGAGTCTTTATGGGTTGAAGCAAGCTCTAAGACAGTTGTGCAAGAAGTTTGAATCTGTTATGGAGAAGCATGGTTACCATAAGACAAATTCAGATCATTGTGTATTTGTGCAAAAATTTTCTAATGATGATTTTATCATTCTTTTGTTTTATGTCGATGATATTTTGATTGTGGGCAAGAATGCTTTGAGAATTAAGGAGTTGAAGAAATAGTTGAGCAAGTTCTTTGCTATGAAGAACTTGGGACCTGCCAAATAGATTTTGGGCATGACTATTACTCGTTATAGAGATTGCAAGAAGTTTTATTTGTCACAGGAGAAGTACATAAAGAATGTGCTTCAAAGGTTTGGCATGAATGATGCCAAATGTGTTGCTAGTTCTTTTGCTCCTCATTTTAAGTTGAGCACCAAGCAGTGTCCAACCACTGATGAGGAGAAACAAGCAATGGATGAAATTTCTTATGCCTCAGCTGTTGGAAGCTTGATGTATGCTATGGTGTATACTAAACCAGATATTGCTCATGCGGTTGGTACTATGAGTCGTTTTCTCTCTAATCCAGGTAAAGAACATTGGAATGCTGTTAAATGGATTATGAGATATCTCAAAGGTACAACTAACTTGAGTTTGAGTTTTGGTGGTGAGAAACATTTGCTAGTTGACTTTACTGATGCAAACATGGTAGGAGATATTGATTCTTGAAAGTCTACTTCAGGTTATTTGGTCAAATTTGCAGGGGGACTATTTCATGGCAGTCAAGACTACAAAATTGTGTTGCACTTTCTACCACAGAGGCAGAGTTTACTGCAGCAAATAAAGCATGTAAAGAGTTGTTGTGGATGAAGAAGTTTCTTGCAGCACTTGGTTTCAAGCAAGACCGTTATGTGTTATTGTATGATAGCCAAAGTGCTATTCATCTTGCCAAGAATTCTATTTTTGATCCAAGATCTAAACATATTGATGTTAGGTATTACTGGATACGGAATATGTTAGATTCCAAGTTGTTGGAACTTGAGAAAATTCACACTGATGACAACGATGCTGATATGTTGACAAAAACATTGTCAAGAGAAAAGTTTGAAACATGTTGTTTGATCGCCGGAATGGCGAGGGCCTCCACCTAGTCAAGATGGGGGAGATTTGTTGGATTTTTTATCTCCTTCGTGAGGCCCAAGCCCAACATTTTGGGGGTGTATTCTTGCACCATAGTGTCACAACCCTAATTTAGATTTTGGGGGTCATTTGAGAGAAAGAGAGTAGCCACCAAAGAGAGAAAGAAGGGGAAAAATAAAATTTCTGTTTTTGCCCAAAGCAGTAAATTTCAAATGAAATTTTCTCAGTTGTTTACCATTGGATCCGCTTGAAATTTAAACTGCGTGTTCCTATCATCTTGTTCTTCATTCTGGTCGGTGAAAATGTTGATTGGGGATTTGCAGTGAGAGAAATTGGCTTTGCAAGAGAGAAATTAAGTTTTTCGTTTTTACACAGAGCAATAATCTTGGAACGGCAGTTTCTCATTCTTTCACCGTTGGATCAACATAAAATTTGGACTGTAGATTCTTCACATTTTGTTCTTTATTCTGAACGGTGGAGATTTTAATTGAGATTTGCAGAGGGAGAAATTGGCTTCGACAGCAACTTTGTTTTTTGGATATATTTCATCTTCTTGCTTCTTATTTGTGAGCTTTTGTGCTTTGATGTTTTGGCTGGTTATATGCACGTTTTTGTGCTTTGTTTGAGACTCTCTTGTATTTCATTTGATTATAGTAGAACTATTTCATTGGTATGAACGACTCGTGGTTTTTACCTCTCACATTGAAGAGGTTTTTCACGTTAAAATCTCGGTGTGTTCTTGTTATTGCTTTAGTTGCTATATTTGCTTGTTATAGTTGTTGCCATATTGTATTGTAAGTGCTTCTATATTGTTCTTGTGTTGGATATTTGTGTCGTTTCCACTGCTAGGCTCTTTCAAGAACTAGCCCGGCGGTATCTAAGCCACCGCTCCGGCTTGGAGATGGAGGCCTCTGAAGTCAGGGATGAGTATCACAACCTCAAGGACTTCCTTCCACTCATCTGAACTATATTGCCAACCTGCAGCGATGAGAAGAAGAATCAGCGCCGTCTCTTCCCTGTTCTGGCGAGCCGGAGTCCCACAACCACAGCACCGTGCAAC
The DNA here is from genome assembly GCF_003086295.3 of Arachis hypogaea. Classification (NCBI taxonomy): domain Eukaryota; kingdom Viridiplantae; phylum Streptophyta; class Magnoliopsida; order Fabales; family Fabaceae; genus Arachis; species Arachis hypogaea. Next base: position 114,359,696 of record NC_092044.1, read on the forward strand.
CGTTGGAGAAGTGAGAACACAACCAATTTCAGCAACATCTTATATCGTGAAACCATTTCTACAAGATTAATTAAAACAGAATTTGACACCTTGGAACCCCAATGATGGTTCCTCCTCAACTAGACTAGACGCCCTGCATTGCACCAACGAAATGTATGCAAAATGTGATCCAGGTTTAATAAAAGTATACATGAGATGCTGAAACACGGCTGTAATCTGCCAAATTATTTATCAAACTTCCCAACACTGATTATATGTGGCTCATACTACTTCAACTCTGCGACATTTTGACTATGTACTTAGAATCTACTCTACAAGGTAAATGCTATCTTGTTCTTTTATACTTACAGAAGAGCTCCAATAATTGCTGCGAGACATCTGCAACAAGGTGAGATTAATCATCAGAAAATATAAAATACAAAACTATTTTTCGCAGCTGAAAAGTAGGCTGACAGCGATTCAAGAAGATACCTTCCAAAATAATAAAGATCGCTCAATTTTTAACTGCATAAGATTTATCCCAATCTTGATATTAAAAAAGGATGTGGGATGAGGTTACCTTGAAGAATGGATGGTGTTGTCTGGAACTCTTGCCAGATGTTCCGATCAGCAGCAAGATCCATGTTGAGAAACTTGGCAGCAAGATATGCAGCTCCAGCAGCAATATGTTCAGGTTTAAATTGAAGCCAAAGAGAACTCCGAAGCCTGCAATACATGTTTCGGCTTCAGAAGGTCATTCGAGACAAATAACTACCGCCAGCATTGGTCAACACAAATAATTTTTTTTCTTTTTTTTAAGGTGCTACACAGTTCTCAACACAATACCATATAAATTGCGAAAAACTTTCTAAAGCAATGGAGATCCAGAATTCAGAGTGCTAACAGACTCAACATTGATGAGCAATAACAAAGATTAATAAATTATTTTCTTTTTGTCAAATATATAAACATATGCTTAAAAGAAGCAGAGCCACCAGTGAACCACTCAGGCTGCCCCACTCATTAAAAATGTGTGGGGTGGCCTTTATCTTGCTTATTATTACAGAGTTTGAATTAAGTTCCTCTGAAAAAGAATTTGGATGTTTAGTTTGTTAAGCTCACAAACTGGTTCATAATAGATCAATTTCTTTGATACATTATTTATTTATTCGAATTTGATTTACATATATTGCTAAATAATAAGCATGTAAAAATGGAATCAAACCTTTAAAAAATACATCTCTTCTGCAAATAAATACATTTTTCCATAACAATCAAATCCAGAAAAATGGCAGCATGCATTTGATGTCCTAGAACCTAAAGATGATGACCTTGATATGGCTGAATTCTTTTCGACTACAGAACCAGCACTCTATTCAATAAGCAAATTTAGGAACTTTTAAAATTAAGAGATCAACCATTACCAGATGACCAGAAACATAAAGGGCACAAGCTTGTCTTACAAACACAGGAAAACCACTAAAGTAAAAGGAGTTAGGCATCTAGAACTGCAAGCTACACATGCTACCCAAGCATCTAGGCTTTGCCTTTGAGTCATCTACCCCTAAATATACGACACACATCCATAATTGATTTCAATTTGGGAGGTTCAACATCTACATTTTGAAATAACCTAGGTTTACACAAAGGATGAACAGACCAATTCCAAATCATGAACAATGCTCGTATATCACAATTGGATGCCTGGGAATGCTACACTAAAGAAACTTTTTCGAAAATGGAATTAAGAGTGACAATTTTAAATAGCCATATATTACTTTCTTCTTCCTGTAACGAAAAATACATTCCCATTACAAACTTAACCAGACCTAACCTTGGACGAAGAAACTACAAACGAATTACTTGAACAGATGAAAAATCAGTACAAATTTTGAAAAATAATATTCATGATTTAGAAGGTATTAAAGAATAAAACATGCACGCATGCACACACACACTCACATCTTACACTAAAGTCTAAACTGGGATAAAAGAAATAATTTCAAAATTTAAAACACTCGTGGAAGAGAAAGCTGTCGAAACTATTCCATTTGATTGACCAACAAATTCAATGTGGTTAGAGAATGGGGGAATTTAGGACAGCTTTCAGAAACCAAAGAAATTTCAATTATAAGATAGCATTAACAGCTTTCACTAACCAATTACTAGAACAAATGAACCAAAAAAAAGGGATAATAAACAAAAATTCAGTATCAGCATAGGAACTGAGCAGGAAAGACATCAACATCTTGTCAAATGAGGAATGACTAGCATTTTTTTTTCAGGATAAGAAATGACCCAGACCACATCTGAATTTTGAACTATTTGAAAATTTTTGTTGGTTTTTTCAAATAATTTCTAATTTGTATGACCATCCAACCCATTTTACTAAAAAAGCAATGTATGATCTCCCAATCCATTTGACTGGCTATGATCTTTCTTTTTCCCTTTCAACAAACAACTTAGTCCATGCTTCAATTTTGGACTGTTTGAAATTTTTTGTTGGTTTTTTCAGATCATTTCTATGATCTCCAACCATTAATTAACAAAGCAAAACCATTTCTAAGATCCTTCAACCCTTTTTAGCTGAGACTTCTTTTTTTCCAGGACAACAAATGACTCGGTCCATTTATGAATTTTGGACCGTGTGAATTTCGGAATGCCAGGCCAACTGCAGAAGCAATGCAGGTCCCTGACACTTATGAAGTTGGCCTGGAATTCGTTTGCAATTGCTTTTGTAAACAGGGTTTTGCCGCAGCCCGGAGGGCCAAAGAAAAGAACACCTTTGGAAGGCGACATGCCAAATTTCTCAAACTTCTCAGCATGTTCCACCGGGTATTGAACCATCTATAAACAGTAAAATAAATCTCTTATATTAATAAATTGTTGAAAACATACCTAATATACAACACATTTAAGATTCGGAATATGAAATCAAATTTTCGAATTTTTGCACCTCTTGAAGCTCCCTTTTAACATTTCTCTAGACCTCCAATATCATCATAGGAAACATTTGGAACCTCCATCATGGTTCATGTAAACAATTTCCAAATTAAAGGTCAACATAATAATAAAAGAACATTTTCATTCAATTTTGTAACTGAAATAATAACAGAACTCAATAAATACAAAGGATAAGACATTAATATGCTAAATGCATTGTATATATTTGCAAGAGTAGTGTCTTTCTTTTCCAAAGTTTATGCAATCAAAAAAGATTAATCATGCTTAGAATCATTCAGGTTGAGAATTCAGCAAGGGAACTCACTATTGCACACAACACAGATGGGTTTGAAGAAGTCAAAGCAGTTTGGAAGTGCTCATTGGTGACAACCATAGAATTCAAAATCTCAATATCACTCGATTCATCCTCCAAGTCAATCACATCCATCTTCTCTCTTATACAATGCAGAACAAAATCTCTTATTCAAGGTCTGCTCCTAGATAACGATGAGTGTCCCTTGCAACTCTTTCAAGATCAACCTGAAAAAACACAGAAAACAATTTAGAATTGTTAAGCATAACATTTACAATTTAGATTTAAAGTGAGGAATTTGAACTTGTAATCTTTCTTTTCACTTTTCCGGCACCAATCAACTACATATCAGAACAATAGATTACAAGTTCAAGTTCCTCACTTCAAATCATAACTGTAACATATATTATGCATGTCAATTTTTCTCTTTATTATCTTGATTTCTAAACTCCTATTATAAACACCACAAAATTTCACAGCTAGATCAAAGAATTATTGCTATCAGAAGTCCATTTCCTATTTTAATGAATAAAGCTAGCACTAGAAACACATAACTAGACTTTATTATCACATTGAATTAATAATAACAGTAGTATTGAGAGAGATAAACTCACTGATCAGAAGAAGAGGATTGACCCTTTTGAGGAGCAAGTGAGGTTGGATCAGCCATGACCTTTATCAGAACTTATTCTTGGTCTTTCAATATCATACTCCAAGCTTACACGATGTTTAGCAGCTTAGCTATATATGCAAAAGTTTGTGCTTTGTGTTAATTCATAATACACGTTAACTATCACGCGAAAGTGTGTGTGAAAAAATAGTCGAAAATAATTAAATAAATTAATATATTTGACTAAATTATTTAATGTAATACATGTTGAGATCTTAATTATCATTTTACATGAATAATCATCTCTTTTTATTAAATATTTTCATAAATAATTATTCATGTAAAATATCTTTATACAGATGATAACTTCAATTCTGTCAATGCTATTTCAATTTAACAACAATGGAGCAACCACTAAGCTCCCAGATCAACTGAAAAAATTGCATCACCTCTTACCTTATGCAACCAAAATTTTCTTATTGACAGCTTCATATATGCAATTTTGGAAGCTTAAAAGGCCAAAGAGCCCAAGTCTGGATTAAACTGACTGCAACCAGGTACCTTCCGCACCCTACTGTTCCTCATCTTCGTTCTTACAAGGGAAACATCTATCCATCGATTTGCTGCTGCATAGATGTTAGACAACAGCACATAGTTAGCAGCATTTTGAGGTTCAATCTCAAAAAGTTGATTAGCAGCAATCTCTCCTAACTCTGAATCACCATATGCTTTACATGCCGCAAGAAGTGCACCCCAGGCAGCAGCATGAGGCTCCACTGGCATTACTTTTATAAGCTCATAAGCATCCCGTAAATGCCCTGATCGACTTAGAAGGTCAACCATACATGCATAGTGATCAGGTGAAGGACTAATGCAGTACTTTTCCTTCATGGAGCGGAAGTAGTTCCAGCCCTCATCAACAAGTCCAGCATGACTACAAGCTGTTAGAATGATTTTGAAGGCCACCTCATCCGGAGTTAGCCCATCCTTCACCATCCTGTTAAAGAAATTCAGTGCATCTTCCTCGAATCCATGAATTGACAACCCTTGTATCATCGAACAATATGAGACTAGATCACGGTTAGGCGTTTCTTCAAATAATTTTAATGCCCTTTCCATGTTTCCACATTTAGCATTCATATCCAGAAGCGCTGCAATCACATGGTCCTGTTTCATATCAATAGAGCTCTTGTTTACATAAGAATCAACCCATCGAGCCAGTTCTAAATTACCCAACTGAGAAGAAGCTGACATCAAGCTAACCAATATGAATTCATCAGGTTTCACATTCATTGATTCCATCTCAAGAAATACTCTCAAGGCCCTGTTAGGTTGACCATTCTGTACATACCCTGATATCAAAGTAGACCATGCAACAATATCCTTTTCCGGAGCTTGGTCAAACAAGAACCTTGAGGTAGCCATGTCACCAGCCTTTGCATAGCCATCAATCATGATCGTGAAAGAAACAACACTCTTTTCCGGCATAGCATCAAGTACTACCCTAGCATTGCCCAAATCCCTCACCTTCACAAAACCCCATATCATCGCATTCCATGATGCCACATTCCTCTGCGGCATTTCATCAAACAGCCTCTTTGCCTCCACCATATCCCCAACCTTCACATAGCCAACCACCATAGCCGTCCATGAAACTGCATTCTTCTCAGACATTCCATCAAACACCTTGCGAGCGTCACCAATCTTTCCACATTTTCCATACATATCGACCAAACAGGTTCCAACAAACATATCACCTTCAACCCCACACCTCAACGCCGAGCCATGGAGCAATTTTCCTTCCCAGGATCTGCACATGCTTGAACAAGCCTTAATCACAGAAGAGTAAGTGTACCTATCCGGAAGGGACCCATGTGCCTTCATGCGAATAAAAGCAGAGAGGGTGTCGAAAAAGTAACTTCCTTTGGTGTGGGCTCCAATGAGGGAGTTCCAGAGGAAAGGGGAAGGGCCAAGGACGCAGTCGAAGACGGCGGTGTAATATGAAGCAGTGGCGGCAAAGGAGGCGGAAAGGGAAATGAAGCGGGAGATGATGAGGTGATCTTGCTCTAGGCCTCGTTGGATGATGGAGGCGTGGACTTGGTAGAGGTGATGAATGGTCTTGCAGGCCTTAAGAAGGGTGGTAATGGCGGCAGTTGAACGCGGCGGAGAAGAAGAGTGTTGAAATATTGAATTCATTGGAAGGAGCTGCTTTTTGCTCTCCCTGATTTCTCTCCTTAAGTCATCCGCTTTGGTACATTCTTGATAAATTTACACGCCAAAAAAGATTGAAAGGAGAATAAGAAAGTGGCAATGCACTTCAATACGTTCTGCGAGGAAGAACAAATACAATGAGACTCCCTGCTGCAAAGATACATCAAAACTGGTCCGATTGCCGCTCCAACCAAATTCAGTTTGCGTCTAAACATCTTCATAAACCCAAAGAGTCTTGTTATTACTTATTAATTATATTAATATGATAGTGGGTTAGGAAATTATAGTGTTGTGTTTGTAACCGGTTCTCTTCTAGGTGCGGGTCGGGTTTTCAGCCCATGACACTACCAAAAAATAAAAGCATTAGTATCACCAAAAAGTATTAATTGTAAGTTTCGTAACGTATATCTATTATTTATTTTCTATTTACATATATAGGAAAAGTTAGGAGAAATTTAGGGACAAATTGCATATTTAAATAAAATAAAGCTCAAAATTATTCATTTGTAATATTTGTAAAATGGTTAATTTTGAAATCCATTTTATTTAAGTATATAATTTGTCACGATTCAAATTATATAATTTTTTATTTCTTTCTTTTTTAAGAGGTAGATAATTTTGTAATTTTAATTTACCTTAATCAAAATAAAACTCAAACTATAGGAAGAAAAGGCCAAAATTTAATTTGAGAAAAAAAATTAAGGAAAACAATACAGACTTCAGTGGCCCTCCTTTCGCCACCAATACTCCTCGCGTGATTTTCGCTTTGGTATGATTTGAAGCGCTCAGCTCAACAAAGAAATGAGGCGCATTTCTACATGTCCACAAAGTACAGTACAGTACAGCACAGAAGAAACATAGAATAGCTTAGCTTATTAGCTCAGCTCAGCTTTACGCACTAAATGGACGGAAGCCCTATCTTCTCTACAATACTGTACTCGACCCTTCGCCTAATCCCTTAGTATAAATAAATGGAGCTTTCTGCATTCCCGACGTTCAGAGCAGTTACCAATCCTTCGATTTTCCCTTTCTCTTCGAAACAAGTTTGTTGCCGGTGCCCTTTTCTTCTTCGTCGCCGCGACTATGGCCTTCGCTGGAATCGAAATTCGAAACCGTTTGTTCGCATCAGGTTGTGCTTGGAGAATGCTTCGTCGTCGAACGGTTATGGCGGAACCGAGAGCGGAGAAGCTAAACCTGAGTTCATCGAAGTCATCGGCATTGGCAGTCGGAAGGACGCGGTTATCGATTTCTGCTTGAGATCGCAGTTTCAGTTGTCGTCGCTGCGGTTTTGGTAATCTTCTAGTCTCCGCTCAGAGATTTTATTCTTTCGTAATTTTCTCTTGTGACGATTACGGTGAATTCGAAATTTGAATACTGTTTTGGTTTACGAGAATACGTGTTGTTCTAATAGATTCTCATAACTGGAAAAATTAGCAAAATCATTGTGTTTTTTTTAGTTATTACTTTCGTCTAAGGTCGTAATGACTTTCTAGCATACAACGACAGCAATTCACAGTTAAAAGTTATCTGATAGTTTCGCTCGTATGCTTTTGCCAGAATTGAAAGAGATAACTGTTCTTCGTATGGTTATTTTCTCTTCATTAGCATAAACACGAGCAATCCTTTATTCTTAAGAGTAATACTCTCAGCAGTTAAGATCTGATCTAAAAGAAAAGTATGGACAAACGCTGTTAATGGTTTCCTACTTTCCCTGTGCTAGATTTTAACTAGAACATCACTTCAGAGTGTGCTAGAGATTATACTAGTTTTACATTATTAAATTATCTCCTACATTTGGAATAATAAAATAATTTCTTCTGGAATTGATTTTTAATTCCATTTTGAATTGCCTTAAGTTCTAAATATTTTGCAGGAATATCATAATGAAAGAATCACACGAGGCTCAATTACAGCGTAGATCAAGGGAAGAAGGTTGTTCTGTTGACTTAATTTTACTGTGATACTTTTTGGATCAACTAGTTCTTATTTGTCTAGTTTAATAAAGAAAGTAGATGAATGGAAGAAGGTTTTCTTTTGACTTAATTTTACTGCGGTACTTTTTTTATCCAATACTTCTTAGTTTTTTAGTTTAATATAGAAAAATTATATTGGGAATTCTTTCATTTTTGGTGTTTCTGGAAATAAAATGTCCATTACAGTAACATCCTTCTTGATTTTTTCCTTCTCATATTATTCATTTACTATCAAAGTTGAAGCCTAAACTTCAAATTAGAAGACAGACCATACAATTAAATAATGTTTAGTTAAAAGAAAAAAAAATTGAAGGGGAGGGATGACATGAATGAATTACAGTTCAGATATTCATACATACCTCAGTGTTTTCTCCACTGTTAAAAGCCACTGAACTACATTTGTTTTGGTTACTTTTGCAGAATTTTCTCCAACAGTTGTCAAAGCTCCAGTATTTATGAAGACATGCTCAAAGACTGTTGTCCTTGTTTGTACATTCCTTTCCTTAAAACTCTTGTACCTTGCTTCAACAAAGTTACCAAAATATTTGAGTGAACTAGTTTGTCCCATTCAGATTATGTGAAGTGCACATAAGTCAACTGAGACGCTTGAATTCGTTATATGTCACTTTATAATAAATATGTTTATCTTAGTAAAAGGAAATTTTATGTAACTGTTTACTGCAATTTACACGATAAAGCTGATTTACATTGCTTGTGGTTGCACTCCTAGCACAGTTGCATAATTTATGGGATCATAAGACATTATTCCATCATGAATTTTGTGTAATCTAATGTTAAACCGCCCCCCCCCCCCCCCCTCTCTTCTCATTGTGCTTTCTTAGGTGGCTAGTGCAGGATATGGATTGGACCTTTCTGTTGCAGTTGATATTTTTGAAACTGTGAGGTCCAGAAATGGGTTAGCAGTTGCTATAGTTTTGAGGCCTTTTAGCTTTGAAGGGTTAAGACGACAGGATGAGGTACCTTATGTGCTTTGACTGCCTTTGAATAAATATATAGGTCCCCAATCATATTGTCCCTTTCAAACATTTTTTCATTTTCACCTACAATGTGATAAAATTTCCATTGGCTCTATAACTGATAAATTATGATAATGCCAGTGAATGTTATTAGACGTCATATAGTTTTTGTTCTATGATTGCAATAGAATTCTTGATGTGATTTATTTGAGTCAAACTCTCAGGTGAAGGATTTGATGGGGAAGCTTAAGGAGAGCGCGAATTTAATTATAGGTGAGGCTCCATTGATCAAATTGGAAGAATAAAACTATGACAAAAGAAAGACTAATGCATAAAGATTTTATTATAAAAATTTCTGGAAATACTTTTACCATTAAAAGAAATATGCAGCAACTGTTCATGCTACTGGTGTATGATATTTTCACATGATAATCCTGAGCAGGTGCTCATTTTTGTTGATTTTTCCCACAGAAATTGATATTGATGCACTGCTTCAAAAAGACTTGTTGACTCTAGATGAGGCCATGAAGACTGCAAATAATGCAGTTTTGTTGGCTATTAAGGCCATATATGTATTAAAATCTGTAAGTTTTTTTTTTTAGTATATTTTGGGTTGTTTGGTTATACAAAATAACTATAAGCTAACACGTGAATAGCTTTGCAGGAGACGCATAGAAAACTTGTAGATAGATTGCAGGATGGTGTGACTGAAGCCAGCACTTCAGAAGTTAATAAAGTAAGTTTCTAACATTTTTCTCTGGTAATGTTTGACCTTTTGTCCCCATCAAAGTTAATTGACACCCTTGTTTTTATCTATATTTTGTGTTTCCAAATATTTTCTCCCCATTCCTTTGTATAACAAATGCTACTATTTACAGATATTGGCAAACTATAAAGAAGCAGGGATCGGATTTGGAGCTGCATATAACATCAAAACCTCAATATTGCAGTCTACATTAGAGTGTCCTTTCCTTGGTGTTCGTTTAAAGGTATCTCCAATTTTTTCATAGTCATCCATAATAGGTACAATGTTTTCATAGTTAATAACAATTTAAAAGTATTTAACTTGCATTGGTTCTTTCATTAAACACTGCTGTTTCTTTTCCAGAATGATTTGCCTGTCATCTGTTCAGCATAGCACGGTTTCCTTTAAATATTTATTTTAAACTTAGGAGTTCACAGTTCTAGTATTATTCTGATTTGTTCTTGTCTACCATCTTAACTTAATACAATCACTATTTTGTTCAGGATCCAACTAGTATTGTTATCTGCATTCTTGCTAGTTCAGTACCCATTAATCATAGCGATATAGCAGCCTTTCTGCGTACATTCCGTCAAACTACAGCATATACGGGGGACATATTAGTATCCACAATCTATGAGCCAAATGTTGAGCCCAACTTATGGATAACAACTGTCCTTGCACTTGGGTGAGTAACTTGACATGGATGCTTGATGGTGAAATCCTTTTTTCAGTGTTTTTATTGTTTCTCATTTCATCAACATGTTGAGTTTCCTGTTTTGTAATTGTAAATAGCAGTTCAAACGTGAAACAATCTGTCCAGAGTGTTGGTATACTATCCAGACTGGCCCTGCATTTTCCTCGTCTTTTTAGCTTTTGGGGGACGCATAATCAGCAACAAGTTCACACAGGAAAAGAGTGTGCAGTAACTCCTCAGAAAGTGATGGAGTCTTATGAAAGGGATGAGGAGCCAAATAAGAATGCTGCACATTTTGTAGATGGCAGTTTTAATAATCACAATGAACAGTTGGAGCCAAGAGTGAGCAGCAGCAGCTCCAAGTTGGCTACTTCAAGGTTTTCTCTCTATCTTAGGCTCCCCCAAATGAAAAGGAAAATTGTTTCTAATTTTTTAAACAAATTAATTTTGCTTTTCACCTTCTCGATGTTGGCTTCTGAATGGTATTAGGTTTTCTGAAAAAGAAGATATGTTCGACTCTATAGCCCAGAATTCTGTCCCTTATGACTCTATTATTGAAGGTGGTAATTTTGAGACACTGAAATTTTGACTACCTTGTGTCATTGCTGTTGAACCATTGTTGAATAATTTCTTTTTCTGTTGTTCTTTTGTTTAATTTCAAATTGAGTTGTATTAGATGACTATGCTTTTCAAAGGGAGCAACTTGAAAACTGGAATCTGGGTCCTGGATATGAAGTGGCAAGGGAGTGGGCCCAAGAACGGGTAGCTGATGCAACACATATGATAGATAATCTAAGCATATTCCACCTTCCTGTAGGTGTGAGGCCTTCAGAAGATTTGAAAGATTGTTTAAAAGTCTCATTCATGACAGAACAGAAGGAACCGGAATCTGTCAATGAAGTAAATGTATCAACAATAAATGAGGGCATCCCTTCTTGGAATGTAGTGACTGATGCAAGTTTGGAAGCAGTAAAGGGATTGGCATCTTCACTTTTGAAGGGAAAAGATGCTAATAAACCAAAGAAGCATGGAGTACTTTCTGATCGAGCTGCTTCTATGCTGGTAATGATGATTAATGGCTGTGAAATTTGTTGATGACTCATTCATTTATGTATTCCTGAAAATAAATTTGATGAATGTTCTGTCATTAGTCAATATTTCATGGGTCAAGGTATAAATTCTGTAGTTGACAATTTAACAAGAGATATTTCTCTATAAAATTTGACATTCATCATGCAATTGTCATTCTCTACTCTCTGATGGCATTGTGTACTTTCTTGGAGGGTTCCTTTATATGATTATCATTGTTCAGGTTTATTTTGATTTGCCGATTTGTTTGAGGAGCCTATTTTATCCTTCTTCATTACAGTGGTCCTTCTAGTAAATTTTTGTTGCAAAAAATGTTGTTTGGGAATTAGCTCAAAATTTAACATGCCTTATTCTCCTTCTACTATTTAAAATTAGGCTTGAGTGGAGATTTGCTCACTACTTGCAGAAATATTAAAGCTTCATTTGACAGTATTTCTAATTTTACTTGAATATTAATTTCACATGGGTATCACCTGAATTTGGCTTTAGATTAAAAAGGAAGTTCAAATTTTCCTTGTATTATCTATAATGTGTAGGATCTAGATCCTTCAGTTCAAGCTCCTAGTTATTGTTTGACATAGAAGAGCATTCCGTACTTTGCACTTCAATATAACTTTGGAAAAGAAGTAAACCCCAAGACCTTGCTACCTATGGAATTGATTTAGTGCAAGGCAACTTCAAACCCCATAGAATACCAAATTCCAGAACAAAGGCTAAATTCTCCTTTTGAAAGTATAATTCTATTGGGTTTTAACTTTTAGCCATCTAATTATTTAAGATTTTCATTATTCTCTTACATGCTTTCTCAATTTATTCTAATCTCAAATAATAAGGAATTTAGGGTGACTATATTTTATACACAGGAGGCAGAACGGGACTTGTCAAAAAAGTGGAATCCTGTTGTGGAAATGCAATACAGGGGAGGAAGATACAAGGGACGATGCCAAGGAGGTCTTCCTGAAGGAAAGGTGATTTCTGAGTTTCTTCCAAATCATTTGTCTAGCTAGACTCTGGAATTTTAAGTTTTCTGTTTTTTTTTTTTCCCCCTCACTGCATGCTGGGAGAACAACTATATTAAAATTTACATTCAGGGGCGTCTTATTCTTGGAGATGGAAGTATATATGATGGTTCATGGCGCCATGGTAAGAGATCAGGGCCAGGTACCTTCTATTTCAAAAACGGAGACATGTTTCAAGGAACATGGAGGGATGATGTCATGCACGGCAAGGTTTGTTAGATTTTGATGTATACTTTCCAATGATGATTTGTTGAAGCTAAAGATGACGAAAGTGATTAGCATGTTAGATAAGAGATTGTGTGAGTTTTAGCAATAGTTACAGCGTAATATAGAAAATGATTTGATCCAACTTATCATTGCTAGAACCAGTAGCAATCTATCATGTCGATCTTGTATGGCAATTTATCTTGATTTCAACTGCTATAAAGTGTATGGGGGAATCATAGTACTTGATTACAGACCAATCTTTGATGGTGTTTCGATGAAGTTGTGCTGGATGGTAATTGTTGTTTATTTATTATCCAGGGTTGGTTTTATTTTCACACTGGTGATCGGTGGTTTGCAAACTTTTGGAAGGGAAAGGCCAATGGTGAGGGGAGGTTCTACAGCAAGTCTGGTGATGCCTTCTTTGGGAATTTCAAAGATGGCTGGCGTCATGGCCAGTTTCTTTGCATCAATGCTAACGGAACTAGGTATAAGTATTTAGTCTTACTGGTTTTGTTGCTTGTATTTGTATATTCCTTCTTGATTATCACTTATCGGCATGTTGATCATCTTTCCTCAAAAAAAAAAAAAATGTCAAGGTTTAACAATTTATACTCAATACAACACCCCTTGGCGTGAAAAACAAGAATCTGAGTCTTGTGTTTTTAATTGAAACATATGTTGTGTTCAACTGTATTTTGGACAGGTATGCTGAGATTTGGGAACAAGGTGTTCTTTTAGACATCAAACAGTTATACAGATGACCAAGCGGCATAAATATGGTACCCTAAATTCTGTTTACTGTGACTCTCGTAATCTTGTCTCTCGGTCTTGCTTTTAGGTTTTGTTCTTGTTTTATTTTACTTAACCTATGTTGTATAGTAGGTGTTAGTTGTTGGCAATGTTATATGTTTTCTTTTCTCTTTATGCTACTATATGTAAAGGGGAAGGGGATGATCAGGAGAAATTTGGTGCACTGTTTTATTTTTTGTTTTAACAATTTTTTCATATATCCATAAAAAAAAAATTTATTCTTAATATTTGAATTCCAAATTTTTGGTTAAAAAATAAAATATTTATCAGCTTAATTTATTTATTATTATTTTACATTAAATTTTAAAAGGACTGGAGCACTGGTTATTATTATTGCTAAAGGCAGTTTGCTTTTTAGAATTTATTTTTCTTATTCTTTATTTTAAATGTGTTATGTGTGTGTGTGTATGTGTGTGATTTCCTGCAATTCGTGCATGGAGGTGTACATCTGGCTTTTTATGCTTTGACAGATGCCGGGCTTCGGAATCCATGTTCGAGTAATGAATTAGATTGCGTTAGGTTTTCGACAACTACATAAAATTTAGAAAAATCTTGGTGACATGGACCAAAGTTAATCTAGCATTTATAAAAGTTAATTATGACTTTATTTCATTTGATATCTATGAACATTTACATATAGTTATTTTTATGCGAAGATATTTGAACATTGTTAGATGATTTAATATATTTGACGAAATTGTTTAACTATTTTTAATTATCATCTTCACAAAAAATCATCTCTTTATAAATTTCCACCATCAACTAATTATCTATTTTAATGATGTTACATCAAAAAATTAATGTATTTAAACAGTACATTGGTTTTGCATTGTGTCAAATTATTAAAGTGAACAATTAATTAATACTAGGAGTATATATTTCTAAATAATACGTGATTTCTTATAATTTGAAAGAATTTAAATATTTTCCAAATGAGTCTCCAAAAGTTTGAAAAAAACATTTTATTCATCTTTAAGTGGATTGCTAAAGTATTAAAAATAGAAGATTTTTCAAGAATTTTGCTGAAGTAAAATGGTTAAGTTTTAATAATATTCGATCCACGAAAAACTTTAAAACCTATATTTCCATTATCTTTAATGAATTTAGCACTAATTAGTTAATTTAATAGTATCTTGCACGAAGGTGAATAATTTCTTAGGAGAAACATTAGGAGTTAACACTTTTAGAGAAAAAAAATAGAGAATTTATCCGTATTAGTATATAAAAAATGTTAGTCGTGTAATACTTTTAATCTCGTAATTATATTCATTATAATATAGCCAGATATGTCTGATTTCATACTCGTATTGGCCATCAGTTCCTTAATTGATTTTCTTATGCGGCCCTTATCCACAGCTGCTCTGCGAGAAAGATTTATGTTATAGTGTTGTCAATGTTTATCGTGTAGTTCAAGAGTAATTATAACCATTCTTTTTAATTTTTGATGAATTACTTTTAATCCTTATAATAAAATGAAGAGTAATGCTACATGTATACCAAAATTAATTACTAATATAAAATGTACGTTGGAATACAAATATATATTGAAAATAAATTAAATTATACATGTATTTATATATAAATATATTGGCGGTTGATTTTATTGGTTGATATTAGTGTATAAGTAGCATTTTCGTATAATGAAATGGTTGTAATTGTTTTACAATATACGCGTTAAAAATGTTTTTGGAGTATGCAAGATATATGGTTATTTTGCATCATGTTGAATTGAAAACTCATAATGGCGAGTTTCGAAATTTATGATGGAAGTTTTATGAACGAAGTATATGAAATAATAAAATCATGTGCGTTAATCAATAGTATAAAATTAAAGGTTAGAAGATTATATATGTTTTAGTTCATCTTTAAATATATTTTACTAAATAGTGTGATATTTTTTGTTAATTAAACAAATTTTAGTTATTTATTTATTATATTTTAGATTCATAGTTTAGATAATCAGCTTTAGAATTTAGAGTGTTTTATTTTTTTATTTTTAATAATTTGTATAAATTTTTGAAATATTGCACGTTTGATTTTTGATAATAAATTGTTTTTTTCAATAGTTAATTTTTTGAAATATTGCACTCCTTATTGAAGTACATTAGAACTACCTATACGCATTAACTTTTTGACTTTTTAAGAATTTATAAGAATTGTTCTTTCTATTTTGGTTTTTATGAAAGTGAAAACAGTAAATTGAATTGTGGAGAATTGGAGATCTAAACAACAAACTTTGAACATTTTAGTGACAACAAATTTAAAATTTTCAGAAGTAAAACGAAAAGAAATCAAATATAGACCCAAAAATACTATTCAACGTAAAATTAAATAAATCTAATTAAATGTAGTTGAATTCTCATATTTCTTGCATATGCATAAGTTTACTATTATTTTATTATATTCCTAGAAGTCTAGATCTCAATTGGTGACAGAGTAGTAAGAGATGTAATGTATTGTTGCGTATAAAACGAAAAGAGTAAAGTGTCGTTATTGTCCCCAATATTTGGAGTAAGTTTTAAAGTTATCTCTAATATTTGAATCGTCCTATTTAAATTTCTAAAGTTTTAAAATTTACTCAATGTTGTCCTACCATTAGGAATATGTTAACGGAATTGACGGCGAGATAAAATTGAGACGATTTTGAAACGTTAGGGACTTAAATAGGACGAATACGTTGGGGACAAAAACGATACATAGAAATAAATTTAAATTTTATTCTTCAATAATATCATTTTTTTACTGCACATAGTTATTCAATTATTTTTTAATCACATCTAAGTAAATTACACTTAATCACATTAATTTTATTCTAAATAAATTTATTTTTTTATAATTTTATTCTTAAAAGTTTTTACTCATCATAAAATATTTGTAGGATGACTAGTACATAAACTTGTAAGAAAAAAATGATAAATATACAATAAAGTAATATGATTCTAGTCATTTTACAAACATTTCATGATGAGTAAAAATATTTAAGAGTAAAATTATAAAAAAATAAATTTATTTAGAATCAAAATAATGTGATTAAGTGTAATTTACTAAAATGTGATTAAAAATAATTGAATAACTATGTACCATAAAAGATTGATATCAGTGAAGGATAAAATTAAAATTTATTTTTATGTATCATTTTCGTCCCAATGTTTTCGTCTTATTTAAGTCCCTAACGTTTCAAAATCGTCTTAATTTTATCTTGCCGTCAATTCTATTAACAGATTTCTAATGGTAGGACAATATTAAGTCAATTTTAAACTTTAAGAACTTAAATAAAATGATTCAAACATTAGAGATAACTTTAAAATTTATCTCAAATGTTAGAGACAAAAACAATACTTTTCTCGAACGAAAATTAAGATGAATCTAGTTTACCTTTAATGCAATAATAAAGTTGTCTGACATTTGAATCATAAATGCCAAAACCTAATTGAAAGTCCCGCATATTAACTACTACTACGGGATTTATTGTACCAAAAGACCATGACGAATTGACAATGCAAACCTTAATAGGATACTCACTTCTAATTATGGGAAAAAACAATTCGAAAGGCATTTCAAAGAATATACTATCATTTTTATCTATAAATATTTAGAATATTGATAAAATGATCTCAAAAAATAAAAAAATAAAAATAACTTTGTATCCATCATTTATCCAAAAAAATAAAAATAATTTTGTAGCTGTAAAAGAAGAATTTCAATTGAAAATTTTATCCAAACCTTTAAAAATTATACAAATTTTCAAAATTATCCCTCTTATTCTTTTTTCAAAATTTAACAAAAAAGAAAACCCCACACCCCCCCTACTAAATTCTTTTTATGTAATTTTAACATGGATAAAACAATTAAATCATTCAGGACTAAAAACATATTAATAAACCTTAAAAACTCCAAATCTTGAGGTTTTAGTGGATTTAATTTTAGGGTTTAACTAACACATGTTATTAATTAAGAAAAATTATATATAAAAACTACAAAATTTACATTTTTAATGTATATGTTATGTATTTATTAAAAAAATAAAAAAATTACTAATAATAATTTTGATATCTGAGTCTAGTTTTGAACTTTGTTGCTTCAATGAAGAAAACATATATAGTTATACATAAGGAATTCAATTAACTTTTATACATAATTCTTAGAAGAGTGTGATTAAATTTAGTTTTATACTTATTGGTTTATTTCGAACAAAAGAACTTAAATCAAATATACTAATATACCACAATTGAATTTAATTAAGGATCGAAATTAAATTCAAATTTATCTCTTTTTTTTTTTTGGTCATTCCAAATAACCTGAATAAGGTTATTAAAGTAGCAAATAGTTTAACAAAAGCACTGGAATCATAGTATTTAACATTTTTTAAAATAGCTACAAAACAAAAGTTTACTAACGAATGCAGATAATATAATGAACATCTTTTTATGTCTATGTTAACATTTTTTTTTATTGACAAAACAAAAGTATTAAGCTCTTTATGATAGCTAATGCACTAACTCTTATCTTTTTCTAATGAAAAGTTTTATCGTTAAAACACCTTTGTGAAAACCTGCATGTTGCTCTTGGTGCAATTGTTAAGAAGATTAATATATAAAATTTTTGTAGAAAAAATAAAAGTTTGAAGTTTCAAATTAGATATATAAAAACAGAACCTTTATATTTTTTCTAAAGACACTTATCACCAAAATTCTAACAAAAATTAGAACCTTTATCAAAATAAATAAATAGATCCTAAATAATGTAAACGAGAGCTAAAAGAAAGTTTAATTTCTAAACAGCCTTAAAGATGTACATGTTTCCTTGAGACTAAAATTAAGATTAGAGAATTAAGACTGAATATTGTATTTGGTGATCAAAATTAAAATTAAAATTTTAGTTTCAAATAATTTTTTTAAAAATATTTTTATTTAATTTTTTAAATTCTAAATCTACATTTTAATTTTTATATTTATCTTAAAATAAATATGATAATAAAACATAACTCAAATCTGTACATTTTACCACAAACAATAAAAAAAACTGTCTCTCAATATCTGTATCCCAATGTGTCTCGATCTCAACCTCCTTTCCAACCCTGTCTAACAAAAACCTAGTCAGTCAGTCCCGATATCTTTTCTTCGAAACACATTTTTAGTTGGTTTCCTGATAAATATTATCCCTCCAGGAGCGCCAGGGTTTAAAGGCCAATTCAATTTGGCCTAAACGATTGACTGGATCATTAACAGCAAGATTAGTAAGTAGTAACTAGAGTTACAAAGCAAAGGAACGGAAGCAGGGGAAAAGGTTCAAGGCAGATGGGAGAAGAAAACGGAGGGAAGGGGGAAAACACGGGAATCTGTAACCGACATCATCTTCTCCAACTCTAATATGGCCCCCTAGACTAGACTTTCTCATTTCCAATTTCTCAAAATAAGTGTGATTTTTCCAAAAGTAAAAAAGACACTTGATTTAAAAAGAAGAAAGTAGTTTGAGAATTAGAGGTCGCTTGGGTTTCTCGGAGATAGGGGAAACTAGTTAAACACGTGCACAAGATTGCGTTAAGCACAGAAATTTCCCACCTGGAAACACGTCCAATCAATGAATTGAACAACATGTTGCAACTTTCATATTGCCTATATGCTTTTAGTTGGAGTGATACTTCACTTAAAGAGTTCTAGCAAAACTGATTTTTCCTACTCATACCTATATCTAACCTTTAATCCTTGAGAACTCTGAACTTCCACCTGTACACGTGAGAAATGTAACGCATGCAATCGAACTGATGCACTTCAACCTTGAACATTCTTCTCTGGTGTACCATTGAGTTTGAAGATAGCTTCAATGCTGAGAAGAAATTTTACACCAGTAAGAGCACATTAAAGAAAGGAAAAGAGACAAAGACTAGTTCCAGAATAGTAAGCTGAAAACAAGGTAAGGTTATGAATAGAAAGGCTTGAGTATACGGCCAACCTGCATTTCTGAGGAGCCCTCCAGGAAACAACAGACAATCTCTTCAAACTTGGAGGCAAAGACAAATAATGTTTCCAATCCTGAAGCATAATTCTGAGATCGTAAAGCTTGTTTTCCATACCAATGCAACAATTTGCGTGCATTGTACAAACTTGATTTAGATCCCTACTTGGTTCACAAAGGCCACCAAAATTAGTTGTATCTAAGAATTTCATCTTTAGTCCGATATCAGAAATGAATGGGTGAACTTTGATGAAATTGAGGACATCTTGGTCATGGTATCCAGGATAGGTTGTCCGTGACGAGTACCAGAATTTGTAAAACTCTATTGACCTATTATTGGACCTTACAAAGTTGAACCCTCCATTGGGTCTGTTCTGTACATCATCGAAGGTACCTGTGAAATGATCACACGCTACCTGGAAGTCTGCATCAAGGTGAAACCTTGGGAAAGGGTCTCTAAACCACATGACATCAACGTCCTGTAAGAGGAACACAAGCATCTAATTTAGACACCTTAGAAATGTATATACATAGGTTTAGAAAACATCAAATACATACTGGATCTTTTCTGTCATGTCATGAATTGAGAAAAAATTAGAAGGCAGGAAGATATAACATACTAAAAACCATGAATGCACTTTGTTGCAGAAAACTATGTACTGATATACTTTCTTCTATCAGTTGGGTTCTAATTTGGTAAACTCAAAGGACTTTTGATAAAGTATAATATTATTGTTACATCTAATAATATTATTGATTCAATAAAGTTAGATGCAGGTATATAGTTTCAGAAAACATAAATATTTGTTGCATCTTTAACTGTGATGTCTGGAGCTGCAAAAAAATTAGAAGGTGGGAAAAGGGAAATTGCCATTCTAAAATTCTTCATATCATTAGTAACTGAGGAAGAGTACTGCTGCAAGATGATTTACATGGAAAAAATGAACTCCTAGTTTGTGCATAACCACCATTTTAAAATGTTATAATTCCCTATCAAACCAAATAGAGAAAATTGCAGCATACTTGTACCTAGCCTAAAAGATCAATACAACAATATGCATTTGTATTTCTGCAATCAATATATTATTTACTTGAAAAAATGCCAACCTAACTCATAACAGGGTTCCAAATTCAACTAATAAATAACCATTCCAGATTACATCATTCATGTAACAAAGAAACCTCCCCATTGAGCATTAGTTGTTGTCTTTTGAAGAAAACCAACTGCAAAATTGATGAGCATCACAACTCCGGGAAAATTTTTACGTCTGTTAGGATTTAAGCCAAGCAATCTTGAGCGTGAAGATGTTAGTGATAGGATATAAAACTTACCGTGAACACAAAATTGTACCCCATTTCAAGAACAGAGCGGAGAAAATCGATCCTTCTCCACATCATCTTCAGGTATTTAGGAGTCATAAAGAATGCTTCTTCATGAAAGTCAGCTTCGGTATCAAGAGAAAAGCAATGGGAGTGTATAGCTTGACAGCGTGCAAACGCCTTTTGATCCAATGCAATGATAACCAAATGGTTTAAAAGCCTACGGGTACGGTCTCCTATTTTAAAGCTCTCAAGGAAAAGATCAACGAGTGAATTTGGAGCTGCCCATGCTTCATTTAACGTGGTCAAGATAACCGTTTTGTCCTTCATTGCCGCATCATTGAGGATCTTTCCAAGTGGATATTCATTCTTTGTCTGCAGAAGAATCAATTCAAAATTAATGAAGAACACGGTTACCGTTCCATGGAAAAGTTGGCATAAATAAACAACCATAAGTACTAATGAAACTAAATTAGTACTCCAATAGGAGATTCAGTTTAACATTTTCATGGTAGGACTCTCTTTGATCGCAATACAAAGGTATAAAAAAACGTAAAAACACCGACACTGCTAGCAGAGAGCAATGTATCCACATTTTTGCTACACTCACCGAAAATTCACCATTATCAACGAATCAACAAATTAAAGGCAACTAGAATTTAATATCATTAAACCACCAATCAACATATAATGTTTCTAGATTATGTTAATGGCGACAATTTTTCTTCAATTTTCCAGTATAAATAATATAAACATTGCATGAGGAATACGTGCAGAACTTACCAGCTCAAGGCAAACTTGGTGAACCAGAATATCAATTTACTTCCTTAGACTACTAAACATCCTGCTATTCAACATGCAGAGCTTCTTTCTTTCGTTTATTTTCTTTTCCTTTTTTTTTTCCGCTTTCAACATACAGATATTTCTATACAAGTACAGTATCTAATTCTCCAACATTGAACATTCCTAAAACATTTTTTCCCTAATACTTTCGCAAATATCCAATCGAACAAAATTATTTATCCGATTGCTGCTGTACTTCATTATTTCTGCTTTCAAAATTCCTCACTCAGATTGCTAAAGAACTTGCAAATATAACAAGTACTGATTCTTTAATAACACATTTAGTCGAAAACAATACAAGCTACTCAGGATAAATTTTCGCAAATCAACGCCGTCTCATTCTATATTTCAAGGTAAAATACAATTTAAAAAACACAATGTCCAGAATATTTGATGAAAATTCTCAAGTCAAGTACAGATAAAATTGAATTTAAATCAGTTCGAATTGAGGAAGCTCAATGCGCATAGGCATATCAACAAACACGAGCCAGCACAGCGAAACTACGCACTTCCAATTTTCAAATACGTCCACAGTAGAAATTAAAGTTCACATTGCTTTAAATAAGGCAAACAACGCAATAAAAGATTACAAACGCTGTAAATGCAAGAGAACATAGAAACCGTGAGTAACACAAGAGAGAACACGAAGCAGGAAACTTAAAGGAACTTACCGCCACGGGATCCGTGGACGCCGACGGAAAAATGCTCGGAAAACTAGACAGAGGATAAGAGGAGAAGAAATGGTAGGATTCGACATCTCTGATGAGAACCAAGCATGAGAGAGAAACAGTGGCGAAGAGGAGCGCAACGGCGAGTGCTCGCCGGAGGTGGAGGACTTTAGCCTCCGGCCACATTTCGGCGGCGGAATCACCGACAGCGAAGAGGCGCGTCGTTGCCGTTGGAAACAGTCTCCGGCGAGAATGAAGATGTCGTAGCTGACGTCATCATCGCGTTCGGTGGAGAGAGAGAGAGAGAGAGAGAGAGAGAAAGAGAGAGGAGTTAGAGTTCTAAGAGTGCATGGAAATGAAAACGAATGAAAATGGAAGAAGCTAAGCTAAAGATAGTAACAATAGTGATGAAAGAAGTGTGCAAGTTGAAAAATCGAGATTCGAGGCAAATCTGTTACGAACGCGGAACGCATACTCTCTCACGTTCCTGCTGTGTGATGTGACGTGAGTAGTGTGAGAAACTGAGGTGAGGTTTGAACTTTGATGCTCTCAATTTGTTACCATTTTTAACTGCCGGCCGACGTGGAATTTTCTCCCTTCTAAATAAAAATTGACTTAATCTAAACTTTGTGCTGCTTTGAATTCGATTGTGGAGACTAGAGAGCTTTCATTTCACCACCAAAATATAATAAGAATATAGAATATTTTTCCTGTTTACGTAATGTTTGTCCTTGCTCCTTTAATCCTTACTCGGTTGTGTTAGCTGATGAGTCAATCCAGGGGGCGATAAAAGAAGATGACGGCCGACGCAATGACGTAATACGGTAATACCCAATCTGAATAATGTTCGGTTTCAAAGGAGGTTTGGTCCTCCGCCAAAAAAGGTGGTTTCTTGAGGGGTTTATTTTTCATTTTTTGTTTTTGATATGGAAGTGGTAATGATATTTTTTTTAAAATGTGACATATTGAAGTGTTATTTTCAAATGTAGAATCGTTTAATTAGAAAAGTAAAGATCTGACCGTCTGATTTGTTAGATGTATAGAAATCGAACTCTTTGATTTATGTATTTTTTACAATTTTAAAATATATTAAAAATTACAATGTTATGATATATTATTACTTTTACTTTTATAAAAAAAATATTTTTTTTAAATGATAGTTAAATACTCTAATCAAGGTGATTTTTTTTAATAAAAAAATATATATACTTTTTGTGTCATTTATTTTGGCAGATTTAGATTAGTTTTTATTTTATTAATATTTTTAATTTTAAATTAAAAATAAAAATAAAAATAAATATATAATAACATTAGGGATGTCAAAAAAATTTGCACCCGTATGAATTACCCGCAACAGGAAGATTAAGAGAGACCCGTAAAATTTCTATAAAGATGGAAATCCATCTTTGTGAATAAATAGAAAAATTTTTGCAAAGAAAAATTTAGTTAAATGCTCTTTTATATATATAAATTGTGTAAGTAATTTTAATTCTTTCTACCAATAATAATAAATAATTGTTATTATTGTTTTGTTAAAATATTGTATTTTATTTTATTTTGATTTATTTGTTGAAGATTTTGTGTATATTGGTTATACTAAATTTGCATTTGAATGATGCTTAATTTGATAGATTTGGTTAAATTATATTAGATTTTATTGTGATTGTATTAGATTTTTTTTAAAAAAATCAAGTTTAACATCTACGGATATCAAGTTACCAATAAACATCCGCTTTTTATGTGATGAAAAATAAATGAAAATATGTGCTAAAAATATAATAGAGGCAACAAACATTTTACTACACGGGAATAGAGACGGAAGAAAAATTTCGGGCCAAAAGAAACTCATTTTCATTCTTATTGTGCCAAAAATTTAGAATAAATGGTCGATGTAAAAAAGAATTCAATGATTAAAATCGAAGATCATATATGCATGAAACACACCATGGTTGAAGAACATAAGAGGTTAGACTTGATGGTCAAGTTATCTTATCTTAGCTGTGCATGTTCACTTAAAGTTCAAGATTACTTGGGGTCCAAATTTGTTTGAGGTCCAAAACTATTTGAAGTGCAAGTTTACTTGAAGTCTAAGGTTATGTCAATTAGTTTAGAATTTTTTTCTCTATAAATATGATTAGTAATTTCAATAAGCTACGAGAGCTTTTATTCATTCACACACTCACTCACTCTAAAAATTTCTAGTCACACTAATGCCGGAAACAAGAGTTACGAGTCCATGTAAGTATTGGGAGACTCCATTTTTATTTCAGTCATTTTTATTTCTGTGTTTTTCTTTTCTGTTATTTAAATTCTGTCATTTTCATTCAAGCACTTGTCAATTTCTGCACATCTTAATATAAGTCTTGTAATTTTCATTTCTTTATTTTTTGCACTTGTTCTTTCTTACTTCTACCTTTTATAATTATTTTTGTTTTTATACTTTTATTGGGTATGATCTCTAAATCTTAAGAGCAACCCACAAAAAGGAGTCGTATCTGCTCCTCGAATTGAGATCTTGATACAAGCTTATAGGGGTGTAAATGTGTAATCGGTTCGATTTGGTTAGCGGTTTTGGACCAAAAACCAACCGATCTACCTGTTTAGTTCTCTGATAACACCAACCATTCGGTTTGCTGTTTGTGACACAACCGAACTGAACCAATAGCGGTTTGGTTCGGTCGGTTTTTTTATTTTTTTAAAACTAACAAACAGAATTTAAATGGGCATAAAATGAAGTTTAAAACAACCAATAAACTAAAATAACAAGAGTACATCACATCCAAATTTAATACCATTTCAATTTGTCCCAACAATTAAACATAAAAACAAAGACAATTAGAAATATCTAACAAACAAGAAAAATAAATACACTTTAAAACTAAATAAAATCCAAAATAGTCACCATGTTAATCTGAATCCACACCAGATTCATCATCATTTTCTCCGGTTGGTGCAATTTTTACAAAAATAAAACAAAAAAAATCAATATAGATTATAAATTATAAACATAAGCTATGAAAGGAACTTTAAATTTCTATTTTGCATCCCTAATTCAAATTTCTCAAACTTCTCAATAAGTTTCTCAAAATCAGTGCTTATTGGAGAAGCACGAAGCTAATTTTGTGTGCAAATCAATGCCTCAACTGTCTTTGGAGTTAAAGAACTCTTATAGTTGTTAAGCACTCATCCACCAGTGCTAAAAGCCGATTCTGAAGCAACAGTCGAGACTGGCATTGCTAAGACATCTCTAGCTATTTGGGATAAGATAGGATACTTGTTGGAATTCACCTTCCACCAATTCAATATGTTAAAAGTTTTTTGATCACGAGACTTCTCTAAACCATCCATCAAATACAAATCCACCTTATTCTTGTTGATGATCTCATGAAAATGCACCTCCTTAAAAAAATCACCAGCCATGTCGCCATCAAGTACTCCCATATCTAATGCACCATCTGTTGTTGCTAAAGTATAAATTCTGCCTCCATTATTTGCATTCACATAGCACTCAAACATCTTGGAGAAGGTCTCTTTCACTTTTGCACCCAAAAAATCAGCATCTTCTTTATCATAAACCTTTTCAAAGCTAAAGTTCACAAACTTCAACTTGTATCTATGATCATGAACCACAGCAACAAAAATCATCATATTGATATTTTTTATGTTATCCCAGTACTTATCATACTTAAGCTTCATCCTCTCAGTCATACTCCCAAGTAATGGATCTCAACTACCACAAGAAATCTTGAACACTCACAAGATCTTACAAAACTCATGAAAATATTGAGAAAAAGTCACAGTAAACTACCAGACACACTCTTTATAACATCATGAAAATTTTTCAAGAATTCCATAAAGGGTTTTGCGTTGTCCCAATCAAGATTCCTTGTAATACCACCTTGCATTAGAACATATTCTATATCTCTCTCCCCCTAACCTCTTGAACGCCTTTTGAAACTTCAAACCACTTTCAAGTATAGTGTATGTAAAGTTCCATCTAGTGAGAACATCAAGTTGAACAGTACACTTGTTTTGTATCCTAGCTTCCTTAATAAAATTTTTGAACCTATTCATGCGACTAGGTGAAGCACGCACATATCTAATTGCATTTCTTATTTTGCTAATAGATTCATGCATCTCTTTTAATCCATCATTAACAACAAGATTAAGAATATGTGCACCAACAGCTAACATGCAAATATTCTCCTTTCAAAGGATGTAAATTTCAATCATCCATTATAGTTCTTAGATAAGATATTGTAGTATCATTAGAACTAGCATTATTAACCGTAATTATGAACACTCTATATATCTCCATCCCAAAAGACATCTCTCAATTTTTCTACCAATTGTTTCTCCTTTATAGTTTTTAATAAGACAAAAATTGATAATCCTCTTTTGCAATTTCCAATCATAATCAATGTAATGAGCAATGAGACACATATAATTCAAATTTTGCACAGAAGTCCAACAATCAGTAGTTAAACAAACAGATTAATTTTATTGTTTGAACACAGTTTTCAACCTATTCTTCTCACTAATATAAAGATTCCAACAATCTTTAGCAACAGTAATCCTTTCAGGAAGTGGAAATCTAGGTTGCACAATACTCATATAGAATCTGAATCCCTCTCCTTCAACAAACTTGAACGGTAGCTCATCAACAATTATCATTCTAACAAGGGATTTTTTACACATTTCAGCATCAAAAGTAACTGCAATAAATACCCCATCCCTGTCTTTTTTTTTTTGTTGAAAGGTAAGGATTGTTTGACTAGGGTCACCTAGCCCCTAGAAAATTTTTTTACATTGGTTCAACAAATGATATTGCATATTAGTTGTACCATTTTTATGAGAGTCACATGCATATGATGCACCACACCAATTACATTTAGCCCTAGAATGTGATGGCTTAGACTTAGGATCCTTTGTAAAGTGTTTCCAAGTCCAAGACCTAGGTCGAGAAGGTTTTTTGTTACCTTTATTGGGATCATCCTTGTCATCCTCTTCATCAGTTTTCACAGTGCTTGGAGTTAGATTTGTAGGAGTTTCTCCCGGAGTTGCACTCACATTAGTTGAATCAATCTTTCTCTTCTTTGATCTAGGATGAGGTAGGGGTTTGGTAAGCACACCGCTGTCCGTTGAAGAAAGTACCATAGACTCAACATTTTCAGGCGTTGGTTCATTGGGCTATTCATTGCTTGTTGCCTGCATATAAACATAACAATCAACAGTTATATTCAAACTCATCCTATTGAATAATCAACAATTATATAAACATAATAATCAACAATTATATTCAACAATAAAATACAGCAATTTTATTGAACAATTATATTCAAACTCATCTTCCTAATTAAGCACAGACCAACAACAACAATCAGAGACAATAATTTTAGTCAAACTCGTCTTCCTAATTAAGCACAGACCAGTAACAACAATCAGGGACAATAATTTTAGTCAAACTCATCTTTCTAATTAAGCATAGACCAGTAACAATAATCAGAGACAAAAATTTTAGTCAAACTCTTCTTCTTAATTAAGAACAGACCAGCAACAACAATCAGGGACAATAATTTTAGTCAAACTCATCTTTCTAATTAAGATAAGTTGATAACAAATTAAATTTTATAAACTATGACAATTGACAAGTTGATAACAAATTGATAAGTTGATAACAAATTAAATTGGTTAATTACTTTAAAGTTGATTTATTTTGAAAATGTAAGAGACACTTTCAATGTACAAACTATAAAGAGCGTTTGTCAATTTTTGTGAAATTAAAAAACTGGATTATTCTTTGCAAAATGGTTGAGCAATATACTGATTTGTGAATTTAACTAATATATATGCCTTTAATCAACTATAAAAATTTAAAAATCAAATTCTAACATCCGAAGAAGACATTGTTCAGTTGCTTTTTGCAGGAGAGGGCTCGGCGACTGGAGTGCTGCTCGACGACTAAAGTGCTGCTCCGCTTAGGGTTTGTTGTGACGGCTTAGAGTTTGTTGCGACGGCGCGGACTTGATGACGGCACAGACTGCACGAGGGCGTGAACTGGACGGCGTTGCAGGCTAGACGATGGCACTCTCCAGCTCTTTGATACGCCTGTGACTCTGCGACGGGGATGAATGGACGACTTGCAACGACTTCAAACGACGATGGACGAATTCCTTGATGGTGAACGACGCTCTCTGGCTCTGTGGCTCTCTCAAGCTCTCATTCTCTCAAGCATGGCCGCGTGGAGGAGGAGGAATGGAAAATGGAAATGACCTGTGGGTGAGTGGATGTCTGGGTGAGGGTGATTGCGCGAGTGAAAGGGAAAGAGAGTTAGGGATTTCAGATTTAGGCTTTTATTACTAGGTTAAACTAAGAGTAAACTGGTAAAAGGAACCATTATGGAACATCTTCCTTGGTTCGGTTCGGTTCCTACCAAGTCAACCAAAAACCAAACCGAACCGATTGGTTTAATTCGACAAAAAACTGATTTTTTGTTTTTATACGGTTGTTGTAAATTTTGGTTCGATTTTGCAGTTTTTTTGGTCCGGTTCGGTAACTTACACCCCTACAAGCTTGGTCGACACCTCCTATCGAGATCGAAAAAAGAAAAATTAGATGAAACAAATTGGCACGCCCAGTACGACTTTAAGTAAAATTGGCGGCCTAAAGTGGTTGTTTTGCATGTGTTTGTGAAATGGTAAATTTATACCTTATAGCGGTCCAAACACATCTATTTTTATGTCATCTCAGTTGTCCTCTTCAACAGAAGGGTCAGACTACGACTTTAAAGAAATAGTATTATATCCACAACCACAAGTCACTGAATCGACACAAGTGCCTATGACTTTTACTAGAAGTTCGACTATGCATATGAACAACATAAATGTGACTTCAGTGGCTTTTCCTAGTGTAGTCGAAGTAAATCCGACCACTTGACCTATGTATAGGTTACCTCAATATTCGCCATTTTTCTGCTAATCCACTTATTCCTGGGATATATACAAATGTTCGGTCGAACCAAATATTTGGAATAAATCCACAAAGTTTTGTACAAGGATACAACCCGTACTTATATCAATATATGATAGTCAATCCTACCTATTTAGGACCAATGATATCGGGACCCATGATATCACAACTATCTCAACAAGGCATTCTGTCAACATCGACGCAACCATATGTAGGGGCAACATCAACTCAAAATGATTTGTTGATTCAATCATCAACATAAATTCAGGTACCTTGTTCGACCCCCTGTTACGCATTTGACACTTAAATAAATGCATAAAGGCCTATTAGTCTCAGAAAGGTCGAGTAAAATCAATGTAGATTCCTTAGCAATTTTTAGAGGGCAAATAGCAAAAAATCATCATGATTTGGTCAACATATTGATTCAGCAAATGACAAATGTCTTAAACATTTTAATTGAAATTAGTAATGCTAAGTTTGAACAAGTAGCGAGACAGATGAATGAATTGATTGGGACAGCGCAAGGTAATTATAAGGCACCAAATCCACTAGGAGGTCATCAACCTCACTTGGAAGGTCGTCAGTCATCTATGATAGTTAACAGGGGGCAAAACCCTAATGATGCTCGACAAAATCAGTTTGCCCAATGTGGCATTGCACAATGTGATGAGCAAAATATTACACAACCTGTCGAACATATGCTAAATAGGGTAAGTTTCAACGTAAAGTTGACATACCACCCATATTCTATATCTTCTTTTCCTGATCATGTGTTGTAAGTAGAACTTTTTAGAGAAGTCAAAACCCAAAATTACTCACTAAATTTCCAGGAGGAAGTGGTGAGTCGATTGTTGAGCATGTGGCTCGCTACACAGTCAAAATTGAAGTTCTAGCTAGTAATGAGTAACTTAAAATAAGACACTTTTCTTCTTCTTTAACTGCGAATGCTTTCACTTGGTTTCAAAGTTATAGCCCAAGTCAATCCATTCATGGCAACAGTTGGAGAAGAGTTTTCATAATCAATTTTTCATAGGAGAACGAAAAGTTACACTCTCTAATTTGTTTTCAATAAAAAAACCAATGCAAAGACAATGGAAGACTATCTTATTTGATTAAAAAATATGAGAAATAAGCTCTATAATTTGATCTCAGAGTCTGAAATATTCAAGATATTGATTAATGGGCTTGACTTCTAAATTAGAAGAAAGCTAGTTAACCAATAATTTATTGACCCTATTCAATTGGTAGAAGTGTTCGACAAATCGAAATGTTACAAAAAGAAAAAGAACAAGAAGATGAGAACTTTTTTGAAAAATAAATAGTAGCTTTTGTTGGTTGTGTAATGTATTCTGAGTTGAAGGTCGAAAATGACGTGCTTGCAATCGAAGCAAAAGACAAGTCACATTTTATCTGTCAATCTTTTAACTTTGTCGATAAAAAGGTATTTCCAAATAAGGAAATTATTAAAAGCATGTTAAGATTTCTAACAAGACACTATATATGAAGGTTGGCAAAAATCTTTTCGAGTTGACCTCAAACTTTATTGAATTTGAAGGGTTTGTTGTCAATACGATGGAGAAACAAGAAATGCAGTTTGACACCAACATGCTCAATGTAAGACCTATATATCCTAAGGCTGGTGAAGATTTGTTAGAATTTCTGACTCAACAAAGAAAATCGAAAACAAATATGACTATGTGCTTTAGACACATTGCAAAAGAGAAAAAGAAAAGTAGTAGTCAAATAGTCAAGATAAAAGATGCACTTGTAAATATTGATATAGAAGGTAGATATCAATTCGACTACTTTGGATTGAGTTAAGAGGTGATTTCAAAGTTTTTAATGCTTCTTCATCAAAATTGAAGCCATCTAAAATTTCAAAGGACATTTTGCTGTGCCAAAAATTTGACACAAATGGTTGAGGTCGAAAAGAAATCAACAGTTAAAGTCGAAAATCATATATGCATGAAGTACACCATGGTCGAAAAAAATAAGAATGGGTTAGACTTGATGGTCAAGTTACCATATGTTAGGTGCCCAAGTTTATTTGAAGTTCAAGATTACTTGGGGTCCAAATTTGTTTGAGATCCAAGACTACTTGAAGTCTAAGATTGCTTGAGGTCTAAGACTACTTGAAGTGCAAGTTTACTTGAAGTCCAATATTATGAGTTAAGTCTCAAAGTAGTCTCTGAAGTTGCACTCGAGCCTCAAAGTAGTCCTTGAAGTTAATAATTACCCAATTTATCCTCGAAGTTGCACTCCGGGACTCATAGTAGTCTTTGAAGCATTTTCCATTCATCGGAACCTTGAAATGACGTCGTTTTGAACAAAAAAAAAGCAAAAGAAAAAAGAAGCGTAGAAAAATGTCATCATTTTATATTTAAAAAAAACAACAATACCTTTCTTCTTTTTCTTCAACACTTTGTTTTTCTTCTTCTTTAACTATGTTCTTCTTCTTCTTCTTCAACAGATCACAAAAATAAAAATCAACAACATAGAATATCACCAAAAAAAAATCAACATTAATAAAAAAATATCAGTCAAATTAAATAGCAAGCATCAATAAACCTAAATAGCAACAAGCATAAAAAATTGCAACAATAAAAAAAACCAGTAATAATTACAGAATAGAAAACAACTAAAATTAACCATTGTTATTATATTAAAACAGAATCAGCAGCAACAATCACCCAGAACATTAAAAAATAATGATTGAATAACTAAAAAAATAAAAAAATCACCATGGCTAAGAGAGAGAACCGTGCCAGAGCAGAGAAGAGGGAGACCGAGCAGAGATAGAGGCTGACAAACAGCGCGGCAACAAGACGAAGGCTGGCAAGCGGTGCAACAATGATAGAGAAGGTTGAGGTTGTGTTCCTTTGCCTCTACTGTGTTTGAGTGTGAGAGATTAGGTTGGGGTGGGGATGAGCGGTGCAGCACTGAAACGGAGGCCGGCAAGAAATGACGGCAGCGAAGGTTGAGAAGAGCTCTTGTGCGTGTGAGAGTATGATTGGGGAGGGGGAGGACATCAGATTAGAAAGGAGAAGAAAAAGGGGAAGGACCTCAAGTTGAAAAAACAGAGGAAGAAGAGAAAGGAAAAGGGCGTCAGGTTGGGAAAGCAAAAGTGGAAGGGGAAGGGTTGAGGGAGGGAAAGGGGACGGGTTGGAGATGGAGAAAGGAAAGGGGAAGGGGAAGTTTGGGGGAGGAAAAAGGGTTGGGATGGGGATGGGGATGGGGAAGGAGAAGGGAACAGATCGGGAATGTGGGGGGAGGGGATGTGGGTCCTACGCTATGCTTCTTCTTTCTTTTTTAATTTTTTTTTTGAATTGGAGGTTTTACGCTACGTTTTTTCTTTTTTTTGTTCAAAACGATGTCGTTTCAAGATTTCGATGAACGAAAAATGCCTCAAGGACTACTATGAGTTCCGGAGTATAACTTCGAGGATAAATTTAGGTAATTATTAATTTCAGGGATTACTTTGAGACTCGAGTGCAAATTTAGAGACTACTTTAAAATTTAACTCCTAATATTATATCAATTAGTCACACGCATTGACACACAGAAATAAGAATCACAAGTCCATTTAAGTATTAAAAGGCTCCTTTTTTTTCGGTCATTTTTAATTCTATGTTTTTTCTTCTGTTATTTAAATTCTATCATTTTTATTCAAGTACTTGTCAATTTATGCACATTTTAATACAAATTTTACAAATCAGTTTATTTGCTTCTATTTTATTTATTATTCGATATGTCTGATATATACAAATGAAAAAAGTTTGGCATGATAAAAAAATAGCGGTTATAGAATTTATTTGTTATAATAATTTTAAATTTTCTAATTAAAAGTAAATAAATTTATATTAATAATATGTTAAACAATAAATAATCTGATTTGCTCTTAATATATAAAAAAATGTCAGTGATATTATTGCTACTAGCAGTAGTGCCTATTCAGCTGCTTTTCTATTATTTTTATAAAAATAATTTTATTTATTTTTTTAATATATTATTCACTCTTTATTTTTTTATCATTTTAATATTGTCCTAACTTTATTTATCATTATTTTTTTTAAATAAAATCACTAAAAGATTAAAAATATTTAAAATATTAAATTATAAAAGTACACGATAAACATATATCTATCCTATTGAAAGATAATAGTTAAAAAATTAATGGGTATAATTTTTTTATCAAAAAAGATAAATACAAAATAAAATACATGTTAATTATTTTTAAAAGATAAATTATACTTAAATGTCATAAATATTTATCTTTATTTTTATTTAAAGGTGTTAGGTTAACAAAATTTTTCGTGATTTTTTAAATTATCTAAATCTTTTAATATAAATAATTTAATATTGTCTGAACCAAAAAAAATTAAGAAATAAAAATAATATTTTTTTAAAAAATAATTTTCATCAAAATTATAAATACATGACAAAAATCTAGAGTACATTAAAATAGTACCATAATAAAAAAAATTCAAATATTAAATTAATAGTGTAAATTTTTTAAATGAATAATTATTAATCATAATACGATGTATTATAGATATATGTAACATATTATATTAGAAATAATTGAAAGTTTACTAATTATGAATCAAATCTTTTAAGAAATGATAATTCATACCCACTAATGTTATTACCATTTTATCTATTACTTGAATTTGGATCAATTCTACTATTATTTTAAGTACCTGGATGTTTAAAAAGTAAATATATTATTAGTATGAAATTAATGTATTTTTAAAATTCTACAAAAAATGAAGTAATTTATTATATAAATCATAGCTACTAAGAGTAAAAAAATATAATAGTAACAATCAAAACATAGATCTAAATAAAAAAATTATTATTTATAATTTATATTAATTAATTTAGATAGAGTACCTCAAGTAAAATACTGAAGGTTAATAATTCTGAGCATGTATCTATTTCTATTTGTGATATCTTTAAAAAAAGATAAATTGTCAATGAGTTAGCCCAAATTGCTTCGAGATATAAAATAGGCCCTGAGACATTGAAAAAATGGGCAGAAATTCGCTAAATTTTAGTGTCTATAGATGAAAGAGAAGCTTTATACTTGGATGAATGGGGAGATAATGATTGGAGAAAACCTATTGCTGAGTATTTAAGGAATCCCAGCATTCGAGTTGATAGGAGGATAAAATTAAAAGCAATGAATTTTGTTTTAATGGCTGATGAGTTATATAAGAAAGGGATCGATGGGAGCCTTTCGAGATGTTTAAGCCAAGATGATAAAGACATTGCTTTAGGAGAAGTCCATAAAGGTATATGTGGTTCTCATCAGGCTGGGATGAAAATGAAATGGGTTCTATATCGAAATTATGTGTATTGGCCCTCTATGATTAAAGATTGTATTGATTATGCAAAGGCTTGTCAAGAGTGTCAACGCCATGGAGTAGTGTAACAGATTCTAGCATCTGAGTTGCATTCGATCATTAAATCTTGACCATTTCGATATTGGGCTTTAGACCTAATCAGATTGATACATCCCCCTTGTCGAAAAACCACAAATTTATTTTGGTGGCAATAGATTATTTCACAAAGTGGGTTAAAACGGTTCCTCTGATAGAAGTTGGACAAAATGAAATAATAGATTTTATCAAAAAAACATATAATTCATCGATTTGAGATTCCTCAAACATTGAGTACTGACCAAGGAACTATGTTTATTGGTCAGCGAATAAAGAATTTTGCAACTTCAAGAAACATTAATATGGTTACTTCAACACCTTATTATGCACAGGCCAATGGACAAGTTGAGGAGACAAATAAATTTTTTATCAATTTGATCAAAAAGCAGATCAAAAGCAAACCTCAAACTTGGCATGAGACTTTGAGGCTTTGAGCCAAGTACTTTGGGCTTATCGAAACTCTCCAAGAGGATCAACAGGTACTTCTCCTTATAAATTGGTATATGGTCATGATGTCGTTTTGCCATTAGAAATTAATGTTAATACTCTGAAAGTATTGAAGCAAGATGATTTGCCTGTTGACAATTATTGGAACGTAATGTTCAATGAGTTAAATGATTTAGACTCAGAGTGTATATTGGCACTTGAAAATATGATCTATAAAAAAGAAAGCGTTGCTCGAAGTTATAATCGTTGAGTAAGGGAGAAATGCTTCAGTATTGGGGAGTTGGTTTTGAAGGTTATTTTGCTAATGAAAAAAGTCAATATTTCTTGGCAAATGGTCCTATACTTGAGAAGGACCTTTTCAAATTATCAAATTATATTCCGAAAATGCGTATTGAATCAAAGATATCGAGTCTGGAAAAATAGTTAATTCAGTAATTAGGAAATACCTGAAGCAATATCATTGTTTGTCAAACCAGAGTTAAAGATATAAATGCATGGGTCTAAAAAAAAGACATTATTACAAGGACTGATACTCTAAGGTGGAGAAATGTAAGGCGCCATAAGCTTTGCTAAGTCTGAGCATAGTTTAATCCTTTCACTGTCCAGAGCCGAAAGGGTTTCGGTTTGCTCGTACTCCTCATACTGGGCCTTGTCAAGTTACTTCTCACATTCTTCTTACTTGGCCTCAATAGAACGGATTTCTTGCACAAGTTTTTGTTGTTTGTGTTGGACAGTAGCTAAAGGTATTGCGATATCAGCCTTCCTCTTTTGAATTTTAGCAAGTCTCTCATTAATTTGAGCCAATTCTGCTTCAAGTGCTTCTTCTTCTTTATCATAGTAAGCTTGAGCAGAAAAAGCTTGAGAGATTCTTAGGTCAAATTCTTTATGAGAAGCTTTAATTGGCTGAAGAGCTGTGGTATAGCCTTCTGATTTAGTCCGGATCTTAGCCACCTTTTCTTTGACCTCTTGTAACTTATCTTGGATAGTTACACATCTGTTGGCAACTTTTATGAATTGATTGACTATAGCAGAGTATTGGGATGGAACCTGAAGTTCAAGAGATGTGCTTAAGACGTCAGACAGAAGTGGGTTCAGGACTGCATCATTTGTCCATTCAGTGGGTGGATGCTCCAAGAGCCTGAGAAGGGTCAATAGTTGGTCTCGAGCATTCTTATCTAACTCGGAAGGGAGATTAGATATAGAAGGACCTGCAGGTGCATAAGTGGAAATAAGCACCTTGTCTTCTTGGATGACCTGGTTTAAGATGGTAACCAATTCAATTAGATCAACATCTGCAGACTTGGAAATCATACTCAAGTTTTTAGGTTCCAAATAAGAGGAGTTTGAAGTTCAGCATTTTTAGGTGAACTGAAAGATTTTTGTGGCGAAGGAATAGTCTATGGAATTCGAGAAGGTGAATCAGAATTGGATTCTAAAACTCGGGAAGGGGAGTCAGAGTCAGGAGCCGCTTGAGATCCACTAAGAGCTCTAGCCTGAACTGGTGAAGAAGTACGATCAATGGCTGCAGTTTGAGATGGTGAATGTTGCTCCACTGATAAATCAACCACTTGTGTTTCAGTTAAAATTGGAGGAACCACCCGAATGGGTTCAGCAAGTGCAATGATTTGAACTGATAAGTAAGATCTATGTTGTTCTGGCCTTGGTTGTTTTTGTTGTGTGGGTTGATCAAGGGCCAGAGAGGAAGTAATTAATTGAGCAGTGGTGACAGGCTGAAATAAAATATACATCAGTTGGAATTTATTTCGATTGAATTAATATATTCGAAGATATTATAAAGTTACCGAAACAGGTCTTCTTCTTCGAATCAATTGAGAGGATGGGTTAGATTCAATTTCATCATCTGTGTTCGAAGATGCAGCGAGAAGATTTTGGATAGTTGGTTCACTGTCTTCAGAGGAGCTCTCACTTGATGTTTGTAACTGTAACTAAAGGAAGAATCAAAATCAAGATAAGGTTAAGCAAATATGGTTTCAGAGAGTTTGTGGTAAAGAAAATATATATACCCTTCTGGAAGTCCTTGAGGAAGCCTGTCGACTTTTCTTTGGAAGTTGTCTTGGGGAGGCAGTTGATGAGCGGATAATTTATACGCTTTTTGGCATTGTTTTTAGGTAGTTTTTAGTAAGTTCAAGCTACTTTTAGGGATGTTTTCATTAGTTTTTATGTTAAATTCACATTTCTGGACTTTACTATGAGTTTGTGTGTTTTTCTGTGATTTCAGGTAATTTCTGGCTGAAATTGAGGGACTTGAGCAAAACTCTGAAAAAGGCTGACAAAAGGACTGCTGATGCTGTTGGAATCTGACCTCCCTGCACTCGAAATGGATTTTCTGGAGCTACAGAACTCCAAATGGCACGCTCTTAACGGCGATGGAAAATAGACATCCAGAGCTTTTCAGCAATATATAATAGTCTATGCTTTATTCGGAAATTGATGACATAACTTGGCGTTGAACGCTAAGTACATGCTGCTGTCTGGGGTTAAACGCCAGAAACACGTCATGATCCGGAGTTGAACGCCCAAAACACGTTATAACTTGGAGTTCAACTCCAAGAGAAGCCTCAGCTCGTGGATAGATCAAGCTCAGCCCAAGCATACACCAAGTGGGCCCCGAAGTGGATTTATGCATCAATTACTTACTCATGTAAACCCTAGTAGCTAGTCTAGTATAAATAAGACTTTTTACTAATGTATTAGACGTCTTTTGACCATTCGGTCTTTTGACCACGTTTCATCTCTGGTCTCAGTTTTGTTTTATTCTTCATCTTAGGAGGCCATTGATCACATTTTGGGGGCTGGCCATTCGGCCATGCCTGAACCTTTCACTTATGTATTTTCAACGGTGGAGTTTCTGCACACCATAGATTAAGGGTGTGGAGCTCTGCTGTACCTCAAGTTTCAATACAATTATTATTACTTTCTATTCAATTCTCTTTTATTCTTATTCCAAGATATACGTTGCACAACACTTTGATGAATGTGATGATCCGTGACACTCATCATCATTCTCACCTATGAACGTGCGTGACTGACAACCACTTCCGTTCTACCTTAGGCCGGGCGCATATCTCTTAGATTCCCCAACAAAATCTTCGTGGTATAAGCTTATTTAGATGGCGGCATTCATGGGGATCCGGAAAGTCTAACCTTGTCTGTGGTATTCCGAGTAGGATCCTGGGAATTCGGAAAGTCTAACCTTGTCTGTGGTATTTCGAGTAGGATTCCGGTATTGAATGACTGTGACGAGCTTCAAACTCCTGAAGGCTGGGCGTTAGTGACAGACGTAAAAGGATCAATGGATTCTATTCCAACCTGATTGAGAACCGACAGATGATTAGCTGTGCTGTGACAGAGCATTTGGACCATTTTCACTGAGAGGATGGGATGTAGCCATCAACAAGGGTGATGCCTCCAGACGATTAGCCGTGCAGTGACAGCGCATAGGACCATTTTCCCGAGAGGATTAAAAGTAGCCATTGATGATGGTGATGCCCTACATACAGCTTGCCATGGAAAGGAGTAAGAAGGATTGGATGAAAGCAATAAGAAAGTAGAGATTCGAAAGGATTCCAGCATCTCCACACGCCTATCTGAAATTCCCACTATTGATTTACATAAGTATTTCTATCCCTTTTTATTTTCTATTTATTATTAATTATTCGAAAATCCAATCTAATCACATTTGACTCTACCTAACTGGGATTTACAAGATGACCATAGCTTGCTTCATACCAACAATCTCTGTGGGATCGACCCTTACTCACGTAAGGTTTATTACTTGGACGACCCAGTACACTTGCTGGTTAGTTGAACGGAGTTGTGTCCAGACATAGCAAAGAGCCATAATAATGATTTCATACAACAACAAAGAGTACTACATTGATGTGATCACAATTTCGTCCATCAAGTTTTTGGCGCCGTTGCCGGGGATTGTTCGAGTATGGACAACTAACGGTTCATCTTGTTGCTCAGATTAGGTAATTTTCTTTTCAAAAACTTTTTCAAAATTTTTCTTTTCTTTTTCGTTTTTCCAAAAATATTTTTGAAAAAAAAAATTTTAAAAACCAAAAATATTTTGTGTTTCTTGTTTGAGTCTTGTATCATGTTTTAAGTTTGGTGTCAATTGCATGCTTTAAAAATTTTTCTTGCATTTTTCGAAAATTCCATGCATTCATAGTGTTCTTCATGATCTTCAAGTTGTTCTTGATAAGTCCTCTTGTTTGATCTTGATGTTTTCTTGTTTTGTGTTGTTTGTTGTTTTTCATATGCACTTTTTGTTTGTTAGAGTCCATGCATTAAAGATTTCTAAGTTTGGTGTCTTGCATGTTTTCTTTGCATCAAAAATTTTTTTCAAAAATATGTTCTTGATGTTCATCATAATCTCCAAAGTGTTCTTGGTGTTCATCTTAACATTCATAGTGTTCTTGCATGCATTATGTGTTTGATCCAAAATTTTTATGTTTTGGGTCATGTTTGTGTTTTTTTCTCTCATAATTGAAAAATTCAAAAATAAAAAATATATCTTTTCCTTATTTCTCTCCAAATTTTCGAAATTTTGGGTTGACTTAGTCAAAAAATTTTCAAAATTAGTTGTTTCTTACAAGTCAAGTCAAAATTTCAATTTTAAAAATCTTATCTTTTCAAAATCTTTTTCAAAAATCATATCTTTTCCATTTTTTTCTTATTTTCAAAAATTTTAAAAATTATTTTTCAAAATCTTTTTCTTATCTTTTATATCATATTTTCGAAAATATGCTAACAATTAATGTGATTGATTCAAAAATTTGAAGTTTGTTACTTTCTTGTTAAGAAAGGTTCAATCTTTAAATTCTAGAATCTTATCTTGTAGTTTCTTGTTAGTTAAGTCATTTTAGAAAATTAAATCTTTTTCAAAATATCTTTTTCTTAAAATTTTTATCTTATCTTTTATATCTTATCTAACTTCTTATCTTCTTATCTTTTTAAAATTTAATTTTAAAATCTTTTTCAACTAACTAATTAACTTTTTGTTTGTTTCTTATCTTTTTCAAAACCACCTAACTACTCTTTCCTCTCTAATTTTTGAAAATATCTCACCCCTTTTTCAAAAATCCTTTTTAATTAACTAATTGTTTCATGTTTTAATTTTAATTACATTTTATCTCTAATTTTTGAAAATACTAATCCCTTTTTTCAAAATTATTTCGAAATTTCCCCTCTCTTTTCTTATTCTATTTAATTATTTAATTACTAACACTTCTTTTCACCTCTCTCCATCTAAATATCTGAACCCACTCTTCTGCATTCTTCTCTCCTTTCTTTTTCTACTAATATAAAGGAATCTCTATACTGTGACATAGAGGATTCCTCTTCTTTTCTTGTTTTCTTCTCTTTCATATGAGCAGGAACAGGGAAAAAGGCACTCTTGTTGAAATTGATCCTGAACCTGAAAGGACTCTGAAAAGGAAACTAAGAGAAACTAAATTACAACAATCCAGAAACAGCCTTTCAGAAATTTTCGAACAAGAGAAGGAGATGGCAGCCGAAAATAATAATAATAATGCAAGGAGAATGCTTGGTGACTTCACAAAGCCAACATCCAAATTTGATGGAAGAAGCATCTCCATTCCTGCCATTGGAGCCAATAATTTTGAGCTTAAGCCTCAACTAGTTGCTTTAATGCAACAAAACTGCAAGTTTTATGGACTTCCATCTGAAGATCCTTATCAGTTTTTAACTGAGTTCTTGCAGATCTGTGAGACTGTAAAGACGAATGGAGTTGATCCTAAAGTCTACAGACTCATGCTTTTCCCTTTTGCTGTAAGAGACAGAGCTAGAATATGGTTGGATTCACAACCTAAGGATAGCCTGGACTCCTGGGATAAGCTGGTCACAGCCTTCTTGGATAAATTCTTTCCTCCTCAAAAGCTGAGCAAGCTGAGAGTGGATGTTCAAACCTTCAAACAAAAAGATGGTCAATCCCTCTATGAAGCTTGGGAAAGATACAAGCAGCTGACCAAAAGATGTCCATCTGACATGTTTTCAGAATGGACCATATTAGATATATTCTATTATGATCTCTCTGAATTTTCGAAAATGTCATTGGACCATTCTGCAGGTGGATCTATTCATCTAAAGAAAACGCCTGAAGAGGCTCAAGAACTCATTGATATGGTTGCAAACAACCAATTCATGTACACTTCTGAGAGGAATTTCGTGAATAATGGGATACCTCAGAAGAAAGGAGTTCTTGAAATTGATGCTCTGAATGCCATATTGGCTCAGAACAAAGTGTTGACTCAACAGATCAACATGATCTCTCAAAATCTGAATGGATGGCAACATGCATCCAACAGTACTAAAGAGGCAGCTTCTGAAGAAGCTTATGATCCTGAGAACCCTGCCATGGCAGAGGTTAATTACATGGGTGAACCTTATGGAAACACCCATAACTCATCATGGAGAAATCATCCAAATTTCTCATGGAAAGATCAACAAAAGCCTCAACAAGGCTTTAACAATGGTGGACGCAATAGGCTGAGCAATAGCAAGCCTTTCCCATCATCTTCTCAGCAACAGACAGAGAATTCTGAACAAAACACTTCTAATTTAGCCAATCTAGTCTCTGATCTGTCAAAGGCCACTTTCAGTTTCATGAGTGAAACAAGATCCTCCATCAGAAATCTGGAGGCACAAGTAGGCCAGCTGAGTAAGAAAGTCATTGAAACTCCTCCCAGTATTCTCCCAAGCAATACAGAAGAGAATCCAAAAGGAGAGTGCAAGGCCATTGATATAATCAATATGGCCGAATGCACAAGGGAGGAGGAGGACGAAAATCCTAGTGAGGAAGACCTCCTGGGACGTCCCTCAAGCAAGAAGGAGTTTCCTATTAAGGATCCAAAGGAATCTGAGGCTCATATAGAGACCATAGAGATTCCATTAAATCTCCTTCTGCCATTCATGAGCTCTGAAGACTATTCTTCCTCTGAAGAGGATGAAGATGTGACTGGAGAGCAAGTTGCTCAATATTTAGGAGCTATCATGAAGCTGAATGCCAAGTTGTTTGGTAATGAGACTTGGGAAAGTGAACCTCCTTTGCTCATTAGTGAATTGGATACCTGGATTCAGCAAATTCTACCTCAAAAGAAACAAGATCCTGGCAAGTTCTTATTGCCTTGTACCATAGGCACCATGACCTTTGCAAAAGCTCTGTGTGATCTGGGGTCAGGGATAAATCTTATGCCACTCTCTGTAATGGAGAAGCTGGGGATCATTGAGGTACAACCTGCCTTGTTCTTTTTACAATTGGTAGACAAGTCATTGAGACAAGCTTATGGAATAGTGGAGGACGTGTTAGTAAAGGTTGAAGGCCTTTACATCCCTGCTGATTTCATAATCTTAAACACTAGGAAGGAAGAGGATGAATGCATCATCCTTGGAAGACCTTTCCTAGCCACAGCAAGAGCTGTGATAGATGTCAACAGAGGTGAATTAGTCCTTCAATTGAATGGGGACTACCTTGTGTTTAAGGCACATGGCCATCCCTCTGTGACAAAAGAGAGTAAGCATGAAGAGCTTCTCTCAGTTCAGAGTCAAGAAGAGCCCCCACAGTCAAACTCTAAGTTTGGTGTTGGGAGGCCACAACCAAACTCTAAGTTTGGCGTTAAGACCCCATATCCAAACTCTAAGTTTGGTGTTGGGACTATACAACATTGACCTGATCACCTTGTGGCTCCATGAGAGCCACTGTCAAGCTATTGACATTAAAAAAAGCGCTTGTTGGGAGGCAACCCAATTTTATTTATCTAATTTTTATTTTATTTTATATTGTTGTTATTTTGTGTTTTATTAGGTACATGATCATGTGGAGTCACGAAAAAAATATAAAAATTAAAAACAGAATCAAAAACAGCAGAAGAAAAATCACACCCTGGAGGAAGCACAGGCTGGCGTTCAATGCCAGTAAGGAGCATCTGGCTGGCGTTCAACGCCAGAACAGAGCATGAAACTGGCGCTGAATGCCAGAAACAAGCAACATTCTGGCGTTAAACGCCAGGAATGTGCCTAGAGGAAAAGCTGGCGCTGAACGCCAGTAACAAGCATGAAACTGGCGTTCAACGCCAGAAACATGCTTTACATGGGCGTTGAACGCCCAGAACGTGCACCACTCGGCGTTTAAACGCCAGAATGGTGTGCAAAGGCATTTTACATGCCTATTTGGTGTAGGGATGGAATTCCTTGACACCTCAGGATCTGTGGACCCCACAGGATCCCCACCTACTATATTCCCACCTTACCTCCTAATCCTAGTTTACTCTTCCCCATATCACACTTCCCAAAAACCCTTCACCAATCACCTCAATCTCTCTTCCCAATCACTTATTCACCACTCACATCCATCCACTCTTCCCCATAAACCCCACCTACCTTCAAAATTCAAAAACATTTTCCCACCCAATC
The DNA here is from genome assembly GCF_003086295.3 of Arachis hypogaea. Lineage (NCBI taxonomy): Eukaryota > Viridiplantae > Streptophyta > Magnoliopsida > Fabales > Fabaceae > Arachis > Arachis hypogaea. The sequence goes on from NC_092044.1 coordinate 114,403,366, forward strand.
CCACCCTAAATAGCCGAACCTACCCTCTCCCCTCTCCCTATATATACCCTTCCATTCCACTTCATTTTCACACAACACTACCCCCTCTACTATACCTTGGCCGAATCTATCTCCCCTCACTCTCCTCCATTTTCTTCTTCTTCTTCTTCTTCTCTTCTTTCTTCTCTTGCTCGAGGGCGAGCAATATTTTAAGTTTGGTGTGGTAAAAGCATAAGCTTTTTGTTTTTCCATTACCATCAATGGCACCTAAGGCCGGAGAATCCTCTAGAAAAGGAAAAGGGAAGACAAAAGCTTCCACCTTCGAGTCATGGGAGATGGAAAGATTCATCTCCAAGAGCCATCAAGACCACTTCTATGATGTTGTGGCAAAGAAGAAGGTGATCCCTGAGGTCCCTTTCAAGCTCAAGAAAAATGAGTATCCGGAGATCTGACATGAAATCCGAAGAAGAGGTTGGGAAGTCCTAACCAACCCCATGCAACAAGTCAGAATCTTAATGGTTCAAGAGTTCTATGCCAATGCATGGATCACTAGGAACCATGATCAAAGTATGAACCCGAGTCCAAAGAATTATCTCACAATGGTTCGGGGAAAATACTTAGATTTTAGTCCGGAAAATGTGAGGTTGGCATTCCACTTGCCCATGATGCAAGGAGATGAACGCCCCTACACTAGAAGGGTCAACTTTAATCAAAGGTTGGACCAAGTCCTTATGGACATATGTGTGGAAGGAGCTCAATGGAAGAGAGACTCCAAAGGCAAGCCAGTCCAACTAAGAAGACTGGACCTCAAGCCTGTAGCTAGAGGATGGTTGGAGTTCATTCAACGCTCCATCATTCCCACTAGCAACCGATCTGAAGTTACTGTGGATCGGGCCATCATGATTCATAGCATCATGATTGGAGAGGAAGTAGAAGTTCATGAGGTCATCTCCAATGAAATCTACAAAATAGCCGACAAGCCCTCCACCATGGCACGGCTAGCTTTTCCTCACCTTATTTGCCATCTATGTTACTCAGCTAGAGTTATCATAGAAGGAGACATCTCCATTGAAGAGGATAAGCCCATCACCAAGAAGAGGATGGAGCAAGTAAGAGAGACCCTCCACGGTTCTCAAGAGATGCATGAGGAAGCTCATCATCAAGAAATCCCTGAGATGCCTCAAGGGATGCACTTTCCTCCCAACAACTATTGGGAACAACTCAACACTTCCTTAGAAGATTTGAGCCACAATGTTGAACAATTAAGGGTGGAACATCATGAGCACTCCATCATTCTCCATGAAATAAGAGAAGATCAAAGAGCAATGAGGGAGGAGTAACAAAGGCAAAGAAGGGACATAGAAGAGCTTAAGAACATTGTTGGTCCTTCAAGAAGAAGACGCCACTAAGGTGGATTCATTCCTTGTTCTTATTTCTTTCTGTTTTTCGATTTCTATGTTGGGTTTATCTATGTTTTGCGTCTCTACTTCATGATCATTAGTATGTAGTAACCATGTCTTAAAGCTATGAATAAAATCCATGAATCCTTCACCTCTCTTAAATGAAAAAAATGTTTTAATTCAAAAGAACAAGAAGTACATGAATTTCGAATTTATCCTTAAAATTAATTTAATTATATTGATGTGGTGACAATACTTTTTGTTTTCTGAATGAATGCTTGAACAGTGCATATTTTTGATCTTGTTGTTTATGAATGTTAAAATTGTTGCCTCTTGAAAGAATGATGAACAAAGAGAAATGTTATTGATGATCTAAAAGATCATGGAATTGATTCTTGAAGCAAGAAAAAGCAGTGAAAAGTAAAAAGCTTGCGAAGAAAAAAAAAAGTGGCAGAAAAAATAGAAAGAAAAAGAAAAAGCAAGCAGAAAAAGCCAATAGCCCTTAAAACCAAAAGGCAAGGGTAAAAAGGATCCAAGGCTTTGAGCATCAATGGATAGGAGGGCCCAAGGAAATAAAATCCAGGCCTAAGCGGCTAAATCAAGCTGTCCCTAACCATGTGCTTGTGCCATGAAGGTCCAAGTGAAAAGCTTGAGACTGAGTGGTTAAAGTCGTGATCCAAGGAAAAAGAGTGTGCTCAAGAGCTCTGGACACCTCTAACTGGGGACTTTAGCAAAGCTGAGTCACAATCTGAAAAGGTTCACCCAGTCATGTGTCTGTGGCATTTATGTATCCGGTGGTAATACTGGAAAACAAAATGCTTAGGGCCACGGCCAAGACTTATAAGTAGCTGTGTTCAAGAATCAACATGCTTAACTAGGAAAGTCAATAACACTATCCGAAATTCTAAGTTCCTAGAGAAGCCAATCATTTTAAACTTCAAAGGAAAAAGTGAGATGCCAAAACTGTTCAGAAGCAAAAAGCTACAAGTCCCGCTCATCTAATTATAATTAATATTCATTGATATTCTGGAATTTATAGTATATTCTCTTCTTTTTATCCTATTTGATTTTCAGTTGCTTGGGGACAAGCAACAATTTAAGTTTGGTGTTGTGATGAGCGGATAATTTATACGCTTTTTGGCATTGTTTTTAGGTAGTTTTTAGTAAGTTCAAGCTACTTTTAGGGATGTTTTCATTAGTTTTTATGTTAAATTCACATTTCTGGACTTTACTATGAGTTTGTGTGTTTTTCTGTGATTTCAGGTAATTTCTGGCTGAAATTGAGGGACTTGAGCAAAACTCTGAAAAAGGCTGACAAAAGGACTGCTGATGCTGTTGGAATCTGACCTCCCTGCACTCGAAATGGATTTTCTGGAGCTACAGAACTCCAAATGGCGCGCTCTTAACGGCGATGGAAAGTAGACATCCAGAGCTTTTCAGCAATATATAATAGTCTATACTTTATTCGGAAATTGATGACGTAACTTGGCGTTGAACGCTAAGTACATGCTGCTGTCTGGAGTTAAACGCCAGAAACACGTCATGATCCGGAGTTGAACGCCCAAAACACGTTATAACTTGGAGTTCAACTCCAAGAGAAGCCTCAGCTCGTGGATAGATCAAGCTCAGCCCAAGCATACACCAAGTGGGCCCCGGAAGTGGATTTATGCATCAATTACTTACTCATGTAAACCCTAGTAGCTAGTCTAGTATAAATAAGACTTTTTACTAATGTATTAGACGTCTTTTGACCATTCGGTCTTTTGACCACGTTTCATCTCTGGTCTCAGTTTTGTTTTATTCTTCATCTTAGGAGGCCATTGATCACATTTTGGGGGCTGGCCATTCGGCCATGCCTGAATCTTTCACTTATGTATTTTCAACGGTGGAGTTTCTGCACACCATAGATTAAGGGTGTGGAGCTCTGCTGTACCTCAAGTTTCAATACAATTATTATTACTTTCTATTCAATTCTCTTTTATTCTTATTCCAAGATATACGTTGCACAACACTTTGATGAATGTGATGATCCGTGACACTCATCATCATTCTCACCTATGAACGTGCGTGACTGACAACCACTTCTGTTCTACCTTAGGCCGGGCGCATATCTCTTAGATTCCCCAACAGAATCCTCGTGGTATAAGCTTATTTAGATGGCGGTATTCATGGGGATCCGGAAAGTCTAACCTTGTCTGTGGTATTCCGAGTAGGATCCTGGGAATTCGGAAAGTCTAACCTTGTCTGTGGTATTTCGAGTAGGATTCCGGTATTGAATGACTGTGACGAGCTTCAAACTCCTGAAGGCTGGGCGTTAGTGACAGACGCAAAAGGATCAATGGATTCTATTCCAACCTGATTGAGAACCGACAGATGATTAGCTGTGCTGTGACAGAGCATTTGGACCATTTTCACTGAGAGGATGGGATGTAGCCATCAACAAGGGTGATGCCTCCAGACGATTAGCCGTGCAGTGACAGCGCATAGGACCATTTTCCTGAGAGGATTAAAAGTAGCCATTGATGATGGTGATGCCCTACATACAGCTTGCCATGGAAAGGAGTAAGAAGGATTGGATGAAAGCAATAAGAAAGTAGAGATTCGAAAGGATTCCAGCATCTCCACACGCCTATCTGAAATTTCCACTATTGATTTACATAAGTATTTCTATCCCTTTTTATTTTCTATTTATTATTAATTATTCAAAAATCCAATCTAATCACATTTGACTCTACCTAACTGGGATTTACAAGATGACCATAGCTTGCTTCATACCAACAATCTCTGTGGGATCGACCCTTACTCACGTAAGGTTTATTACTTGGACGACCCAGTACACTTGCTGGTTAGTTGAATGGAGTTGTGTCCAGACATAGCAAAGAGCCATAATAATGATTTCATACAACAACAAAGAGTACTACATTGATGTGATCACAATTTCGTCCATCAGCAGTAGCTTTGACTTTTCTTTTCAAAGGCTTTTTTGGAAAGGTTTCAGCAGCAAGAGCAATTCAAATGACAGAATTTTCGATTTCTTCGAAGATACGACTGTACTTAGAAAAGTAGGTAGTCCACTAATCGAAGCAAGATTTTGTAATGAATGAGCTACGCTCGTAAAAAAGGTGATTGTAGCCCATTTTGTGTTTTTGGTTTGAAGTAAGACAAATGTCGAGTTCTTCCTTCGAAGTCAAGCTAACATGGCAGAAAGGTTTGCCGTGCTTGGGGAATGGAGTTGGAATAGCCTAGGAGAAGCCCAGTTGTCTAGCTGCATAGTGAGGAGCGTAAAGAGTGGCTTTAAAATGTTTCTTCTTGTATTATGGTAGCCTTGTTGGGATCAATTGTACAGCTAGTTTGCCCAACTCCTATTGGCAATTTTATCCTCTTGGTAGTCATTGGGGAAAAGGAGACGCTCAAGCTAGGCAGGACCACAATTTTGATGCAAAAAGGGAGCGAAATTGCGGTCATCATTATTGAATTTTTACAAGAATGAAAAAGAGAGAAAACGGCCCAAAATCGATCTTCGTCCGATTGAGCCTCTGGAAAGTGTGGCTTGAACGAAGTTAGCCAATTGAAAGCCCTCAATGTGTTGCTTGTCAAATGCACCACCTCCAGGCTTTATCTTGTATTTCTTGAAAACGGCGTTCAACCAGAGTTGGAGAAGCTAGAGAGGACCTCCAGTGCTAATCAAAAAGTTCATTCGAAGACAATTAACAAACTGATCAAGTCTTCAAAGATATGCCCTCGGAGTAACTTTGCTAAGTTGAAGTTATTCCCTTCATGTAGAAGGGCAATAAGGGATAGAAAAGTTTCTGCATCTGAACACTTCAAGAGCAGAAAACTATGGCATTTAACCAATAAAATAAAAATGCCACATGTTCGTCGTCCGTTATAGGATCATTTTTTGCACCCATATGATGAGCAATGAATTCACTGTAAGAAGTCATAGAACCTATTTTGTATTGTCGATCGGAGCACATATCAAAAGTAAAATCAGGGAGGCTTATTGGAAGTCTTGTGATAGCATAGCAGCCACATCAAGGAGCGACATGCCAATCATCCCACAAGGAAGATGAAACTTGTTGGTGGTTCTGTTCCAAAAGTGAACTACGGCCCCAATCATCCAGGGATGCATTGAAGGAGAAAAATAAGAAAGTCGAAGAAGGTCTTGGATCCCAAGAGCCACCCAGGTAGCACTCTTCTCTAGTGCCAGACGCCTATGCCAAGCCATAAAATGAGTTCCTTGAGGAGTAATTTTGGGGTTGTTTCTGAAGGATTTTTGGGGATTGGTGTAGAAAGAAATTTCGAGGTCTTGACTAATTAGTAAATCTTCTCCTTGGGCACTTGGGAAGAGAGGAAGCCTTCTGTTTGCCCTTTCTAAATTGTTAATAGGGCCAACGAAATAGTGAGATTCATCACTTAAGGTGAAAGGGATAAGGATTCTGGGGTCGTCAATTTGAAGTTGAGGGTCTCCAATGATTTCATCATTAATTTGATTCAGGATGTGCAAAGACGGAGGAGTTAGTTGTTGGGTTGCTGGACCCTTACCCTTATCTTGAGCAGCGTGAGAAGATGAGGAAACCATTGATGAATAAGGAGGAGAGTGAGAGATAAAAATGCCAGTTGCAGAATGGAACCAAATGCAAGGTTTCAAGGAGAGAAGATTCAAAAAGGGGAAAAGATAATGATGGAAAGTTTAAGTTAAATAAGGTTTGCTTCCTAACCGTTGTTACAGAGAATATTCAAAGAAAAAAGTTGTAACTTTGCGAGGAAAGCGAAGTGGTGGAGAGAGAAACTGAGAATCGTGGGAGACGTATCAAATTGGTCAAAATTGATGGAGAAAGTAAATGGCAATTATGACTAGTTAAGGTAATCAAAGATTGAATTAAGATTAAGTGTTTCGTCTTCTAATGAGTGACTTCGAGAAACAAACATGTTAATCCTATAGGGCAATTTTTTAGTCAAGATAATTACTTTCGAAACGTTAATGAGGTTTCGAAATGGAAGTAGAGATCATCAGAAGAGATGCATGCACATGCATCAAGTGGGGAACTGTTGGCACGGATTCGACGGACATGATAAATCGAGCAGCTACTCGAATGAGGAAGATCGAAAGCTTTTTCGAGTTAAGGATTTTTCAGTAATGCTTTTGGGCAAAAGAGTGGGAACGGTTACCCAAAGTTTCGAACACAAGGGGGGCATCATGTCATTAATGGTCGTTTATGGAAATGGGTTATAAATATTAGAAAGTTTTAGGAAATCAATGTTGGAACTTTTCTTCAGAAATACACTCAAGCACACTCATATCCCAACGAATTCCTGAATCTGCATTCGAGTTCGATTTCTGTAAGGTTCCTTCCATGTCTTTATCTTTTTAATTTATGATTTTCATCAAACTTTTTTCCTGTTCAATTTATCTTTTCAAGAAATTTTAAATTTCATTGTAAAATTACATATTAGCACTTTTAATTTTCATGTCAAAATCCATTTGATTCAATTGAAGGCATTTTTATTGCTTTATTTAAATTCATTACAAACCTTTTCGATTTCAGTAAGTTTATCTTCTATTATCTTATTTCATACTTTTTAAACCTTTTTAATGTTCGTCTAATTCGAAGTTCTTTGATGTGCTTATAGAAAAACTGATACCTGTAAAAGAGGAGTAGGTTTTGCTTCCAAACCATTAGAATCAAACTACCATTGATTTGCTAAAAATCGACAAAATAGATACTATGTATTGCTGGCAATGCCAACAATTATGTTGTTTCATTGGAGCCATCTAAAAAATGGTTGGGAATCGAAAAGACGGTATATGAGGCCTAAATTTTTCCGAATGTCTTCTCATTATATTTGTATCTATCCTGTTAGGAAAAATAAACTATTTTCATCATGAAAGTCAAGAATTTTTTTTTCACGTATATGATTATCATAAAACTATAATTTAATACTTGATATCAATATCTTATAACGTAGCAAAAGTGCAAAACACATAAATCAAAGTGGATTCAAAGCAATGGAACACTAGAGAAGTGGATTTAGACTTAAAAGGTTGAGAGAGACGACATGAGAAGAGTGACATGAGATTAAGAGTCTGTTTGAAAATTTTAGAAGTAATTTTTTTTTAACTTTTGACTTATGAAAAGTGGTAGTATTAATGTCTGGTATAATTTTTAAAACCAAATTATAACTTTCTAAGAAGTTATTTAAGAGGTTATAGAGAAGTTAAAAAAATGACTTCTCTCATAATATTTCTACTTTTTATCATATTTCTATAAAATAAGCATTTTTAGAGTTAAAAATCCAAACACGAAATAACTTATTTATAAGTTATTTTTAACAGAAATATTTATTGTTTAAGTTATTTTATCAAAAGAAGTTTAATTAAGTTGGTTATCTAAACTGGACCTAAGTCCTCAGAATAAGAATAAGAAAAAAGAGATGCTGAAATGAAGATCTAAAAAAGAGAGAGGAGAAATGAAAAATGATTAAATTCAGAAATTCTAATTTACCCAATGTTCTGAAAAGCGGTTCGGACTGGCCGGTTGAACCGGTTGAACCGTGAACCGCTACAAAGAACGAATCGAACAAATGATAAAACCGCTAATTTTAAAAATCGCAATTAAACCGTCGAACCGGCCGAGAACCGGTCGGTCGAACCGAACCGTGACCCGGCCGGTTTTTTGGATAAGGAACAAAACACCGTCGTTTCTATATGCTGCACACTAACAGCCCTAGCCAAATTCCATCGTCCAGACTCCAGCATCGAATCCAGATCCAGAACGGCCTCTACCTCAGTGCCTCTCTCACGCTAAGTTCAGGGCTCCTCTCATCGAGCTCCTGGTTGTCTGTCCAGTCACCGCCTGCTACCGCCATCGTCGGAACTTCGAACAACTACCGCATGCTCCCTCACTTCCCCTCCATCTCACCGCAGCCCTCGCAACCTTCCTTCCCTTCCATCGCACAGCCACCGTGCGAACGTGGAAGCCTTCGTCGCGCAGGTTCCCCACTTCTCCTCCTCCTCCTCATTCAAATACAGGTATACAGCCCCCCACCCCCAAAACACAAACCCTAGGTTACTCCCCCACCGCCGCAAGGGTCTCACTCAACGCCACCTCCAATGTGCTCAAACACCACCGTGTCTTCGTCCGGTCGTCTGCGGCCCTGTGCTTCTTCCTCATTCAACAATTGGTGCGGCTTCCTCGACCTCACGAAGGCAATGGCTTCATTTTTTTTAAATTTTCGTTCTCTGTTTTTTTCAAGGTTCTGAAAACCGAACCGGTCATTGAACCGTTATATTGACTGGTTCACTGGTTTATTGGTTCAACCGGTTCAATCGTGGTTCAACCGAAATAACCGTTTTATAATAAAATAATAAATAAAATATAAATAAGTACATCAAGATTAACAAAAATCAACTATATTTAACTAAGATTAACAAAATTTTCAAACATAATTTTAACAAGATAAATTAACAGAGTTTTCAAACCAATTTTAATAAGTTCAGCACAACGATTAATAGAAAAAAAAAAGGCTAGCACTGTGTGCAAAAAAAAAAAGTAATCTCTAGCTCTCCAATTGCTTAACCTCCTTTCCTTCCCAACACCTTCAAAGTAATCTCTAGCTCATCCCACAATAAGTTATATCAATTAGAAATTATCAAACCACATTCATTTTGTATGCAAAAAAAGTTTTAACATGGAAAGCTTCATTCCAAGAATGCAAGAATGCAAGTCGGTGTGCAGGTCCTCGGATAGCAAATCAATACAAACATTCAAGAAAAAGAAAGGCAACACAGCAACAACACAATAAAGAATTAAAGGAACATTTAAAACACAGCAACAACACAACACTTATAGGAACATTTAAAACACAGCAACAAAGAAAGAAATATGTAAGAATCAGTATTGCTGAGAACAATAATTTGAACGTGTATGCTCAAAGAATCAAAGGCTAAGCTTCACTGGGAAAGTGAAGAACACCCCAACGAAGGAAACTTCAATCACAGCTTAAACCAAAATTCCCAATCCCTTTAAATTGAAGCAGCAAGCAACTTGAGAACTAATGCAAAATTAACAAGATTAAGCAGTGAACTAAATCAGATTAATTCTAACAAAGATTAAATGAGCTAAATCAACTAATTATTCAATGATTTAATCCAAAAAACATAATAATACATCACAGGAGCAGAGCTAACAATGATTCAAATTTCAATGAGTAGCACTAATAGAATCCAAAAAAAATCAATGTTCAGGCAGAATCTCAAACAAATCATTGAATCAATGTTCTGAGCAAAGATAAAAAAACAGAGAACGAAAATTTAAAAAAAATGAAGCCATTGCCTTCGTGAGGTCGAGGAAGCCGCACCAATTGTTGAATGAGGAAGAAGCGCAGGGCCGCAGACGACCGGGCGAAGACACGGTGGTGTTTGAGCACATTGGAGGTGGCGTTGAGTGAGACCCTTGCGGCGGTGGGGGAGTAACCTAGGGTTTGTGTTTTGGGGGTGGGGGGCTGTATACCTGTATTTGAATGAGGAGGAGGAGGAGAAGTGGGGAACCTGCGCGACGAAGGCTTCCACGTTCGAACGGTGGCTGCGCGATGGAAGGGAAGGAAGGTTGCGAGGGCTGCGGTGAGATGGAGGGGAAGTGAGGGAGCATGCGGTAGTTGTTCGAAGTTTCGACGATGGCGGTAGCAGGCGGTGACTGGACAGACAACCAGGAGCTCGATGAGAGGAGCCCTGAACTTAGCGTGAGAGAGGCACTGAGGTAGAGGCCGTCTGGATCTGGATTTGATGCTGGAGTCTGGACGATGGAATTTGGCTAGGGCTGTTAGTGTGCAGCATATAGAAACGACGGTGTTTTGTTCCTTATCCAAAAAACCGGCCGGGTCACGGTTCGATTCGACCGACCGGTTCTCGGCCGGTTCGACGGTTTAATTGCGATTTTTAAAATTAGCGGTTTTATCATTTGTTCGATTCGTTCTTTGTAGCGGTTCACGGTTCAACCGGTTCGACCGGCCGGTCCGAACCGGTTTTCAGAACATTGGTTTTTTTATCTTTGCTCAGAACATTGATTCAATGATTTGTTTGAGATTCTGCCTGAACATTGATTTTTTTGGATTCTATTAGTGCTACTCATTGAAATTTGAATCATTGTTAGCTCTGCTCCTGTGATGTATTATTATGTTTTTTGGATTAAATCATTGAATAATTAGTTGATTTAGCTCATTTAATCTTTGTTAGAATTAATCTGATTTAGTTCACTGCTTAATCTTGTTAACTTTGCATTAGTTCTCAAGTTCCTTGCTGCTTCAATTTAAAGGGATTGGGAATTTTGGTTTAAGCTGTGATTGAAGTTTCCTTCGTTGGGGTGTTCTTCACTTTCCCAGTGAAGCTTAGCCTTTGATTCTTTGAGCATACACGTTCAAATTATTGTTCTCAGCAATACTGATTCTTACATATTTCTTTCTTTGTTGCTGTGTTTTAAATGTTCCTATAAGTGTTGTGTTGTTGCTGTGTTTTAAATGTTCCTTTAATTCTTTATTGTGTTGTTGCTGTGTTGCCTTTCTTTTTCTTGAATGTTTGTATTGATTTGCTATCCGAGGACCTGCACACCGACTTGCATTCTTGCATTCTTGGAATGAAGCTTTTCATGTTAAAACTTTTTTTGCATACAAAATGAATGTGGTTTGATAATTTCTAATTGATATAACTTATTGTGGGATGAGCTAGAGATTACTTTGAAGGTGTTGGGAAGGAAAGGAGGTTAAGAAATTGGAGAGCTAGAGATTACTTTTTTTTTTGCACACAGTGCTAGCCTTTTTTTTTTCTATTAATCGTTGTGCTGAACTTATTAAAATTGGTTTGAAAACTCTGTTATTTATCTTGTTAAAATTATGTTTGAAAATTTTGTTAATCTTAGTTAAATATAGTTGATTTTTGTTAATCTTGATGTACTTATTTATATTTTATTTATTATTTTATTATAAAACGGTTATTTCGGTTGAACCACGGTTGAACCGGTTGAACCAATAAACCAGTGAACCAGTCAATATAACGGTTCAATGACCGGTTCGGTTTTCAGAACCTTGAATTTACCTAAAATATCCTTGTTTTTGAAAAAAAAAAAAGTTGAAGTGTTGACTTGTCCGACAGGCTCGCCAAAGTATGTGAGTTCAAAAGCATGAGTTTGATGATTTTTTTTTTAATTTTGGTGGCATATATCATATCGGCGAAATAAAAAAAAAAAAGTGATTAGCAGTTACATCCAAACTATAAACTCATTTTTAAAAGTATTTTATTAAGTAAAGAGCAATGTATTCATCGTTAATTAAATAAATTTAACTTTTTATTTATTTTAATCTATACCAATAGTTTAAATTGAGACTTTAAAATTTATTATTTAATATTTTTTTCTTTTTTAATAACAAGTTAATTTTTAGAAAATGCTATATTTCATTTTTTTTATACAGAAGTGTTCTAAGTTGTGCTTGAAATAGACTTGGATAATGGAATTTGTGAATGATGAAGTTAAAGATGACTTTTTAATTTTCATATGGAGCCATTAATGGAATAGGCCACAAATATGAGGTACATGTGTGCTTTATCAGGGTGTGGTGTCAGGCGTGAAGAATTCGGACGGTGCAATAGGGAGAAGCTCGATCGGAGGGTCCGATTTGCTGGGACAACACGGACAGTTCGAGTTGTGCCTTCACAGCCACGTGTCGCGCAGGCCAAGCTCCCAGAACGGTGCTCCTGAATCCAACATACCCCCTTGTTGCTCCCATTCCCTTAGTGCGAGATCACTTTTAAAGTGCCCCTGAACCCTCACAGCCATTCTATTCTCTCTTCTTCTTCTTCTTCCTTCAGCTTGTTCTTTTAAGTGCATGAAAAAAATTAAACAATGCCAAAGAAACACAAAGCTAAAGATATTAATCGTCGTGAATTTCATATTGTAAATTATCTCTGCCATCCTGATTATATAAGGTTATTTTCTTAAATTTTTTCAAATTTTAGAATTATAATTATTTTTGTTAAAATTTTATTTTTTAGTATTGTAGTTAGAAATTGAAAATAGGTATATATATGATAGAAATATGATTATTGTTAAAAATTTAGGAATATATGTTTAAATAATAGTTAGAGATATATGTTTAGATGTTGTTAGTTAGAGAATATTTTAAAAAAAAATTTAATAGTTTAAAAATTATAATTAATTAATTAACTTTTATGATTAATTTTAAAAATTATAATTTTAGGAATTATGATAATTTTTTTCAACAATAAATAAACTAAATTGGTGCATAATTTTTTGTAATAATATTGGAAATTTTGATTAATAATTAGGTTTTGTAAAATATAATATATTTATTTTTTAATATTAATTATGTTTGTGTTAGCTTTTTAATTGACATAGATATATATGTTATTGTAGTTGAGGATTTAATAATAAAGTTTAACATTATTAGTTAAATAAGTATTGAATTTATCTATTATTTATTATTAATAATAGTAGGTTAGAAACTGTAGTTAGTGATATAGGAATTATTATTACTGACCGGCAAATTATCTAGGACTAAATAAATAAATAATTATGTAAGAAACAATTCAATGCTTACTTTAGAAAAAAGTATGGTAAAATAATTAATATGTATAATAATATCGTAATTTTTAAAAATTATGAAGCATTCGAAATAATTTGTAGGAGTATTGATTAAATTTGCAAGTTAAATTATTATTATTTGGGAGATTGGTAAATTAGATTTAATAAAATTAGTTGTTTTAACTGGATTATGTGAGAGCTGTGTGGTTTTAATTAATATGTCTTATGTAGTTAATTGTCAAATAAATTGGATTTAGTAAGATTATTTGTGTTAATTGTATTTATTCATACATGGTAGTTACTAAATTGTATAATTAATAGGAAGTTTAGCATGCCATTATAATTAGTTATTCTAATTCGAAAATTATTAAATTTTAGTAGTAGATTAGTAATTATTAATGATTTGACTGATAGTCTGTTATGTTTTTGTAGAGTTCATGGATGTTGACATATGACCACTCACTGCTTCCGGATCGGTACCATCCTAATGTAGAGGAATATTTACGGTTTACTAGTTTTTATAATGTTTCTCAAATTGGAATAATTCAATGCCAGAAAGCACTAGTAAATGCACTAGTCGAAAAGTGGCACCCAGACACATACATCTTTCACATTCCGATTGGTGAGTGTGCAGTGACACTGGAGGATGTAGCCGTTATTCTTGGTCTCCCGACGAACGATCTTTCAGTGACAGGAATCACGTTGAGTAGTTTCGAAGCCTTAGAGGGTGAGTGTTTTCACCAGTTTGGGGTTGCACCGACAAAGTCCGACTGTAGAGGAAGCTGCATAAAATTGACGTGGCTTTGGGATTTAAAAAAATGTTTATAGTTGATTGACGAAAACAGTGTTCAGAGGTACATGAAGTGTCACATTATGTTGTTATTGGGTATGATCTTACTTGGAGACAAGTCTGGGGCATCTATGCACTGGAAGTTTCTGCCTTTGCTCCGTGATTTTAGTAGTATCGGACAGTATAGTTGGGGATCGGCATGCCTAGCGCACCTGTGCAGGTCATTATGCAGAGCATCTCGTTTTGACTGTAAGAAAATCGATGGTCCACTAACACTTCTACTAGCTTGGGCTTGGATCTGCCTACCGTATCTTGCGCTGGTTCCTAGGGAATCCTGTAGTTTTCTGCTTGCAAACAGGTAACATTATCAACTTACTGAGTATGTTTATATTTATATTTCAATTGTGCTAATGAAATAAATCATTTTAGGTGGCGTAACTGGGAGCGTGGCGACCGACGCTATAGATATCCTAGTCTCGCTCACTTTAGGAAGTCATTAGATGAGCTTCAGGAAGGCTAGGTGTGTTTTCATTAGAGAAGTATTCGTTTCCAATTTAATGTTACTGTTATTTGGCTTGTAATTATCTATCTCTTTTATCGTGTGCAGTTTGTGTAGGTTGTTTATGGTGGTTATCGCATTGATCCAGACATAATCCCAGAAGACATCAACATGCACTCAGTTGTGTGGAGCGCTACGGTCCCATTGATATCATTTGAATGCATTGAGTGGCATGCAACCGATAGGTTTAGGCGACAATTTGGTTTTATTCAGGGAGTTCCTCATCAGAAATGGAATCTAGACAAGGCACACAGAAAAACACTGATTGGTCCTAAGAATCTTGATTGCAACCAACAGACAACCTTTATACTTTTCGTACAAGTGAGTCTCATCCACCTGGACAACTGACTTATAATGTTTGAATGCTCTAATGCAGGGGTAATAACTCCAGAAGACTCGATCAATACCCGGATATCAGTTACCGAGTCATCGCCTTGATATGCAGGCATAGTCTCAAAATGGACGACTGCTGATGGCTCCTTATGACACATGGCCTCAAACCATATGGGCAAAGCTTCCACAGATTTTTGCTTAGCTAACCATAATTTCCGATAGCTGATGGTGTAATTGAACTTCGACTGCACTTCCGCAATAACTGATTTCACCTTTATCGAGGGGTCAGCCTCAATCAACGGCTTTATTGCTTCTGCAAGTGTGTTCGAATCCAGCTTCGAATGATCCTAAGAAATGGTGGCTCTATTACAAGTGTGACTACCGTTTTACCTCCTTATAACCCAACAGTACTTTTTGCTGATCATGCTAACCCTGATAAGCCAATCACACCCTGATCCATACTGTGTACACTTGGCATAAAACCTCAAAAGCTCCGACTGATACACCCGGTAGTCTATGCCTCTTCGGATGGTATAATCTTTCATCGCCATAATAACAACTTCCCTGAAACTGAATTCCATTCTGACTGTAAATTCACCATCTGCGACCATAGAAATTTCTACCACGACGACAACCATATGAAAAACATTTAATACAGAAATATTTAATAACTGAAAATAAAAATAAATCAATACTCACTACATCCACATTAATATAAATAAACTTTCCATCAGGTTATTATCTCACTTTTAACATAATAAAAACATAAATACATAAATAAATACAGACTAATGCATACTAATTAATATTTAACTAACTCAATAACTCACTAAATATATTATTATCTTAATTTTAACTACATAAAGACATAAACAATTGCCAATTGAGCATAGTTTCACATGTCACTTAGCTATTTGGTACAGCGATCAATATAGATTATTACCAAAATTTTAATCCTTCGTATAAATATATGCTCCTCAAACAGATGTTCGTTTGGAAGTGCATTTGCGACGTCTGCCACATTCGGAGCCATCGCCCAGTCACCTTGATCTTCGTCTCCGTCTGGAGCAACAACTTCGTAATTGCTTTCAAACTCTTCCTCACTGTCACTATTGTAATCTTCCCGTTCAATATTTCGGTCGGCTTTAGATTGTTCGAATTCAATGTACAACTCGATGACTGATATCTGAGTGTGAGTTTCAATATACATTGAAAACATCTTTTGCATACTCGCTTCGTCGGTTACATATTTGGTTTGAAATTGAACGAATCCACCAAATACCGGTATGGGATATTTGTATAAAATACATGATATTTTTTTTGACATCTCAGAATCTATCTTCTCACAAATCACACATTTTAGCTCTTCAAATTAAATTGTGAATGGAATAATAATATCTAATGGATTCTTGCAACTAAATTTTACTCCTTTAGATGTTTGTAATAAAAATCCGACTAAAATAATATCTTTTAATAGAACTCTATCATCCATTTTCACACTCTCATACATATGAACCTTACTATCAGATTTTTTAAGTTTATATGATTATACGAATTAAGAGAAATGCAGGAGTTGGGGGAAGAAGAAGAACAAACAGAACAAGAACAAAAAGAAGGAGATCTGAGAAGTTGCATCCGTGTTTCACACACGCACATTATATATATATATATATATGTTTAAATCGGACCCATCGATTAGTATTGACCGAATTAAATAAAATATTCAGCAAACAACTCGGACTATATATATATATATATATATATATATATATATATATATATATATTTTGCTCGAACGGTTCGATTAGTTCCGGCCAAATTCAAATTCTCCCTCCAACCAACTTGGACCATTTGCAACTATTTTTAGAACAAAGAAATCAGATGGTCCGATTTTTCCCTACCATTGTTCAGAAAAATCTGTCCTACACCGGTGTCTAACACCTGTGTTCTTCATAACCAAGCACAACTCACACACTGGTGACATATCAAAAAAAATGAGCCTAAAAATGGTGATAAAGGTATTTAAAATGTTTTGTTAGCTCTAAAATGAGACGTGGAGATATTTGTAAAAAATTTTAATAAGAATTTAAGCATGTTACATGTTGAATGAATTAAAAAATATCTTAATGTTGGTATCTGGCCCAAAACATAAGTCATGTCTAAAAGCAGAGAAAAGTCCATGAAATAGTCACCCAACAACCGATCTCTTAAGAGGTCGGACGCCACAAAGGAGTAACTCTATCCTAAAGGAGTTATAACTAATTCCTATTATTTTTCAGAAGAAAAATCTTATCAACTCTTACTTAAAAGGAACGGTTATTCACCATCAATAATGGAACTACTTTAACGATGGTTATTGATTCATCACTTATAAATAAACTGATCTCTCAGGTATATTTAAAATTCAATACACTATAAACCTACTCATCATACTCTTACTGGTTTAGGCATCGGAATATTTTACAAGTACTATCCCTATCTCTTTTCAAACAACTCAAGCGAGGTCACTTAACGCGAGCTAAGTCAAAAACTACTTTACTAAAGACTTAGACCTCATGCTCAAACCTAAACACGAATCAGATAACCTTCAAAACACCGAGTATAATAAGATATTTACTGAGAAGAATAATAGCTTGGTCACCACTCAGTGACGGATCCAGAAAATTTTGACAGTGGGGGCAAAATATATATAATATAATAATAATTTTTATAATAAAAATATTATATATACCTAAAAATTAACTATTAAAATATTCATTAATCATTATATATTTGTATATAAATACATGTATTATTTAATTTATTTTTAATGTGTATTTTTTATTTCAATATGTATATAGGTGGTTATTTTCTATATATATAATATGATTAGTCTTTAAAATATTTAATTTACAAATTAAAATATTAAAATAATAATTTAAATAATAACACATAATTTAAAATTTTATTATTTAGATTTTATATTTTAAAAAATTGAGTAATCTTTTTTTTAACAATACAATCGAAATATCTCTCTTTTTATATAAAATAATACTACACATTTAAGTATTTTTTTTGTTAAATAAGTTCAACTAAATTAATCTAAGATAACAAAAATCAATTATGATTAGCATTATTCTAAGTCTTATTGTTTAACTTGGTTAGACTTAGTTTATAAAAAAACTTGAATATGTTGTATTACTCTTTTATATATATATATATATATATATATATATATATATATATATATATATATATATATACTTATTTAGAAATTAACTTATCATACAATTAGAAGCCAACTCTTATTGAGATTCATAGTTGAAAAAGTTCTTTCAATTAATGCAGTTGTTACAAAAAAAATAAAACTAATATAAAAAAGATAAATAATACTTTTTTAAGTCAATTTCTAAAAAAAAACATAAATTTCATTTAAATTGATAATTGATCATTCTAATGACATCTAATATGAAATTTTTAAATTGGTTATGAAGTATCAAAAATTGAATAAAAAATTATTGTGGGGTCAAATTTAATAATTTAGTAGGGGCAAATAAATATTATTATCATATATTACTCAAAAAAATTTCAAATTGTAGTGGGGGCAGTTGACCCCACAACCGAACACATAGATCCGTCCCTGTCACCACTTCTCATCTGTAAATAATGGATGATTTCTTTATTTTCTTGTTGCATGAAAAGTTTTTCACGTTGTGTAGATATAGATATTTTTTTGTGGATGATAATTGAAACAGTAGTAGAAGAGCAATAACTCGCGCTCCTCTAAGCACTTCTTTGGGCCTATATCGTTGGTCCAAATGGAATTTCTTATACCCTTTATTGGTTAATTAGTATCATTGAGTCATGATTTTAATTATTTCCTTAAATTGAATTTTCGGGAGAGAAACAGAAAATAATTTAAACACAGCCTATAATTCATACTAAAGTACCAGGTGTCACTCTGTCATTAGTAGAGATGACAAGCACCTAATGGTATTTGTCTCTGAATGGACCAAAATGTCCTTCCCTCGGTGGTGCTGTGGTGCCGGTAGTGGTAGAGTAAGTAGAGAGTAGAGACTAGTTGACGATGAAATATTATTTATGCAGCTTTCCACATAATAAATATATAAACCAGAAAAATTTTGTGCAGCCTTTGTTTATTGGAAAATAACCGGAACCAAACGCCCTTAAACAGTTACACATGCCCAAAGAAACAAAGGTGCTGGTTCCATTTCCCAATCTCTAAAACCCCTCTTTTCCGATCTAACCTCAATTTTGGTCCCAAATTTTGCAGATTCCAGCGATCTGATTACAGGTTTCGCTCATTCCCTCCTTTTTTCTTGTCTTTCATTTTTTGAATTCCTGTCAGCTTCGATAATTTCAATTAGCTGGATCGATCGATCGGGTTTACGTGTCTGTCTTTGTTTCCTCATTTGATTTTTTCGTGTGACAATGAAATATTGAAGTGATTTGCGAATCTGTGTTCATTTGTAGATTTGGATCGGTTTTTTTCTTCTGGTGTTTGTTTGGTAATCTGTGGAAGAGGAACGAGCTTTGATTTGATTTGATTTGATTCAGTAATGGCTGCTCCTGTGCCTCCAGGGGCACCTAGACCCGGAAGTAACACACCTCAAGCACCTCCCCCTAATTATGTTCCCAATATAAGGGGTACACCTGATGGGTTAGCTGATAATATGCAGAATTTAAATCTTTATCGGCCTCCTATGACCTCAAACCCTGTTTCTAGACCTCCCCCTTTTGGCCAACCACCGCCATTTGCTTCTTCGGCTCCGTCGCAGGGAATTCCTGGTCCTTCTCCATCGTTTGCACGGCCTGGTCCTCCTCCAGGAGCAATGGTGAGGCCTGCAGGGCCCCCTTCTGGACCACCAGTATCTACATTACCTCCAAATTTGGGCCCTGGAAGGCCTACTGGCCCGCCTCCTGGTCAACCTCCAGCATTTGGGATGAGACCAGCAGCACCGCATAGCTCTTTTTCGTCATCTCTGGGTGGGGCTCCAGCAGCACCATTGTCTGGGGTTCCTCCACCTGGTGGTTCTCCACCAGCTCGTCCACTTGGGCCTCCACCGCCCCCAACTCTAGGTGCCCGTCCAAGTGCAAGCCTAAGCCCAAGTCCAAGTCCTTTTACTTCACCACCGATGAGCGCCCCTCCACCGGTGCCCCAAACAGGTGTACCAAGTAACTTGATGAGTAATGGGCCGCCTGCATTTTCCGGTGGTACTTTACCTGGTCCACCACGTTTCCCTCCAGTTGGTGGCAGCATGCCACAGCCGCCCCTTGGACCTCCAACAATGAGAACTCCTCCAGGACCAGTTGCTCAACCACAGCCCCCATATCCTATGGCATCTCAAGGAATAATGCAGCCCCCAGCTTCTCCTTTTGCAGCACCTTCTTGGCAGATGCAATCCCAGCAACAGGTAGCTCTCTCTAATATTATACAATATTTGGATGTCTTTTAGCCTATAAATATAGGTTAACATAGTTTGAAGGTGAATCACGGACATAATATGATTATGCTGTTATCTGATTAATCTGTAGCTAGCTGTTTATCATATAATCTTTGAGAAACTAGTGTTTGTTATCATACAAAAGAATGAGCATTTTTTACAGGTTTTACTTTAAGCATCTATGGACAGTAAATGTTCTCAAATATCTCACTATATCTTGTAATCAAATTGTGTTTCATATGCGCTACAGCATTTACATATTTTTTGAAAATCAATCTGCATTTTGAATATTCGGAATTTTGTAGGTGGCACCACCTCCTCCTGTTCCTGGTCCTTCACAGGTTCCTCCTCGGATGTATAGCATGTCACCACCACTGCCAAATCAATCCATGACTACTACAATATCACCTGCGGTTGGTCAAACTGGAGCCCCCTTGGTAGGGCCTTCCAAAATAGATCCCAATCAAATTCCAAGGCCTTCCCCAGGTTCCTCAGTGATCTTACATGAAACTCGTCAAGGCAATCAGGCAACCATTCCTCCGGTATTCATCCAAATATTCTTCATATATAAATATGGATATGGGAGAAAGAGAGAACCGGCTTTATATTCTAATCAGGGGTTGTTAAATGTGCTTGCATGTCCTTGTCTTTGGTATTAGTGGCTTCTATTACGTTTATCAACTTCCTTTTCTCCGCCATCATCCTTTTAATTTTCTTTAAACATTTTTAAATATGTAGATTTATTAACTAATGCTATGTCTTATATTTTCTTGAAAGTTATATATAAGTATTGCGTTAATCTTTTCTCATGCTTGTTCTGATCTTTTTTTAAAATTTTATTTTTTGAGTCCAGCCTGCTACAAGTGATTACATTGTAAGAGATACAGGGAACTGCAGTCCACGTTACATGAGGTGCACAATCAATCAGGTCACATTAAAAATCTTAAATATGATTTTACCTTTTAATTAAGCTGTTGAGAAATGATAGAATTGTTAAGGATAAGTACTCGCCTATCTATATCATTTATTCACTTGTTTTATAGTTACTTTTGCAGCTTTGATATTATAGTATTTTACTGTTACTTTAGTGGTTTGGTGGTAAATCAGAGGGAACAGACTTTACTCTTTTGATTTATTTATTATGCTTTAACGTTTATTTGTTTTTCATCCTTCACTTAAGAGCAAGTCCCCCATTTTAGCTCTATTATTCTTTCCATAAAAAATTGCTTTTTTTTTTTTTTTTAACTCAAGTTTAAGTCTTACAGTAGTTTTCAAAGGTTGGTTACTAAATGTTGTGTTTCTCTTGTTACATATTGATTTCTTTTCATTTCTTTCTTTTTGTGTTGAACAAAACAGATTCCTTTCACTGCCGATCTTTTGGGAACATCAGGAATGCAGTTGGCTGTCATAGTTCAACCTTTGGCCCTTCCACATCCATCTGAAGAGCCCATCCAAGTAACAATTATATTGTTTTTTTTGTTTTGTTTTGTTGTTTGGTAATTATGGAAAACATTCCTTCCAGCGGAAGTATTCATGAAAACAGTTTGTGCTTTTGTCAAGAGAAGAATGCTTTATAAGATAGACTAATGCTTTTTTCAGACTTTGGGACAGTGAGCCCAGTAACTACTATCTGAAAATCATATTTTGTATAGCTGTAGTGGTGGATTTAAGCCACTTTATATTGTTCCCTGCCTTTGTGTGATTGATTTTCTCGTTGTTGTTTTTTGTTCTGTTCATTTAAGAGTATTCCTCATCCTCCCTTCTCCTAGTATTTCCCCCTCTTATGCATATTTTCTGCATTTATTGAGATTTGTCATATATTTGTGTTTTGTTATTTTTAACATGCTGCTTTCAATCAAGAAGTTCTGTATTTATTAAAAAATATCTGTTTGGCTTATTACCTAATGCTTCTTACAGGTTGTTGATTTTGGGGAGAGTGGTCCTGTCCGTTGCTCACGTTGCAAGGCCTACATAAATCCTTTTATGAAATTTGTTGATCAGGGAAGGCGTTTCATCTGCAACTTATGTGGTTAGTACCAATAATATCTGCTACACAATTGCCTATCCTACTATTTTTTTGTTTACATATAGTATGGAGGGTGCCAATGCTGTTGACTGTCTTTTTCCGGTAACTATGGTGCTGACTGTCTGCAGGGATTATTTATTTATTTTTATTTTTTGTTTTATTTATTTTGGTGACAATTCATTCCCATAGAATGAAGGGAGGGGAAATAGAAACCTTTATGTTTGATGCACTAGTTATCTATAGCTTACTTTTAAATGTGATTGTTGTTGCTCATGAAACTATCTCTTTCTGATAAAAGAAAAATCTTATTTAAGAGAGATAAGGGAATACAAGAAATTATAGGATAAGGGGTCCTCCTAAATAGAAAAAGAAAAGTAAAAGAAATAAATGCAAAAGAGTGAGCATCATCAAATTTCATTGGAGCAGAGCTTGTTAACAATCGATGTGCTTAGGTGTGAATCGGAAAAGAAAAGAAAAAACACTGTGCTTATGTGTCAAAGCCTTTTGCAGTGGGTTCAACCTAAGTCAAATTGTACCTATATGGTGGGATTATGCACTGTTTTGCTTTTCATGGCATGGCCAACCATTTATTTATGACTATGTATTTGTTTGACAGGATTTAGTGATGAAACTCCGCGGGACTACCACTGCAATTTGGGTCCAGATGGTAGGCGTAGGGATGCTGATGAAAGGGCTGAGTTATGTAGAGGAACAGTCGAGTTTGTTGCTACTAAAGAATTTATGGTTAGTTTCTTTTTAAACTATACAAGTTTTTTCAAGATTAGGTTCACTAACATCTGAAAATATTCCAACAAAGGACTGTGCTAGTTATAAGAAAATCTTGATAATTATGAATTATGATGGTAACAAAAAGCAGCTTAGCAATTCTGATAGTTCTTAAACAAGTTTGATGGAATATTACTTGGTCTAAATATCAGATCACAGATCTAATTCAAAATATTGAGACAATTTGATGTTTAAGTGTACGGTACTATGGTTTGTTGGTGCTATTTCTACCTGATTTTATAACTGCTTGTTTTTGCATATTGAATGAAGTTTCTTTTTTCTTTTGTAACACTGGATTGATAAAGTATGCATATGATGAATTATATGATTGAGTCAGTTGTTTTATGGCTCTAAGCTGAAATACAACGTAAGAAGTTTAAGCTTCAGGCTGGAATAAGTGTTCACCCCTCCCCCCCCCCCCCCCCTTTTCTTTACACACAAAATCTAATTGTTGTTTCTCTAGTCCTTTTGTGATGATAATGTCAGGTTCACTCTGTTTGGTGTAGGTCCGCGAGCCAATGCCTGCTGTGTATTTCTTTCTCATTGATGTATCCATGAATGCTGTTCAAACTGGTGCAACGGCTGCAGCTTGCAGTGCCATCAATCAAGTTATTTCTGACCTTCCTGTGAGTTCTGACTGTAAACAGCTTTATTATTGTCAATCATTTATATCTTTCTGATGCTCTATGTTTTCCATGTTCCCTTTGTTTGGTCTGAAACTCATATTGCCTAGTTAAACTGCAGTTATAGGTACTTTAATGCCAATAGTCAAAAGCTCAGATATTCTTTCTTCTCTCAACACCACCTCCATTTATATTAGCAGAATATTGATTGCCTTTTTATTTATCCTTTTTTTTTTTACTTCTTTGACAAATCTCTTAACTCATAGCTGATTAGTAATCTTGCTGAAAAATAATTAGGAGAAATGAATATTGTTCACCCATTATCCTGCCAAAAGTAAGATTTTGCTATCATCCCATTTCCCCCCATCATTGCACTTAGCTAGGGTTTTTTGATCTCGTTGCTGCAGGAAGGTCCTCGCACATTGGTGGGAGTTGCAACTTTTGATTCAACAATTCACTTCTACAACTTGAAACGTGCTTTGCAGCAGGTAAATAAAAGATGAGTACATTAACTAAACAAATACATAAAATCCTTTCTATTCATTTGGGAACTCTTAGTGAAGCTTCTTTTTTTAATTCTGTGTACACTAATTAAAAAACTAAAGAAAATATACTCTGCTTACGTGAATTTGAATCAGAGAATTTTTACGTATGAGGACCAAAATAAATTTTAACTATTCTGTTTATGCATGGTGAGAGACAGTTTGGGTTGATCTACTGCAGTTTAGTAGTGTCAAGGAAGTTGAGGAATCATGTTTTCATGGTTTTGTTGATGTAATCTACGTATTGGAGTAATGGGAAAGTTGCTGTTCTTCTATTATTTGCATTTATCTTGCTTCTTTTCTTTTCTTTTCTTTTCTTTTCTATCTATCTTTCTTTCTCCATTTTTTCCCACTTGTGATTGCTTTGCGAAAGTATGCCTTTACAACTAATTTGATAAATAGTTGTTTATGGTTCTGAGTTATTGAGTGTTATACTACTGATTTTGAAATTTTAATTTTCAGCCCTTGATGCTCATTGTTCCTGATGTACATGATGTCTATACTCCACTCCAAACTGATGTCATTGTTCCCCTATCTGAGGTTAGTTTCAATTTTGCTCCCTCTTCTCATATAGTTTTAATTGGTAAAGAATGTATTTAGATTGTTTTATTTTTCTTATTCTTGGTTTACCTATCCTTATGATGCTTTAATAATTTGGTTTGTGTTTCTTGTGGTTAGTGCCGTCAACACTTAGAACTACTTTTGGAAAGCATTCCTACAATGTTTCAGAATAATAGAACCTCAGAGTCTGCCTTTGGTGCAGCTATCAAGGTATGACATCAAGTTTTCAAGTTATAATTGTATGTCTCTATGATGTTTGACATTTTATTTGCTGTGATATGTATGGAGATGAAAGTACCATTATCAATTTAGTTACTGTTTATTATGTTCACTCGATTTCATTGTTTTTACTCTTTTACCTGTTTTTTCCGTGGTTTACCTTGCCCATTCCCTAATTTGTTAGTTGTTACAGTGCGATCCCTCTTTAAACTGTTCGCTTTGCCTTGGTTATTACGTCTTCTGGTTCTTGTAACATACACTTAGGAACTAGGGATGCCTAGCGTGCTAATGACCTAATGTTGGCATTTACCATTGTATTCATTATAATCTCAAAGAGGTTGACAATTTGATATGTTCATCTTACCAAGGCAGATCATTATATCCATCATTGTATTTACAAATAAGTTAATGCTTACAAGATTGTTTTCTTCTTTTAGGCAGCTTTCCTTGCAATGAAGAGCACTGGAGGAAAGCTCTTGGTTTTCCAGTCAGGTGAGCTTTCTATCTTATATAGTTGTTGCTATCAAGCATCAACATGTTCAATCATATGTATATTCTTACCTGAGTGAACTGTGATGGGTGAAATCTGGAAGCTGAAATTATGTCACTTCTGTACATGCATGCTGCAACGTTTGTTACCAAAGGAATACTTTTATTTTTTTGAATTTCACGACTAATTTATTTATATAAACCTAATTCTTACCCTGAGTGATCTGTGATGGGTGAAATCTGGAAGCTGAAATTATGTCACTTCTGAACATGCATGATGCAACGATTGTTACCAAAGGAATACTTTTATTTTTTGAATTTCACGACTAATTTATTTATAAAAACCCTAGTTTGTTAACACTTTAATGTCCACAAATAGTTTGTGTGGGTCTTTGATTAAGCATGATAGGAATACTTGGTAAACATCCTTGATTGTCCTCAAATGATTGTTATCTTCAAGGTTCACTCTACTATTTCAACAGTAATTGGTCTGAGGCTGGAACTATTATTATATTTACAGTTTAAATAATATCATTTGTGTTTGGACTTTGTGGTTATATTTCTCTTTGTATGTTTCTTTCTGGTCTTGCCTTGAGTTTTTTATTCTGTTTCTTGTCATTGCTTTGTTTTTTATCTTTGTGAATTTATTTGGTTCTCTCATTTTCTGTGTGATATCTGTTTTACTGGTTGATTCATCAAGTATGTTTGCTGTTTCTCATGACTTTGTTCTTTTATTTTCAGTCTTGCCATCCGTAGGCATTTGTGCCCTTTCTGCTCGGGAGGCTGAAGGTAGAACAAACATGTCTGCTGGGGAAAAGGTATTCTCCATGGTTCATATGATACTCTGCATCATTTTTTTCAGTTCTACCTCCTAATCCTCTACTGGAGACATCTTTAGAATTTTCTTATAGGAAATTCCATGTTTGTTGAATTTCAGGAAGCCCATAAATTGCTTCAACCAGCAGATAAAGCATTCAAGGAACTGGCAGTTGAATTTGCTGAGTATCAGGTCAATCTTGACTCTTGTGTTCTTTCGCTTTGCCTTTGAACATCATTTTTTTGTCAGTTAAGATTACTGGTTCTGTTTGATAATCTTCTTGGTATGGAGGATTTAGACCCTTTTTTTTTGTAATGCTGCAGGTTTGTGTTGATCTATTTGTGACTACCCAGACTTACGTTGATATTGCGTCCATATCTGTCATCCCAAGAACTACTGGTGGACAGGTAACCTATACATGAATCCTTTTTCGGCTCGTGATCCAAGTAAATGATTGAAATTTAAGCTTTAATGACATTTGGTTTTTGAAGATATGAGAGCTGATTACTTATTTTCTTCTGAAGTTGATAATATTTAAATTTGCAGTAATAATGAATTCATATGTTACTTAGTGTGATCTTTTCAGATTTTCTACTTATAGAGAGCTGTCTGTCTGAAAATGCTTTCAAACCCCTGATGGTCTTTTTGTAAAGCATGTTACCTATAAAAGTAGCTATGCCGATGTGTTGCGCACATCAGATGTTTAGCTGTTGAACTTCTTACCCTTTTTTTCCCTCAGGTCTACTACTATTATCCATTCTCAGCACTTTCTGATCCTGCAAAGCTTTTCAATGATCTAAGATGGAATATCACCAGGCCACAAGGTTTTGAGGCTGTGATGCGTGTGAGATGCAGCCAGGTAATGTGCTTGTTTAGTATCTATTTTGCAGCCATCTCATGAAACAGATAGACCTGAATTTTCATCTTGTTTTCTTTTTCAGGGAATCCAAGTTCAGGAATACTATGGCAACTTCTGTAAACGCATCCCAACTGATGTTGACCTACCTGGGGTTTGTAATTTTTTTTAGATGCTGGATATGATTTTATGTGTCTATGCATATGTGCAACCCAAGCATGTTTTTACCTGTGAATATATGCATGGACAGATTGATGGTTGAATGACATGTTGAGATATCCTAGACCATGGTTAACTATACTGACTTTGTTTCAGTCTTTTTGAGTTAATGCTATTACAGTATTACTCTATTACCTAGGTCAACTAACATAGTTTATCCTGCTGGCCTTCCATAAATTTGGAGTCAAAAAATGTTTGTTTTCTCATTTTATCTTTAACTTTTATTTTACCACCTTGTGGGTTTACTTTAATTTTTGTAGTTCTGGATATTATCTTTCTTTGAGTCAGTTTTCTTCTTGGATTGTTTTGGGTGATAAAAGAATATTTTAAATCAGTATATTAAATTCAAACATCGTCTGTCCGTATTTTCTGTTTGTCTCATATCCTAAAGAAAAGGGAGAGTTGGTCATATTATCAAGTCATTACTATGTCATGTTGGACTAGTTGCCTAATTTTTATTATTTCTGCAGATTGACTGTGACAAAACTTTCATGGTAACTTTGAAACATGATGATAAGTTGCAAGATGGATCAGAATGCACATTTCAGGTATTAAGCAATTTTACTCCTTCACTTCATTACAAGTAGCTCATGATCTTTAGAATATATTATATTACGCTTGGAAACTTAATAGTTGCCACAACTGAAATTTTCTGTTAATTTTGTTCTGATTGGATCATTTTCATTTTTCAGTGTGCTCTTCTTTACACTACTGTGTATGGTCAAAGAAGAATACGTGTCATCACCTTATCCCTGCCTGTCACTAGTATGCTTAGTAATCTATTCCGCGCAGCTGACTTGGATACCCAATTCTGCTGTTTCTTAAAGCAAGGTGACATTTATCCTTGGTGTGTGTTGTCATATTCTGGTTTTAACATTTCTGCATGCTATATATTGCCTATTAAAAACTCTATTTTGGATTCTGTCGGCTTTAATTTCTGTACCTAGTTTAGAAGATATGTTTGCAGGTGTAATGTTTTGGAGAGAAATAACCTTTTGTTTTCTTTATGTAGCTGCTAGTGAAATTCCTTCAAAGCCACTTCCGCTTGTTCGGGAACAAGTGACGAACCTTTGCATCAATGCCTTGTACTCGTATCGTAAATTTTGTGCAACAGTATCCTCATCTGGACAACTTATTCTGCCAGAGGCACTAAAGCTTTTGCCCTTGTACACACTTGGTATGTATAATTTTTCGTGCTTCTATGCATCAAGTTTTATGATGAACATTTCTGTGAATGTCATTATTTGTTGCAGTTTTTTAATCTGCCATCTACCTTACATGGATATTCCTCAACCACTTTTTTATTTTTATTTATTTATTTTATTTATCTTTATGTTGTGTATATTTTGCCTTTGTTGTATTGTTATGCTAAAGATCTTAAAGTCATGGGGTTCGGCTATATTTTTATGTTGGTTGCCGAAGACTAACACAACCTCCTCCTTTATCCGGCTTGGACCGCTATGTACCGCAAGTGTAACATAGGCGGAGTTAAAAGATCTTAAAAGTAAAAGATACAATTTAGAAGAATATTTTCTTCATTTTAATAGACATGCTATGGGAAGGGTTTTTTTTTTTTTTTTTTTTTACTATATGATATTTCCCCATCTCTTGTTTGCTTTTAAGCATGGCGTCCTTTTTTATGGGGGCTGTGAAGTGAGTATGGCTGTTAGAGCTTTGTCAATGATTAATTGATTGTTCCATCTCTAACGTTGATGATGGCCTCCTTTAGAAGGCCAATGTAATTGGGGCTAACTTGAGTTTTCTGTTTCTTTTCAGCATTAACCAAGAGTACAGGGTTGCGAACAGATGGAAAGATTGATGAACGATCATTTTGGATAAATTATGTATCTTCTCTCTCCTGTCCATTGGCAATACCACTTGTGTATCCTAGGATGGTGGCTATCCATGATCTTGACTCAAAGGTTTGTTTATCAATGATGTTCAGAAATATATAATTACGTTATGAGAAACTGAGATTCTACATGACGAAAACTAGATGAATTGCACAGTAGGAAGTGCTCAGTCAAAATTTGATCATTTTCAAAATGATTTGCATTCTTATCTTAAAAAACAAACCAGTAGTAAATGTTATTTGACAATATGAAATTTTGTGAACTTAAGCTAACTGATGAAAAAATTCAATGGTTAATATTTTGACAAAGTCATCGTATGTAAGGCTTTGTTTTATACCATCGACAATTGAACCTGCCATTATATTACTTCTAAAGATACTCATACCATATTATCAATTGCAGGAAAGTGAGGAATCCGTTATTCCTTCCTTTCTTCCACTTTCTAGTGAACACATTAGTGAAGAGGGAATATATCTTCTTGAGAACGGTTATGATTGCTTGATATATGTTGGAGAAGCTGCGAGTCCGGAGACTGTGAGGAGACTGTTTGGTGTTGCTTCTATTGATGAAATTCCTACTCTGGTAATTTCTATTATCCTCTTTTGTTTTTGATTGTTTCTAGCCCCATTGTCTAATGGCTTATAAGATATCAATTTCCTCCCTTAGTGGATGTCTTGAAGGGAATGTTTGATGTTGAGGGAAAAAGAGATTGGACAGCTTTCATGCAATCTTTAGCCATCATGGTTGCTTGTTTTCCTTTGTTTTTTATGATTTCTCATCTTTCCATAGATGCCCAATCATTCTTTTCTTTCCCGTTTCCAAAAAATGAGGAGGAATTTGGGGTAAGAGAGCAAGTATATGAACTTCAAGGGTTAACACTGTCCACAAAGTGGTTAATGTTTTTTTTATTACTGAATGACTTCACTCTGAGGTAAAAAAGGGAGGAAAAACAAAAAGGACAAATGGTTAACATTAAGCAGCAGTTACCTTTGTAGTACTTTATTGTTCAGAACTTGCAATGTATAGCTAGCTAACAATTATATTTATTCAGTTTGTATTGCAGCAACATGACAATCCATTGTCTAAGAGGTTAAATGAAGTGGTCAATGAGATACGGCGGCAAAGATGTTCCTATCTTAGGTAAGTCTTTTTCAAACCTTGTTAATAAATATAAGATGATATTTACTAAATGAAGTTTAATTTAAGCAATTTTTTATCCTTTCTGGCAGGTTGAAGTTGTGCAGGAAAGGAGATCAATCAGGTAAGTGCGCTAACGTCATACCATCAATTTCTTTTATATTTCAAATTTCACTTGCAGCTCTTCTCTCGCCATATTTCATTTCTTGACACCAAGTATCTTTCTGATGTACTAAACATTCTCATTGAATCCATTGTTTTTTCATTGCTTTTTTGGGGGAACCTAAGAGGATGCTTTGGTATGTTAACCTTTACGGGGATTATTCCATAGAGAACTCCTTGTATTGGAAAATATATATTCATGCTAAACTTTCTTGGGTGGAATGAAATAATTTTTTGTTGGATATATATTTTTAAGTTAGAAGTTTTTCTTTTTAACCTGCCACATGAAGAGATCCATGCTTAATAGGTCAATCGTGTTTTGATTTAGCAACTTGTCTGCTTTGTTTCCCCAAATTGATTTTTCTTTATTGATTTATTATTTTTCCTCGAAATCTTAGAATGTCTATTAAGCTCTTTAGATGCTGTATTTTCTACGAAGCTTACCAAAATGCCTTTGTATAACATGAAACCATCTTATGTTATGCATTTCATGATATATTCCAACCTTAGTATAGTGTCCTGTGTAGTTTGCATTAATCTTATTTTTTAACCGAAGCCATCTATTTACCTATCTTGCAGGAATGTTATTTTACTCGTATATGGTAGAAGATAAGAGCGCCGGTGGTTACTCCTATGTGGAGTTTCTTATCCATGTCCATAGGCAAATCCAGAATAAAATGACATCATAACCAAGATCTGCTGCTTCATTTTTGCAAGCCTTTAGACGTAAATGATAGAGCAAGCCCAAGCCCCAAGAATAGGTGAGATCCTGCCCATTTATGCGCATTCATTTGCCTTGCGTTTGTGAAAGGAAAACCAGAAAATACGTTTTTGTTGTTTAAATTTTGTTGCGTACATGTATAAGTTAGTTGATGTTGGTAATAGTTTGATATTATCTCCCCCCCCTCTTTCTTTTTTTTCTGAAGTTTTGTAGTTGGGTGCCATACTGATAATACAAATTCTATGCGCAATTATGTGTTCTTCATGAGAAATATTATTATAGTGTGTCTTATTTGAATAAATCTTTATGTACGGAACTAGCCCCTGTGAAGGAAGTGATTTTTTTAATAGTTGCAACAAATTCTCCCTCTCCTTTAGACACGAAATCTTTTGATCAATAACCGTAGCGAACCAAAGACGATAATTTACAAGCGAGCAACAGATAAAAGACCTTGTGGGAATATAATTTTACTAACTCGAGTTCCATTTTTTTTACCCTTTGTTCAACAAGACTTCTGACAAAAAATAAGCTCAAGAAAAGACCAGTTAACCGATATACAAGTTCAACAGGTGAACTGCAGATGATAAATTGATAATGTTTCTGTCAGTATTTTTTCTGCTTAAGTTATTCGTATTCATCTCTTATCGTACAATTTCTTAAATTAATGATTGTACATCAAAATCAAATATTCACCACTTAATGGTCTAGTTGCAAAAACTAATTTACGTTTAATTCAAATGAGAAAGAAAGACGTTTCCTTAGCATGCTGCCCACCCACGACAGGGTATATTACTTTCATACATTTCAGCCATTTTGTCGGTATCAAATTAATCTCTCAAATAATATTCAATAATCATTAATAAGACTCCTTGCAAGACCACGAAGGAATCAGTCAACGCCTTCTTAGCCCGAGTTGATGCCATCTCTTTCTTTTTCTCCTCTTCATCATCTGCAGCCTTCATTTCCTGAGTAGAATGCACTCTACGTACAAGCTTTCGCAACTCCTGCTAAAGTTAGAGACGTTAACTTATAAATCAATAGAAACAAAATCTCTGTGCCAATATATATATATATATATTGGTAAATTGTGAAGGCACAAATAATAACCTATAGAAAAAAAATAATCCTATGAATGAGTTTGACTTTATGTTTAAGAGAGCCTATAGTTATGAGTTTGTAGCTAAAGTAAAATTGGAGATAGGAACGTAGCAGTGAACAGAGCTACCAGGTAAACAAGTGAGCTTAGCCTGTAGCTGGGTAGGGAACTTTTGTTGCTTTGAAGCATGGATCAAAATATTACCTGCCGATCAAACTCAACTCCCTGAACTGAATAAACTTCATTGGTGATTTGAATGTCCTTATCGATCAAACCATCAAACCACTTTGTTACTTGATTATCATACGAATTAGATTCCTGATCAAATGTGCAAGAAAAAGTTGTACACTATCAATAGAACCAATGAAAAGTATATCATAAGATTTTTCCAATTAATTATGTCTAGTTGGCATGAGATGTAATGATCGTATGATACCTTTTCATCCTCCTCCGATTCAATTTCTATCAAGTCATCATCATCCTCAAGATCATCGCCCCTAATCCAGTTAAAACTGTAGCTCCTTCTGATCAGAATCTTTTGTTACTTTAATTAATCGATCCATTAAATCAGGTTCCACGTCCCTTAGCAATTTTCCTGAGACAATTTATGCACGAAGAACATGAATCTGCACTGCAGAATGTATGTAACATCTCATCAACTTAACACAACTAAATGAAAGACAATAACACATGATCAGTCAGTTACACAAGAAGCCAAGGATACATATACCAACCAACGCAAAATAAA